>NC_013486.2:10546183-10572790 GCF_000004555.2 Caenorhabditis briggsae | reverse complement strand
CTTTTCTGACCAGTTTCTTGGGACCCAAGTGCATCCCTTCATCTTAAAAATGACGGTTTTGGTTTCAAAAAACATTAACATTTTTGATCTACTCGAAAATTCTATTCAATTTCTCATCCTATGACCTCGTCTTCTGGTTTTTGGGCACCTATACAAAACGCGGAATTTAATCGAAAAATGACCGAATAATCGAGTTGTTCTGTGCACTCAAATTCATCAATATTGTATGAGTTTTCACTTTTCGGGAGACCTTTTTCTAATACAAACCGAAGCATTTGGGGTCTTGTGCTTCGTGTGCTTCTTCCAGGATGTGTCACGCCTCGACGAGCTTTAGGAGGGGTCCTCGAAATCCGAGAATAATTGCCAGTTATTGTCTATAGGAGAAAGAAAAGAGAGAACAAGTTCAAGGAGGTGCTCTCTCTTTTCAGTTCCTCATTCTATTTGTTTTGTTTCCATTAAGATTTCTTTCAGCACAAAAACCCAATGAAAAAAGATTAAAGTAGGTGATTATAGGGCGGAAAAATGGGAAAATCTAAAAGCTTTTTGGTATTTTACCTGGTTCCAAGATCATGAGGTGTTGAATCGCTTTAGGTTTTCTATCCGTTTTCTCTTGGTTCTTCAATTTTTCAAAAATACACCAAGATGCTAGTCTTTTGATTTTGGAGGTTCCAGCTGATAGCTACCTCAATCTCTAAAGCTTCCCACTATTGCTTACAGTTTATATTTTTCGAACTCCGGCTTTGGAAAATGACTTGGACCGAACTGTATCATAGAGCAGGGATGATCGGAATGACCTTTCGGAACATCGGAAATTCCGATTTTCAGGATTTCGGAATTGCGGAGTCTCAAAAATTCAAATTTTGAAGTAGAAATCTTACTGACACAAAACAAGCGCAAAAAACCCCAAAAATTGGTAAAATTAACAAACAGATTTCGTAAACGAGAGGAAATTTTACAGTAATTTCACTCGAGTCCCGCAAGGAAACTTTTAGTGTGCTTTTGACATACCGTAGTCCAAAAAGTTTTAATTCCGCAAAAACTTTTGAAATATTCCGAAAATAGTCGACATTTTTGAAATTCCGAATTCAGCTTCGATATCCTTTTCTTGCCGGCAAAGCTAGCGCTAAATTCTGTGTGACTTTTAGAAGACATCCTTTATAAACTAGAAAAAGCTCTCCAGTTTACCCCCAATAACCTCTGAAACCCTCCCATCATTCCCCATTGATCTTCCAAATACCCTCAATTTTCATTCATTTTGGTCACCCAATTTCCAATTCCAAAATTCAATTCGCTGCCTGTTTACTCTCTCAAAAATGTTCAATTTTTGCTCATTTCATCCACTCTTCTCATTTCTTCATTAACTATCGATGCCTAACATTTTCAATTTGTTTCGAGTAATTGAAGAGCAAAAAGAGACAAAAATTGTGATCATCATCATTATCGTCATCAGAAGAAATGTTTGGAAAATATGCTAGGAGTTGATGATAGAGAGTCATGAACAGTTGCGGTTGATGTGGCATTGGATGGAAGAAAAAAGAAAAGAAAGAGAAGACATCTATCCGTTTGAAAGGAAAAAAAGATATCTCCTTTTTGTTAAGAACTTCAACCTCTGGTGTTGGTAGAGAAGATAGATACAGCTGCTCAGTTTAAGTTCACATTAGAAATTCCGACTCTAGCTCTTTTCAAAGTAAGAAGGTCCTTTGAGGGCGATCATCTAATTTTTTGGATCCTATGAAACTCATACCGCAAAAAAGTTGCTCCAAAAATGGTCTAATAGGCCCAACCCACGCAAACAGGGTCTAACAAATAGAATAAATGAAAATTCCGTTAAACAAGACTAGAGGTCGTGCCAAAAAGGTGGTTCCAAAACGGGGTTAGTTCGAAAAAAGTAAATGAATTTTTTGAGAACCCCATTTAGAAGAAGAAGGAAAAAAGAAGAACGTTTGTGAAAAAAAAAACAAAAAAGAAGTCCACTTTTTGCTCTACATAAGCTAGTAAATCATCGTTTTCTTAATGTTTTTATTACACTTGGACCGCCCTCTCTCGTGCTCCAAAGAGCCATCCATCGGAGACTCGTCAAAAGTGATTATTCTTGTCAGATTGATGGTCAGAGTCGATCGATCATCAAAGACAACTCGAACGAGTTCTTCGCACTTTTTTCCTTTCTTTTTCGTTTTCGCAACCTTTTTCATTATGACACCTTTAGTTCAAGTTCAATGGTTGCTTGAGTTACTTCTAGGTTTCTCAATTTTCTACAGAGTGTCTTTCCCCAGATGACGTGATCCTCTCTTCCAGTTGTTTTTGGTACCGTACCACCATCACTACCTTTTCTAATCTCCTTTCCCCATTGAACACTTCCTCCACATGCAAATTCAACTCCATCATCATCATCTCGAACAACTTTTTGTTAGTCTTCTCTTCTTTTTCCTAAACGAATATCGGTGACTCGCCTTGCCTTCTGCCTGACAACTATAATCCGTGTGTGGTGGGAAAATTGGCATTTTCCGAATCGCGCAGTCCGTCTGTTTCCCTTTTTGTTTTTTCTTTATTCTTTCTTTTTGCTTTTTTATCTTCTACTGCTTCGATGTTTTCTGTGAGCAACTTAAAATCATTATATATGCAACGGTTTTTTAAAACTTTCTAGTTTCTCTGAAGTTTTTAGTTTTTCTGGAATTCCCAAAAATGGGGTGTTAGTATCATTATGCATTTTGAGCTGAATTATCTCACTTTGTTTAAGAAATATCAAAAATTTTTCAACTGATAAAATGTTGATGTATTTATGAAAAACATTTTATCAGTTGGCAGATTTTTGATATATCTCACAGAAATTGAGATAATTGAGCTCAAAATGCAAGTAAAGAGTGACCTTTTATTAGAGTGGTTTGACAAAGGTTTCGCTAAAATTCCAGTCTGATGAGATATTCCGTCTGTAACCAAAAAAGGAAAGTAAATACCAAAATTATAACTGAAACAAGAGTTGTCCCACTTTAAAACCGCTTATCTCGCGTCGTGGTATTTTCTTTAAGAAATATTGTCAATTACAGAAGTGAAACTTTAATTTAAATTAGAAATTTTCAGACAAATCGAAAAATCTTGGACTAATTTTCCAAATTTCAAAGTTAACTATCTTACACTCGAAAGTTTTTTTGTGATACTTTTCCTGTACATATGATACAAGTTTATTTATTGACGTTGAGAATTATTTAAATACAGATTTGTCCTTTTTTTTTGAATTTCTCTCAAAAAATAGTCTGAAACCTATTACCGTATAGCCTGTAATAGAAAAGTCTCAACACTGTCAAGTGTGAGCTAACTTTTCTTGGCTCCTATGCAAGATATCAAAATTATGTCAACTGAGAAAGTGTTTGTGATATTATGATAAACAATTTATCAGTTGACATATTTTGCATATCTTTAACAGGGGCCGAAATAAATTAGCTCAAAGTTAAAAGTTAGGCGCCCTTCTATTACAGGTTTTGAAGTATTCATGGTAGTATCATTCATTGAATAGAACTTATTAATCATTTTTCACCAATATAATCAATTTATAAGAAACCCCCAACTTTGTAGTCTTTGTGTTACCTAAAAAAAGTAAAGATAGAGAGGTCAAGAATTCTTTGTTTTACTTCCGTACCTTTATAAAAAAGGACCGATAGAACAAATATAAAAAAGAATAAGAATGCGTCCTGGAAGATGTTTAAACCTTTCCTGATTTTTCATTTTTTATTCTTCTTCTCCTTTTCTTCTCCAGTTTCCTCGTTTCCCTGTGTTTCCATGAGAGAAACAATTGGTTTGCATGTCGTCCATTCCCAGGGAGAGACATTTCTCTCTCTAATCGAGTCGCTTTTCCAAACCTGGTGGCAGAGAGCACCATCATGTCTCTTTTTTCTTCTTCTTCTTGTTCTTCATGCTCTGTGTTAGAGCTAACTATTGCTTCACAAATTGCTCCGGTCTTTTTTCTTTTTTCATCATCGTTTCCTCTATCTTTTTCCCTTTTTTCTTCTATTTTCACGACATCTCGACGGCACAAATCAAAGACAAAAACACTTGAAAACTGGGGAACCGAAGAACGGCGCCCCATTCGAACACTCTTTCTGTCAATACTTTCATCATGTACTCTACGGTGTTCTTGGAATGCCTGTGGACCTCCACGTCGTCATTTTTGACTTACCTAATAGAATTTCCTGACGACGTCGTGCACTTTTGCATCTGAACTCCTCCGCCTACTTCCAATTAACTAATTCACTCGAATGCTAATAGATGACAAGCACGCGAATTCTCGAACAATTTGCAAAATTTTTTGAGACTTCGCTCTCTCTTTTTTCGACCTTTACCAAATTGGCTCTTCTTTCAAAAACATCAATATGTTTTGGTCAGAGAATACGGTAGTTATGCTTGAAAGTGAAATCGAAAAACAACAAAAAAACGAATTTAGCCTCACTTTTGGCACCGGGATATTTCGCCACTCTGACAATCAGGCTAATGGATAGGATTACAAAAAAACAAGTTTAGGGGTTTCAAATATCATTTTTCTGATAGAACGCGTTCTGAAATCCGAAGAAGTCCAAAACTTTTCCAGAATTTTTTTGTGAATCTTTTGAGTTTGAGAATGTGTTCTATCAGTAAAATCATATTTGAAAATCGAAAAACTATTCTTGTAGTTTGAAATTTATCCATTTGCCTGTATTACCACGGTTTCGAAATGTCGCGGTTTCGAAGTGACGCGGAGCCCACTTTCTGATAGAACACATTTTTGAATTTGAAAAATACAGGAAACTTTTTTTTGAAAAACTATAATTTTGGAATGTTTTAAATCTTTTGAATGTCAGACTGACATTTTTAAATTGCAGGATGAAATTTTTTTTGAAAAAAAATGGAATTTCGGAATTTTTTTTAATTTCAGAATATCGAAAAAAAACTTATTTGAAAACCCTAAAGTTGCTTTGGTAGTCTGAAACCAAGGCTGTGCCACGGCCGGCCGCGGCCAGCCGCGGCCGGCTTTTACTACGGCCGAGCCGGCCGCGGCTTCAGAAAAAATATTATAAGAAGCCGCGGCCGGCCCAGGCTAGCCGTGCGGCTTTTCACGGCCTTTTGAAATAATTGTTTCATGAGAAACGTAGATTTTTTTTTTGAAAAGTAGGACAAAAAAAACGAAATTATTCAAAAACTAATTGATTTTTACTTCACGCGTTTTCATGAGGCTATTCGCGGCCGGCCTCGGCCTCAAAAATCGAGCCGCGGTTAAGGCCGGCCGCGGCCAGCCGTCTTTTTGCACAGCCTTGTCTGAAACATATCCATTCGTCTGGTATAAAAATGTCCAGGAGCCTCAATGTTAAATCTATCAGCATTCCTAAAAAAGAAAACAATGCTTTAAAAATTCTAAGACATTTGTAAAAATGGAACGTTATAACATTCGAATTCTTCTCGATATTAAAAATAGCTCAGCTTTCGAAAAAAGAGACGAAGATCCTTGTTATTCCTCTTCCATTCCATTTCGAGCATGTTCTCGTTTTCCAATATCCTCCGAAAATTATTAATGACTCGGAAAGCGAGCGTTTTATGAATTTTTAAGAATACGTTGTTGGTGTGAAACGAGGAGAAAAATTGAAAAACGAAGGCGTTTTGTGTTTTGTTCTTTTTTTGTTTTTTTTTCTGTGTTGGAACTAAATCTTGTTTCCTGTTCGAAATGATAGTGTTTGTTGAATTTTGGCATTTTTCAGGCACGGAAATTAGTCCGAAGAGATTTGTACCAAAAATATTATTGTTGTAAAAAAATTTACTTAAAGGCGCATTGTCGGCCTTGCAGCGAAAACAGAACTTTTTTTGAAACAGTGCATACGCCTTCGATACCGCATCTCGAAATAATTTTATTTTAGCCTACTTCCCTCAGGATTTCGATATTTTTCGTTGATTTTTTCATCCGATTCACATGAATAATAATCTGAATTCTCTTACAAAATAGAAAAAATAATAATAAATGGGTCAAGATAAATTAATATGGGGATACGGTACTTAAGGTATTTTCGCTGCTGAAACAACAATGTATCTTTAAATAAAATTTAAAGAAGGTTCATATAGACAAGAAAAATACACTCAGTTTCCGGATGATCCACTTTCGAATAGGTGTGACTTTTTTCTCACCGATCTTAAAAAGAAGAGTCATTTTCTTTAAAATTTGTGCGAAATTTTGTTTTTTTCTCTAAAAGTGACCAAAGCACAATTTCTAGGATTCTGGAAATTGATTCCTGAGATTTATGTCTGATATCTGAAGCCTGGCAAAAATTTTTGAATTAATTCAGAAGATGAATTCCTTCTTTTTGCTATCAGTACATTTTGACCTGAACTCTTGACGAATTCAGGTTGGCGGTGGCACATTTAATTAATATCTAAATGAATCGGTGTCGTTAAATTTTTTATGTGTCGTCCATACGTCTTATTTCTTCTTCTTCTACTCCCCCAATTGTAGTGACGAAAGAAAAAAGAGCAAAGGGCATAACACATTCACCACACACTGTGCTAATTTCAGGGTTTGCCATTTGAAGGGGGGAGGGCTTCTTCTGGAAGGCGTGATCTGAATGGTTTTCGTCGCGTGTGGGTGCCTCCTTCCAGTCAAGCAAAATGATTACTGATGACCAATTGGGGGATATCGAGCATACACTCAGTTCATAATCTATTCGACTCTTCGTCTTTCTCATTTCCTCATTTTTTTTGGAAACGGAAGCATATGAATAGTAAACTTTGACCCAAAAAGTACGAGACGACAAAAGTTAGTTTTGTTGCTTACATTTAATTAGCATACTTGCAACGGGCCGGGCCGGGCCGGGCTTTTTTCAGAGTTTCCAGGGCCCGGCCCGTCTCGGCCCGGGTTTTCAGGAACAAATTTTTCGGGGTCAACTGAAAAAATGGACGATTTTTTTGTCAAGTTAAAAACTTTTCAAGATAAAAGTGTCCATAAAAAATAGTTTTTTTCACAGAAAAAATTTGAAAAAATGCCTGAAATTAAAAAAAAAATTTCAAATTTGGAAAACCCGGGCCCGGGTTGTGAATTAGTTGTTTGTTCCGAAACTGCATTAAAAACTACCGTAAAACCTGTAATAGAAATACCCACCTAACTTTCAGGCAATTTTTCTCGATTCCTGTCAAAGATACAAAAAAATTTGTCAACTGGTAAATTGTTTATCATAATATTAGAAGTGTTTTGTCGGTAAAGGAATTGTTGATATCTTGCTTAGGAATTGAGATAAAGGATATATCGGGAGATAGTTGAGAAATAATTATTTTCCTTTGGACTTTTTTTTATTACCAAAATGTCGACATCGATGGTGGTCCACTTTTTCAACCTTTTTTGCTCAAAATTGGAAAGCATATGAATAATATTTTAGAAATCTATTTTTGTAGGTGACAATTTTTTCCGGACCATAGTCAAGCCTGCTAAGTTGTGTAGAAAAATATTCCGAAGATTCAAAATTACTGGCGAAACCACTTGAAATTTGAGTTGAGCCCCGGGCCGGCCCTGTCGGCCCGGATTAGATTCTGAAATCTCAAATTCTGAAGTTTTTGAAAAAATGTTCGGAGCTTTTAGGAAAAATTCAATAAATTTTTCTCCAGAAATTTCAAAAAATCAGCTACCGGAGCTGATCCGGAATTTGACGAGTATGGAAAATTCACTCCATTTGACCCTAATAAAATTGATTGGCCCATTTTTCTATTTGATGTTTCGGATCCTGAAAATATTAGTTACTACCACTACTTCTTGTTTTTCACAACCGAAAATTCCCATCGGTGGGAACTAGTACCAGCTTTCAAAGATCGAGCGGATAAAATCAAGGAGATATTTTTTTCTCCAAACTTCAATTTCAGACTTGAAATTAACTCCAGAGAACTCTTCTCTAGTTTTTGAGTTACTATTTCTCTCCAACGAAATAAAAAAGTCTGGGTGCATTCATTTCATGTTCTAGTACTAGTATTCCAGATGAATTTTTCAAAAGGCACTAAAAGTTTCTTTTTTATACTCTTTCCTGATGGACCAAAAAGTTTCTCAGTGTCCCTGTTTCAACTATTCTTGATATGCTGTACCTCCATAATTTCATTTTTCAATCGTTTCTAGTGTTGTACTCGTAAGTGCGAAGCAACAAATTTCAATTATTTCGATCAGATTTGGGGACGGAATAATGTGAAAACATGGGAAAGAGAAACGTTTATTCGGTCTCTTCTCATTACTCGATTACACAGGCCGGCTGTCCCATCCCGTGGGACAATCCCGGTAATGTTGCCACTACTAGAGGATACCCACACGTTTGCCCCTAGATTCTGAAAAGAGAGGCTCACAAAATTTTCCAATTTTCTCCACTTTTTTCGCTCTCTTCTAGTCTACTTTTATGCCCGAATGAATGACTATTTTCATTCAAACAGAGATGGCGTTTGTGCTTCATTCACACAATCATAGGTTATTTAAGAGCATGTTTTCTGGTCAGAACAATGTCTTTTTTAGTGATGATTCACATGCTGACTCGCTCAGATAGCAAGATTTTTAAAAGGAACAGATGTAAAATAACCTTATCATAATCGTTTTATAGGTTTTGTGATAGAGTAGTGGAAAGGGAAGAACGAGAAGATTGGCTAGAAAAAAAAAAACATAGAAGCCAACCTCTTTTTTTAAAGAGGTACTCCGATCAAAAACTATTTTTTGTAATTTTTTTCTATCAAAATGTTCCCAAAGTTATATATTTTCATAATATTATTCCGAAATCCCTGAAAAACGCCTTTGAAAATGAACATTTGATTTAATAAGGTGGCGAATAGGGACGAGGACTTAAATTCTCGAGCAATGAGAAACCAAGGCCACAGCGGTACGACCCTATTTTTTGAATGGCTTTATAACCGAAATTGGTTTTTAAATTTTTTTTACGTGTTGGAGATGAAAGCGGGAAAAGCCTGAAAATTTCCATGAAAAAAAGGCGTCCCGCCGCCGTGGCCTAGGTTTCTCACTACGCGGTAACTCAAATCTCCTACTCGCCACCTCTAGCGGCGTTTTTCGGGGATTTTGTTTTTTTTGTTTTATATATTTTTTCGCAAGAATATTAGGATAACGCAAAACTTTTAGGATTATGGGGTAAACATCTTTGGTCGAAGCCTCACTTATAAGAACTATTTGGATTTTCAAAAATCACTCTATAACTCGTCATTCATAAAGTTGACGTTATCAGTCGTTGATTTTCAGAATGAAATATTCAAACGATTGGTCAACTCTCAAATTCTGAGGTTTTGATACTTTTTAAAAATACATCCATCTCAAGATTCCTTTTCCTTCCAACCTCATTTATTTGTTTCGTTCTACTTTCTAGACAGACCAAAAAGAGAAAAAAACATTTGAGAGAACCTTTTTATCCTGACGGAAGAACACATTTGTGTTGTTAACCGGAACCATTCTGAGAAGAATTATTCAACGTCATCACAACTCTTTCTTAGTTTGCTCCTCTCTCTAATTCCAGAAGGAAAGACGACCTCGTTTGCTTTTTTCCCTCATTTTTAATTTTTCCGTTTGCACGTGTCATGTACTGATTTTCTGTGTCAAATTGCCTAAGCTTAGCTAAGTACTTCCGTTTTGGACAAGAAATATCTAATTGTAGATATAAGTATATCATATAACGACCTAAATGTGAAAATGTGTCTGATATTTGTTTTACGTCAATTGTTAATGAGAAAAAAGAAATCACATCGGTATCAAATTACAGGATTTACTAATGAGGAAGTTGTGTTAGGTTACCTGCAGAAATGAGATCAATGGATTATTTTTCTTGTTTTAAAAGCCCTACGTAGTTTTTGGAAATTCGATTTGGCTCTAATTTAGCAACTTGAGACGAAAGAGTATGTATATATATATATATTTATTTAGAATGTCCACGGCAACATCAAAACTGCAATAAACTTGTCAATTTTCAAGTGAGAAACATCAAGTCTAAACGGACTTAGTTTGTACATCCATGCCATTTTCCATTGTTTCGAAAACTAGGATCTCGTTGTTCATTTCGACAAAGAGAATACTCTTGCAATCTGAGTCTTTTTGAGAAGTATGCGTTTTTCGAAAGACCTGTTTCGAACACTGATTTACTTTGCAAAAGTTAGGCTACCAGGCAATTTTATCCTGGTTGCCTAACTTTTGCAAAGTAATTTTTTTCGCCCATCGTGGTAAGTGACCTAGAAATGGGCTCATATTCACCTTTCTAAGCCACTTACCACGGTAATCTCATCTTGCGAAAGCTAGGCAACCATCTTAAAATGGCCTAGAAAACCTAACTGGCGAAAGTTAGCCAACCATGTAAAGTGGACTAGAAGAAACACCAGGTGAATGTTAGACACTTTCTAGATTATACATTGTGGTGGCCTAAAAAAACTCGACTTCCTAAAGTTAGGCCATCATGTCAAAATGACCTAGGACACCAACCAGGTAAATATCACGGCATTTCTTGTCAATGAAAGTTGGCAGTCTAGAAAACTCAACCTGAAAAACCTAAGCCTTCATGTTAAATGACCTAGAAAACTCACCTGCTACATGTTAGACCATTTATGGACCATCAACTAAGGTGGCCTAGAAAAATCGTTTTTTTAAACTTTTCCACCAATATTTTGAGAAGTACAATTATTTATGCACTACTGTTATGGGCCAACCAACCTACGGTTCATACAACCCAGAACTCCAAACATGCAAATTCTCACAGAAAACAAATTTATTTGAGGAAATTCACGGTTCCAGAAATACAAGATTTTTTCTTTGAAAATAATTCGAAAATTGTCTAGATTCGTAAATTTTCTTGAAAATTTGACTAGACAAATTGAAACCTGTGGATTTTTAATGAATATAAATTTCCAGAACTATTCCATGTACATTTCCATTTTTTCCTTTCCCTAAACCTCGACCAAATATCTGAGTTGTTTTTGGTTTTTTCCTTGTTACTTTCGTCTCGTCGACCGGATTATAATCGAGTCGGACCTAACCCCTTTCTTCCGAACACTTTTTCCCCTTTTTCTTTTTCTTTCTCAACTTGCTCATCTTATTCTTTTTTTACTGATCAACCAAAGACGAAGAAGAAGATGTCATTGGCAGCATTCTAGAGGCAGGATTAATCATTAGTTTCTGATGAACTCGTTTTTCTCCTCTTTCATTTTCTATTTCGAGTTTTAAGCACTGGTCAAAACAGATTTTCTCGCCTTTTTGAACTTCAGTTTTCCCACGGGAAGCCAAAAAAGACATTAGTTTGTATTTTCACTTTACTGGAAGAGTTTTCGAGGATGTCTGCACTATTCCAGCGTTTTGAAATGCCCCTTTTTTTCAAGTTACTAGAATCGTGGTGTCAGAAAAACCCTCAGAGTTTTATAATTTCTACCTGGTTCCGATTTACTCCCAAAAATTTGTTATTTCCCCAGACGACCTGTAAAAGTGGAACAACAAAAAGGGCAAAGTTTCTTGAAAAACATGTCGCTTTGGGTCTTGAAAAGGAATCAACAAACCTATTCCAAAATGGGTACACCCTCGTGATTCGGAATTCTTAAGAATACTTGAAAAAACCGATGCCCTTCCATAGTTTTTTTAAGGAAGAATAATATCTGACGAATTGAATAATGACGAACTGAAATGATAGAACTTGACATGTACTACAAAAAGACAACATTTGAAAAACTAAAGCTTATTTGTGAGCAAAGTTGCAAGCGAAAAAGCTGTCGATCCTATCCGGGTCAGGCGCTGCCTGTTTTTTTGGCCCATTTTGTTTGTAACTTTGTTCATAGAAAAGATACAATTTTCCAGATAATATAATTTTGTAGTACTCGTCAAGTTCTATCATAACGCATTCAGTTGGTAAGAAAATATTGATCCTAATAGGAATCATTAAAGGGCCCGTTTTGGAACCGTTCTAAGTCCGTTTCAAGTTTCTGGAAGTCTGTTTATAGTTGATTCAAATGATGAACAATCTTGATCCTTTTTAAAAAAATAATCTCTGATTTTTTACAATCTGCTAAAGCGCGATTTACTGTTATTCTATGTAAACCAGCTTCTTTCTTTTTCCTGTTTATTCTTCTAATTCTATGAGCAATGGTTAGCCAAGCTCTGATTATAAAGAAAAACGAATATGCTTATGATTCAATTTTTTGAACGCCCGAATACCAATTCTTAACTTATAAGCGCAGCTTAAAGTAATCACTATGAGGTATTCAAAAGTGTTATCATTCTAACCCATGTCATAATTCTTGAACACGCCCTTATATTTTTCTTTGTCTAGACCACTCATGTAAGTTCAAACATCCCGATTTTTCCCGCAGAAACCTGTCAATTATGCATGGTTCCGCCCATCTTATTCATCTTCCGAATACAAAAATACTCGTTTGCTCCATTGGAACAATCACTTTGACATCACCCACCGGAAGCCTAAATCTTTGAGAATTTAAATTTCTCTTCCGGAAGCCAAAATTAGAAGACGTCAGTGATTGACACATGGCTTCTATTTCCATTTACAGTCGCCCTTTTCGCATTTCATTTCATTTGTGTTTCCCTTCGAAATCTACTTAAAAGTGTGGCTCTTTCTCTCTCTCTCCCTTTTTTCTTTTTCTAACCAGTTTATCGTTTGGTTGGTTAGCTGTCCACTATTGGGACACGAACTTTTGTCTTCACTCCTCCACATTTTTTTCTGACACATATTTTACTCAACCAGTCCTTCTCCTCTTCTTCTTTGCTTCTTCGTCTCGTTTACCGCTTCTCTCTAATTCAATGGTCTCCGAATTTGCGTGAATCCTGTTTCGGTGTGTCTTTTCTCGGTTACACCCTCACAACACATCCTTATTCTTTTCCTGAATTGTGTGCTCTGTTGCTCCGAACGAACTTCTCTTTTTATTCTGAGTCATGAATTCTAGAATGCTGCACGATGTCATCTATATGCTTCTCATTTCGACTGTAGCAAAAGAGGTCAAAACTGCTGAACCGGATACACCACCCTGCGAATACAATTCAAACCATAGGAAAAGTATTTTAACAGTGAGTTTTTTTTTTCAAAAGTAGAAGCTAGAAAAATCACCTAGTTCCTCACGCTTGGATCCTTCTTACCGTAGCTCACCCAAACCGTCAACTATGAGCTCAATTTACTCAATTCCTGTGAAAGATATCAAAATTTTGTCAATTGATAAAATATTTCTGATATTATGATGAATAATTTATCAGTTGCCCTATTTTCGATATTTTTTACAGGAATCGAGATGATAGAGCTCAAACTTGACTTTTTTGGTGGGCTTCCAATAGAGAAAATGCGGTAGGTACCATAGTTCGCCTGAAAACAGAGATAACGTCCAAAAACTGAACAATAGAGCTATCCTGTTTTTAGGCTAACATTGATAAGTTAAGCTTGAGTTAGGCTTACACTAGGCTTAGGCTATAAGTTAGGCTAAACCCTAACTTGCCCAATATGAGTCTTGCAAATAATTTCAACAAGTCAGATAAACTTCTTTGTCTCATTCATGACAACCTATCTGTAAATTAAACTCTCTTTCAGGATCTACTACAAGATTATGACAAAACAATGGTACCATCGAACAACTCGGTACAAGTCAGTGTGGAGTTGACAGTTCAAGTAAGATTTGTTCCTTTCAGAACAAAAATTTACATCATATCCAATTGGATTACCTTCCAGACTGACATTCTATAAACGTCATATCCACTGCTAATTTAGTTTATGTATCTGATTCATCAAAAACGAAACTAGTTTTTTTCTGGCCACTCTTAACTTAATTTCTTCAGGACATTTCGTCAATATCCGAAATTTCGAGTTCGTTCATTGCGGATGTTTGGTTCAGCCAAGTATGGGAAGATCCTCGGTTAGAATATAGGTTTGTGATTTTTCAGAATATCAAATATTTCACTTGTTCGTTTCCAGGAACATATCTTGTAAAACAAATCTATCGTTGGATAGTTATGTCAGTGAACGTCTTTGGACACCCAATGTGTGTTTTGTGAATAGCAAAAGCACCCAAGTGCACAAGTCACCCGCATCAAATATTCTTCTTATCATTTATCCGAATGGTAACTTTTTTTTCCAACTCATTTAAAATGTGACTGAATGGTGTGTTTTTCTCAGGAACAGTTTGGCTCAACTACCGAGTTCAAGTATCAGCTCCATGCAGTTTTGAACTGTCTAGATTTCCAATTGACGCTCAAGAATGTCATCTTGTTTTTGAATCCTATTCATATAATATAGCAGAAGTTCGATTGAATTGGCAACAATGGGCTCCTGTAACAATGCCGCCTCCTGAAGATTTTCGGTTACCGGACTTCCAATTTTATAATGTTACATGGGGTAAAACGTCAAATGAGTACACGGCTGGAATGTGGGATCAACTGAAAGTCACTTTTAGGTGAGGAACAAAAAATTGAAGGTGTAGACATTTCAAAGTAAAGGGATTTTCGTAAGGAATTTCCGAGTCTAACAAAAGAAGAAAACCTTGTTTTCAAAATTGAGAAAGAAAGAAAACTGCAAAAAAGTTCCTGATTCCATAGAAAAATTATTTCTAAAGTTTAGGATTTGTTATAAATCAAATTTTAAGCAGAAAGAGTAAAAAAACCTAGGTATTCAATCAATTCACTGATATATTTCTCATAAAATTTGGAGCAAAATTAGCGGAGATACAGTACTTTTAAAACTTTCGTTGTGGGATCCAAACTACTGAAAATGTTCGAACATAGATATATCATATGTGTTTGTACTCATTTTGAAGCCCATAACAATACGTTTCTAACTGTTCAACTTTCAAGAAATTGGGGGAAAAACTAGAAGAGATACAATATGTTTTATCTTTTCGTGGTGAGACCCAAAATTTCAAAATTTTTCAAATCTAGATTTGTTTATACTCTTTTCAACAATGAAACTAGTATTGTTTTTTTTCAGGTTCAAAAGACTGTACGGTTACTATGTTCTGCAAATGTATCTCCCAACATATTTATCAGTATTTATCTCTTGGATTGCTTTCTGGATTGACACTCGTGCTCTACCAGCCAGAATCACTCTTGGAGTATCTTCTCTGATGGCTCTCACGTTTCAATTCGGTAACATTGTGAAGAATTTGCCGCGTGTTTCATTCGTAAAAGTAGGTGTTGAACAGTCTTTTCAAATATGCTAGTTTTTTCTTTTTAGGCCATCGATCTCTGGTTTTTCGTGTGTGTTGCTTTCATCTTCTTTTCACTCGTCGAGTTAGCAGTCGTCGGATTCGTTGATAAAATAACAGAAATCAAGAGGAGGTCACGAAGAATCAAATTTCAGCGAGCAATCGCCGGAGGCACGATAAAGAAGTGAGTGGAACGGGGAAAAAAGGAAAAAGAAATATATGTCTAGTGTCAGTTGTTTCAGTGATCGACCAATGAGTTTCAGAAAGTACTCGTGTACATCAAAGTGCAATTCTGCACGATACAATATTAACAACAATGATGATGAAGAGTTGTATAATATCAGGTTGGTCGGGATGCGAGAAAAATTAATTTCAGAGGTCAAAAAAAAAACCAAGTTATTGAATTACTAAATTGCCGTACAAACTCTAGAGTGCCACTCAAACCTTCAACTTTAGGCCCATATAAATCATTTCCTGTAAAGGATATCGAATATTGGCCAACTGATAAAATGTTTATAATAATATTGAAAATAGTTTGTCAGTTAAAACACTTTTTGATATCTTTAGTAGGAAAGGAGATAAAGTACCGGTCAATAAGATGAACAAAACCGTTTTTTTCAGTTGATCTTCGGCCATTTTGACCATTTTCCGGAGTCTTGCGCTCAGTTGTCAAGTTTCCTATCACTTTGAAAATTTTGGAGAATGTAAAACAGGCCTAGATTAAAAACTTTGAAATTTTGTACTCACATAATTTTTAGAAAACTCTCAGTTTTGCCAATTTCTGAAGGACACTCCTTTTTTTATTGCTTTTTATATTGAAACTGTGAAAAAAACAAGTGTCCTTCAAAAATCGGAAAATATCTGAACAACTAGCAATTTTAGAAAAATTCTGTGAATGCGAATTTTTTTATAACCTCAAAAATTTTCAAAGGGATCGGACATCTGACAGCCGAGCTCCAAACTCCTGAAAATGGTACAAATTGCCGAAAATCGACTGAAAAATACGTTTTTGAATATCTTTTTGACCGGTATTGTATATATTGGGTTCAGAGTTGAAAGTTTAAGTGGTACTCAGTTAGAGTGTATACGGTATCATGGAGTTCGAGTTTTAAGAAAGGATATTTTTCTTTCTAGATTGTGTTATTCAAGTGTAATTGAATATTCCCACCTTTTCTATTCACAATTTTCTAGAAATCAGAAAGCTACCCTTTCATGGCCAATAACCTAAAAACTGATATCACTCTTAAACTGAAAGTATAAGCATTTCTTTTCCACAATAAACAGTATATTTGTTTTTCAGCGGTGAAACGAATGGAAATGGCATAAGTTGGAAGAACAACAGTTCAAGAGAAGCTTCAGCTGATATGGGAGCAAGAGTTGATTCATTCGCAGCAAAAGCATTTCCAGCCATGTTTGCAGCTTTCAATGGTAAATCAGTTTCACTAGAAAACTTATCAATCAACTTATTTTCAGTATTCTATTGGTGGTACTACCTCTCAAGAGAACGAAACTAACAAGTTACAAATCGAATTGTATTCATCAGCTTTCCGTCAACGTCATTTAATTATTTTATGTACTTTTACTAGAATTCTTTCAGCCAAACGGGTCTTTTACTATACGATCTGTTTTTTGTTTTTTTTTGTTAAATATTTCACTCAATTTTCCCATCGGGCCTCTACTTTGAAACCAAAACCAAACATTTCAAAATTGTGACTAAAATAAATTTGAATTTTCTTTGCATTTTCTTCCTGGTTTTTTTCTGTTTCTTCTTCTTTTCTTGTTTGAAAAACTAAAATACAATTTTCCACTTCTTCTCATTCAACATTTCAAAAGTTCAACACTACAATTTTGTGCAATTTTCACAAGCTCCACCCTCTAGTTTCTAAAGAAATCTAAGACTCAAAAACATCGAATGTGAAACACAAACATTTCGATTTAGCTGCCAATATAAGCCAAAGTTCGTGCAGCTGCAATCTCAGATAAACGGCTGAAAAATCCAATTACTCGAGCTCGCGGAGCTACAGGCGCCACTGCCCCGTCTTATATATTTCTATTAAGAAAGGCAAGTTGTCAGAGATTTCGCCTAGCACATGACTCGAAATTAAAGATTTCCACTTTTTCCATTTTCTCCAGAAACACACACTTTTTAGTGCACTTTCCAAGTATTCGACTTTCCTCTGCAGAAGAGCTATATTTTGTTACAATTAGGTGGTATTCCCAAGTGGTTTCAAAAGAAACTTAGTTCAATGTTACGTACTGGTTATCAACTTCAGACAATTTTTTTAGGCTAAATATTTCTAAGAAGAATTATACAATTGTTTTCACTGTTTTCAATTTCTTTGGGTAATTGAGAGCCTTTCCGATTACCAATTTCATATAAAAGTAGTTTGATTTTTTTTGAGAGAGAAGGAAATGAAAAAAACTAAATATCGTTCAGATAAGCTCCACACAATCTAGCCAAAAAGTCCCCCCCCCCCCCCTTCTTTGATAAATCGATCTGATTATTCACAATTCTCACTTTCACTTCAAACTTTCCCAGATCAAAAAATATTCCCATGAGCAATTAGCTTCTAGACTAAGGGAAAATTTTATGATCACACGTTGGGCAGTCTGTGGAAACCAGAAATCTCTGCACAATAATTATTTCGAAAGCTAAAAATTGTTAATCTATTTCACCATACTTGTAAACTGGGGCCTTTGGTCCGATTAACAAGTATGCAAAGTGCTAGAATTTTTGCTGCTGAAAGAAAAAAAACGCATTAGCTCTGAGAACAATGAAGACTAGATCAGTTGGGTTCAAGAGTTTGAGAACACACCTAGAAAAACAGAAGACAGACGGATATTGTCTGTTCATACATTGAATCAAAAAGCATTGACGAAAAATTGATACAATTTTTTGGAACTTCCGTCATCATTTTGTGGTTTCCACTATAAAAGAGAATTTATAAAGTACCGGATATCTCAAAATTAGGTAGTCTTGAGAACCAAAAACATTAATTGAAGAATGAATCAAGGTATTGTTCTGGCTTTTCGTGTTTTTCCCACCGCCAGACTTTTGGTTCTCATTTCTGACGCAGGCTTCATATTTTTTTCCAACTGCACAGAAAACTAACATTTTCGATTAGTTTTTCGTTAGTCTGCCTTGCAAATCACATTTTTTTCTAGCAGCAACATATCTCACTCTTTCCTTTAGGGTTTTCCCTTTATCCCCTTTTTCTCGAAATAAATATCAATTTCCTAAAAAAGATGACGATTCGAATGTCCTTTGCACTATCTCCATGAAAAGTACTATTCTGAATCTCGACGGAAATCGCAATTAGGAATAATTATAATTCATTCAAAAAGGTGATTTTCCATTCTCACTCGCCTTCTCTCTTTTTTTTCATTTTTTATTCGTCTCCCCAACTGAAAGTAGTCTGAAATAGGAGTATTATTTGTTCCGGTAGATTAGGTGTTCACAGAAAAGTTTGGTTCCGTGTATAACTAGGTTACTATATTCGGTGATCCCCTCAAAAATTCTTCCGTTTGTAGAAAGAAAGGCTTCACACATCTTGTACTGAGGAATTGTGTTTTTCAAATAGTAAGATTCAAGTTTCGCGTCATTCTTGTCATTAGACATTGTTACCGAGCACATGCAAGAAAATTAATTTTTGTTACTAATTCTCTTGCCAATGTTTTTCCCTGGAATCCCGGAATTTCTCAGATGCAAAACAGAAAAAATTTAACAAATTCAGAGCACAAACCGTGATTTTGCGTTCCACCATTTTTGTAAAACGGATCCTGCCTTAGTTTCGTTTCGAATCAATATTTTTGAGTCAACTAAACTGGATAAGATAAAACTAGACGAGTACTAAAAAATTATTCTTTTAGAAAAAATATTCTTGTCTTTAAAGTAAGGGTTGAAAGAAAAGGCTGAGCCCGGCCAGGCCCGGAGAAACCCTTTATGACTTGTATCGTTTTATTCGCCGAGTTCTATCATATCTGATTTAGTTAGTCCAAAAGGATAATTCTAAAGAAACTATGACAGAGCCCGCGTAGGCCTGCCAGGCCCCTGGGTCACAAGTATACTTTCCAAGTAATTTCAAAAAAACGATAGAAAAAATTCCCAAAAACTTCATTTTCCAAAAAGTTTGACATCACCCAATAGGCTCTAGTCTCGAAAATGCATTTATAGGTGTCAATTGATTATGTGACGCTTGTCTCTTTTGCTCCTTTTTATTCTTTTTTTTCCAATTTGTTTCCCACTTTCCGGTTGCTACTCAACAATTGTGTTTTTCGTCCTCTCACATGCTCATTCCCAAATTTTTATCTTCCCCCCTCGTTTTCTTTTCCCTCCGCCCCGTTTTCTCATTTCACAACTCTTCTCACCAACCTAATATAGTCATGTGCTTTGATTGTTAATTAGGAATATATATCTCATCTCTAGAGGAAACCAAAAACGAGGCAACAGCAAGAGAAAAACAATGACCACAAAATTTTTCGGGTATCTAGATTCTAGATCTAAATATTATTTACTACCCGAAATTCGTAGTTACCCTATTTCGTTTTTTTCTTCTTCTGTTTTTCTCCTTAATCAACTACAAATCTCTTTTTCCATTTAAGATTCAAATTCTGTACCAGGAACATTCATAGATCTTTCCAGAAGAATGGAATTCGACGAAAACGCGGACCGTTTCCGAGTGTGCGGTGGAATCCATATCAAATATGTAGCATCGTTTTGTGCATTCTTCGGAATCTGTGCCACTATAGGAGTATTCTCTTTCGGGTTAATGATTTTTCCATGGCATCTCTACGAGGATTCAGTTAACATGACCGGTGAGTCCAACTTTTTTTTTCTAAGCGCGTGGTCTGTGGAAATGAGAATCTGGTGTTGAGTTTGTTCCTTCCTGATCATAACTCACCCATCTAACGTTTCGAGTTGTTTTTTTGTGATTAAAAAAAATCAGAATCGAAGATCCGTTGTAAATGAGAAATTCTGATTTAGAGCCATTTCGTTTGATGAATTTTTGAGCTTGAGGTTTGAGTTCAAGTTTGTCATTGGGAGAGAGGTGATATGATGCTCGTTGATGCGGAATCGCCTACACTCCGTTTCCGATCGTTGAGCTGGAAAATCAAACTCCCATGAAGAAAAATAATATCTTGATATAGGATTTAAGATATTTACTTTTTTAAAAATTTATTTCAAGGAAAGAATACAGGCAATTCTTCGGAGTTTCAGAAAAAAAAAACAGCCGGCGTGCTGCTTATATTTATATACAGTGTTGGTCAAAAAGTGTTTTTCAGTGGATTTTGACCATTTTCAGTAGTCTGGAGCTCGGCTGTCAAGTTTTAGATCACTTTGAAAATTCTAGAGGTTATAAAACTGGCCTGGATTGAAAACAGTGTATTCACAGGATTATTGGAAAATTCTCATTTTTCAGTTATTTGCCGATTCCCGAAAAACACCCTTTTTTCCTATTTTTTGTACTGAAGATGTGAAAAAAAGCAGTTGTACTTTAGAACTCGGCAAATAACTGAAAAACTGGGAATTTTCAAAAAACTCTATAAATGCATAGTTTTCAATCTAGGTTTGTTTTATAACCTCCAAAATTTTCGAAGTGATCGGGAATTTGACAGCCGAGCTCAAGACTGCTGAAAGTGAAAATGTCTTTATCCTGTCTCCGACTTTGATAAATTGGTACCTATTTCAGCAAAAATCGCATTCTGTTGCTTCCTGATCGGTGGATGTAGTTCCCACGGTCTAATCCTCTACTCTTTATACTCAACTAGAGTAAGTTCAAGTTTCTCCCAATCAATCCTCATTTCAATGTTTCTTTTAGCTTCAAACTCAATGGTTAATGCCTGCATTTGCTTATCACTTGTTCATTGCAGTTCTCAATGCTATCACAACTCTGATTGCAGTAGGCGAATTGTTTTCTGAGGTTTGTTATTCAAAAGAAAAAGGAACTGAACATTGTTTTTCAGGGAAACATCTCGCATCGTGACACAGTTATGGCGAAAATTGTGATCGTTGTGTGTCCAACGATTTTCATGATTCAAATGGTCGGATTCTATGTTATTCTGAAATGCCGAACTTATATTCAATGCAAGCGACGACATGTTAGAAACGGAGAACCACCGGTGAGGATACTGTAAAATCTGTTGAAAGATCTTTGAGTTTTCAGAGAATTCGCGAAGTAATAATGATGAGCAACAAGGTATCAATAATGGAACTCTCATTTGATCAGGTGAGATGACGTCACAGTACAGTAGCTTTTCAATCCCAAAGAATCACCTGTTTCATCTTATAATTTTTTTTCTAATTTCAGTTTAACGAAACGATGTATTCACCTGCCTAAATCACCTGTCATTTGGAGAATAGTGAGCAACGATTTTCATCGAAAACAGAAAAGTTTTGTGTGATATTTGGGGATACAAGTCTACAATTTTCATCGACATTTTGCCAACAATTATATATGATATCAGCTTCAACATTTTACTTTTTTTTTCGAAAATAATAAATTATATATGAAATAAGATCAAAACAGAGAGTGAAAAGAGAAAGCACGGCAGGGACTGGAAAATGATAAAGCTTAGGAAGAATAACCGGGAGCAAAAAGGAGGAAATGCTATAAATGTCTCTGAAATCCTAATTTCTGGAGAAAGGAAGATTCTGAATCCGATACAAAAACTCCATCGGCATTGTCAATTACAACGTCTTGATTGCTATTTCCATCATCGAATCTAGCAGTGGAAGATACTGAAATTAAACGGGATTTTGTAAAACTATAACTGGAGAGGCTTACCAAAAGAGTATTCAAATGATACAGAAAAGTTTTCTTCTCTAGAATAGACTATAAAAGGTACAAGATTTGTCTCTGATATGATTTTCCTTCGGAAAGATTCAGGACAACAGAATCTGAAATGATATATTTTTGGCTTAAACACTAGAAACAAACCTGTATCCCATAGGTCTGTAATCTTTCTTCATTTTTAATTCTAATCCATCTTGATAACAGCCTTCAATGCACTTTGAGTCTATTTTCAGAATATCCACTATAATCTTCTTCCCTTCGGGAGCCTGGAATATTTTTTTATTTTCCCCAAATAGTTTGTATCTCTCACCTTGATATGATAAACACAAGACTTCGATCGAGTGGTTGTTGATTGTCGAATAGTTATATCAAATCTTCTGGATGTCTGAAACAGAAAAATACGAATTCATCTGCAAGGAAATCACGTTTCCCTACCTCTTCCGCGTTGAGCACACCGCCACAAAATTTCGAAAAGGAGGGAGCAATAAGATTACAATAAGCACCTCCAAACCCAGTTGGACATTTGCAGACGTTGCAGTTTCGGGAGTTTGTAAATCCGCCGTTTTGGCAAGGAGCTTTAGTCTTGCATCTGTCTGAAACCCCATTGAAATGAGCATACTTGTCCGAGCCGGGTTGAGTTTTTTTTTTCAGAATTTTCAAAGGCCGGCCCGTTTGGACCCGGGCTTTCAGAATGTTTTCTTGCATTGCCAAAAAATCGAGGTCAATGAAAAAATAAACGACTTGTCTAACTTTCTCCTTCCTATCAATTTTATAGGTCAATGAAAAATAACGCCAAAGGAAAAATTTGCAAAGAACGGAGTGTCATTAAGAAACGTTCACAACAAAGTTTGACAAAATTTCAGAAATTTTCAATAAGCTTTCAAATGTGGAAAACCCCAGCTTACCAGGCCAGGCCAACCAGGAAAATTTATGGGATGGGCCCTGGTTTTTTTCAGTATAGAAATAAGTGAACGGTGCTAAAGAATGAATACCTTGACATTGATAGTGCTGATTCATGATGTGCACATCTACAAAAGAAGGGCCTTCCAATTGACCCATAGTTTGCTGAAGGTTTGTGTCGACGGCTGCTAAAGTTGGAATTGATGGAAAGTTAGAAAATCTGCAGAAATTTCTGATTCTGGCATCAAACTTCGGACTCTTACTCAGTTGGTGTGTAGTGCATGACACTTCCGACGTCATATGGTAATCCATAGGTTGATAATTGACGTGGAGATATCTGAAGTCATTCTATGCGTCAGGAACATGCAAATTATACATACCTTTGCAAAATTGAACAACAAATCCTTTTCTACAACTCTGGGATTAAAAGTGACTGATTCATCTCTATCGAACCTCGATTGCTCATGAAATATTCCAAGAGCATGTGCAAGTTCATGAGATGTTACTCCGAACTGAAAACAGTTAAAGTTAAAATAAAGTATTTTCATCTAAAACTAACATGCTCACACCCTTCACCAATACTAACGACTTGTTTTCCTTGAGATGTATCTCTGCCAACTGTACTCCAACATCCCTCGTCATTTCCTATGAATAGCAGATACTACAAAAAGACACAATCAGCAATAACTCAAACAACAAGAATACCTCTTTTTGGAATGTCCTCGGACGAAATTCAATACAAGTCTCTCGATACCAAAAATGGATTGCTTTTAGAATAGATGCTTTTGCCAATGGACCTGGAATTCATTACAGATGGAAACTTCAAGATGAATAAAAGCTAACTAAGAGATTCATGAAACATAAACGGAACGCCGTTCTTCCATATCGTTGCTGGGTAATTTTGGTCCAAATATGCTTGCCGTTTTTCTCTTCGTAATCCATTCTTCTTCTTGTCTTTTGAACGTGGCTTTATTACTTTTCGGTATTCAGTTGATCCGTTCACAATTATACTCAACTGTTTATAGCTGATTGCCATATCCCCTTCGTATAGAATATCTCTGAAAATGAGTGTTGATAAATATTTAAGAAATAATGATTACCTGTATTTTCGGTTGAGCTTGCCAATCGAAATCGGTTTCTCGGAGTAGTTGTAAATTGTGGACACATCCTGAACATGACATACATATAACTGATGACTTAGATAGGATGAAACTTACAAACGATAGATGTGAATCTGAATATTGCTCTTCTACGGAATACTGTAACGTATCAAAAAGCCGATGGGTGTCCGAGGGTTTCAGAATATCGTGGAGCTGAAAACATAAGTTTCCTTGAGCAATATATCCCGCAACACTCCATATCAACTCTGAACTACCACTCCTTATCAATTCCTTACTGTAATTACCGTACCCACTCTAATAAAATGACCTCCTGAATCTCAACTTTCAGACAATTTATCTCGGTTCGAGAAATATAGGCTCAAAATTAACGGGTTGGAGGGCGTTCTCATACAGTAGAATGTGATCCAAAAAGTTCAAAGCGTTATGAAATCATATCGGATTATTCAGGAACAAGACATCTTGTAACGACTTCTATAGAACGACTAATGTTCTTGTACAAGAATGGGTGTCAAAAGTAGATCATTTTATGAACCGGTAAGATTAGTGTCTGACCTACTCCCTCTCATTCTACCGTAGCCACTTCCAATTTCCACACTCACCTTTATACTCTCATTTGATACAAACTGAGCAATCAAACCGGACGAAAAAACAAGAATCAGGTATCCATGAAATAAGAAGTTCTTAGAAATCATAGCGACCAGAAAAGAAAAGATTGCACTTTCGGCGCATTGAAGGATCTTGTTGGGAGAAGAGAAGAGAGAAGAAGAGGGACTATGCTAATATAGTGATCTTGATTCTTCAGACACACAATCGAATTATCTCTTTATGGAAATGTCGAAAAAAGAGAAATATGTGAGAAAAAAAAAGAGAAAACAGTTAGTTTGAATAGAGAAGAAGCTTGCCTTGAGAGCGAGACACTTGTACGGTGAACGGACACTACTGTGGGCAAAAACACGTTCTTTTCCGTCCCCCTTCCGTCCGCTTGGCTGATTTACAACTTTCCCGGTGTCCTTCTTTCACATACTTCTTCATGTTAAGCATGCTTCGATCTTCTTCTTCCTGATTTAATTGATTCCATTTTCTCATTCCCAGAGTCACTGAATCGAAAATGAGAAGAACAACTGCCTCTGTTATCAGTCCGAAAGGAACCGACAACACACACGTGTGGATGAAGAAGAAAGAAGTTGAGAAAGAGAGAAAAGAAGAAAGAAACAGTTAGGATACTCACAACACTACACTGTATCCCATAAAAGGTACCTTATCAATAGTCTTGACCACAAACTCATATAAATAAATACATTTTCTCTAGATGCCCTGGGCCCGCTAGTTTTCTATTCGAGTAGGATTCACCCACAGTATGGGTCAAGAATATATACAAAAACATTTTTTTCCTGTTGATGCTCAGCCATTCTGACCATTTTCCGAAGCCTGGAGCTCGGCGGTCAGGTTTCAATTTCGCTGAAAATATCAGAGCGTGTGAAACAGACCTAGAGTGAAAACTTTGCATTCACAGAATTTCTGGAAATTACAATTTTTTTAGATATTTACAATTTTTACAATTTTTTACCATTTTTCAGATAGATATTTGCCGATTTCTTGAAAACACCTATTTTTTCAAATTGAAAAAAGGCTAGATTGGGAGTTCTCAGAAACCGGCGAATAGATGAAAAACTAGGAATTTTCAAAAAATTCTGAAAATGCTAAGTTTTCAATCTAGGTCTGTTTTACACTCTCCAAAATGTTCAAAGTAATTTAAAACTTATATACCGTAAAACCTCTAATAGAACGGTATTCCCAAAGAATTTTCATATTTTGCCAACTATCCAAATCGTTCTCCCCTTTTTTGTATTTTTGTAAAATGATCAAAGATGTAAAATATTCCAATATTTTGAAAAAAAAACAAGGGCATCACAGATACATAACTTTCATGGGATCATTCAAATCCTATAGAACGGCTGAAATCTCATGGGACCACTAAACTCAAATAGAGCCTTTTTCTTTCACACATTTTACATTTTCATTAATTGCTCTATATAGTGCTTATTATAAGAAATCATGTTTCCGGTTACAACTTTGAAAATGGAGGCTGTGGTTTTTTGGAGAAGGATGCCATACTCGCTTTGATGAGGTCATCAGTGAACAGTTGCGACATGTTCCACGTGGCCTGAAAAACAGTACATTGAAATTCCAAAAAAGATTCTAAACCCAACCACATAATTCAAACTGTTCTCAATCGAATGATCTCTTGCGTAATTTAAAACATTCTTCGTCCCCTGTACTCCAACCGGACTTTTCGAAGCAATCAGTTTTGCCATCTTCGTCACATCATTTATCATTTCTTCGCGGGTGTCAAAGACACGACTGAGAAGACCTAAATGAAAGATTTGAAAATGGATAGAAACACAGAAAAAAAGGTATTATACCGAATTGAAGTGCTTCTCCTGCTGAGAAATGGCGGGCAGTCATACAAACATCCTTGATCCAACTGTGATTGCCTACCACTTTGGGTAGTCGGTTCAATGTTCCAACATCGGCTGCCATTCCGATATCAACCTCTTTCACAGAGAGTACGGCGTCTTTCGTGGCAACTCGAACGTCACAAGCAGTCGCAATGTCAATGGCAGCACCCAGACAGTATCCATGCATTGCTA
>NC_013486.2:10467276-10545973 GCF_000004555.2 Caenorhabditis briggsae | reverse complement strand
GATATCTTTCAAAAGAAGTGAGATATATAGGCTCAAAGTGGACGATCCGGGTGTCGTTCTATTAGAGGTTTTACGGTATCTTATTGACCGGTTTTTAGTATATAAATCCAAAGTCTCCCTACGTTGCACTAGACTCTGTTCGATTTTCCCTTTTTCTCACTGTTCACAAGATTATCTCTTTTCAGATCTTCACCCCTCACTCACCCATTTACGGAAAAAAATGCAGAAACAATACGATTCTTTAAAATTGGTCAAAGTAGAAAATGTTGGGGATTTCGTGTACAAAGTATCTCTGAACCGCCCAAATAAATTCAATGCGCTGAATATGGAAATTTGGAAGTTTGTGACATAAAATGTCTTTATTATTGAACAATACATTTTCAGAGAAATCGGAGATTGCTTCCAGCTAATTGATGAAGACCCGGATTGTCGAGTTGTCATTTTACAAGGGGAGGGAAAACACTTCTGCTCCGGTCTTGATTTGGGAGGTTCAGTTTTTGTTTCATTTTCTTCATATTTGGATTCTAGAGTTTTCAGGTGTATCGTTTTTGAACGGAGACAACGACACCGATGATTCTGCAAGAAAAGGTCGAAATATTCATAGAACCATCAAGTTTATGCAAAAACAGTTCACTTATATCGATGAGTGCTCCAAACCAGTTATCCTAGCAATGCATGGATACTGTCTGGGTGCTGCCATTGACATTGCGACTGCTTGTGACGTTCGAGTTGCCACGAAAGACGCCGTACTCTCTGTGAAAGAGGTTGATATCGGAATGGCAGCCGATGTTGGAACATTGAACCGACTACCCAAAGTGGTAGGCAATCACAGTTGGATCAAGGATGTTTGTATGACTGCCCGCCATTTCTCAGCAGGAGAAGCACTTCAATTCGGTATAATACCTTTTTTTCTGTGTTTCTATCCATTTTCAAATCTTTCATTTAGGTCTTCTCAGTCGTGTCTTTGACACCCGCGAAGAAATGATAAATGATGTGACGAAGATGGCAAAACTGATTGCTTCGAAAAGTCCGGTTGGAGTACAGGGGACGAAGAATGTTTTAAATTACGCAAGAGATCATTCGATTGAGAACAGTTTGAATTATGTGGTTGGGTTTAGAATCTTTTTTGGAATTTCAATGTACTGTTTTTCAGGCCACGTGGAACATGTCGCAACTGTTCACTGATGACCTCATCAAAGCGAGTATGGCATCCTTCTCCAAAAAACCACAGCCTCCATTTTCAAAGTTGTAACCGGAAACATGATTTCTTATAATAAGCACTATATAGAGCAATTAATGAAAATGTAAAATGTGTGAAAGAAAAAGGCTCTATTTGAGTTTAGTGGTCCCATGAGATTTCAGCCGTTCTATAGGATTTGAATGATCCCATGAAAGTTATGTATCTGTGATGCCCTTGTTTTTTTTTCAAAATATTGGAATATTTTACATCTTTGATCATTTTACAAAAATACAAAAAAGGGGAGAACGATTTGGATAGTTGGCAAAATATGAAAATTCTTTGGGAATACCTTTGAAAACGTACGAGAAAAGCTTGAAACTGAAACTATTTTCAGCTTGAAAATAAAAAATTACCAAGCATTTCGAAAATTCCAAAGGGGCTCTAAGGTTATTTGACAGCTGAAAAAGTGACTTTTCGATAGTACTCACGAACCAAAAATGGCGGGACACCCAAAAATTGAGCCCGGGGGTTACTTCCTAAACTCATTGAACGCATTGCAACTTACATTACTTTTGATGCCCCCCTCTCCATCATCCGAAACACCCACACGTTCTTCCGCGTTAAGTAAAATCTCATTGGACCATTGAAATTCCATGGGATCACTACAATCTCATGGAACTACTGGAATCCCATAGGTAGGCACACTAAACAAAAAAAGAAGAAATATTAGCAACATTTATTAGTAAACATAACAATTAACTCAAGACTTGACGAGAACTCAAAATCACTTGAGAAAGTGTTGTTGCCATTGATCATGTAGCAACTGATTGTAAGCATCAGATCCCTCTCTTCCTTTTGTTTTTATTGCCAATAGATGATCTCTCCTTTTCAGACGACGTTCACGCATTTTAGATAAGTGATAACTGGATATCAGTGGCATCAGAAAAGAGAACAAGGGATGAAGCTGAAAATATTAATTCGTTTTTTTGTAAATCGGGGTCAAAACTCACATAAAACACAAGTTTCACCGTAGATAATCCTGCTCGATTGTTGATGAAAACATCGAATTCAAAATTTCTGAGTGAGAAAATTCCCACGATGTAAATCACGGAAATGATCATGTTGATGATTAAAATGGAAGAAATAAATGTAGTCGTATCAATATTCTCCACAATTTGGAATCGTCCGGATAAGCTGATCTCAATTCTGAAACTCTATTTAATTTACTGAGAACTCCAATTTAATCAAACCTGCTTTCTCTCCTTTTGTTGACGTATCGAACGACTTGAAGCAGAATAAGAGCAAGGATTGCAAGAAGGAAGCAGAAAATGTAGAGTATGTTTAGCTGAAAAAAATCCAATTTAAAAAAAAATGAAAAGATCGTCAAACTCACTCGAAACTCAACACCTTTTGGAGGGCTGATTGCAGTGATAACTGGTGATTTATAATCCGCATCTTGATAAGCCCAAACCAGAAGAGAAACTGGTAGGACTATGCACTGAAATCATTTTCCTTCCCTCAAAATAATTCTAGAATCTGAACTCACAAAAAATAAATAAGCAAGAATGTGCTTGAAGGAAGTGTTGTGCTCGTAGCTCTCTATTTTAATTGTTGCAAAAAGTCTTTCGATTACCATGAACACCTGAAAAAATATTCTTCAATAAATGTCATCACTAATGCATTTGAGCGGAAAACTAAATTATTCCAATATTTTGAACATTTTTACAAAATCGTAAAATCAAAGAAACTGAAAAACAAGTCCAATCGGACCAACCTGTGTCAACATTCCGCAAAATAGGCAGATTGCAATAGAGCTGTGTACAATCATGTATGGAACTACTGATACGTGAATATCACATTCGGTTTGATAATCCAAAAATCGTTCAATCATCATTAAATATGAAGCTGTGAATAGGATGGAGTGGAATATTGCAGCAGAGAAATACATTGTGAGAAGAAGCTGAGCAATTAGAATTACAGAGAGAATAAAAGAATACTTGAAACGGGCCGAACAGGGCCAGGCCGACCTTTTTCCAAAACTTTCAAGAACTGGGTCCAGCCTACCGGTTTGGACCGGATCCTGACAATCTCCGGTCGGATCCGGCCGGGCCCGCGAGCTGGGCCCCGATTTTTTCTGGTATGAATGATGATTGGATAAACTCACTTTGAAATTCGGATGAAATGTGGACTTCCATATGAAAGTTTTGATAAAATATGAGCATGTAAAGACAGAAGTGACTGATAAGACAACATAAATCAGGTAGACTAGCTGATATCCAACTGAGAACGCGGTGGAACTGTTCTGTAAAGTTACAAGGTATTAGTATAAAAATGTGAAAATAACGTAAAACCTGTATTAGAAGGGCCCTTATTTTGCTCCAAGATGCCTCCGGAGGAGCCTGCTATTACAGGGGCCCTTCAATTAGAGGGAGCCCTTCTATTTTTCGGGCCATTTTTCCAAAAATGTTCATTTAAAAATCGTTGGATTCTCGTTCAAATTTCATGAAAGCTATCAATTTTACCAAAATTTAGAAAGTTTTTTATCAAAAGAGAATGCTTCAGCAAATTCTCTAGAAATTGAGCAATTTTTGAAATATTTTTCACAGAAAACGTACCGAAAATTGTAATAAAAAAAATACAATTTTTATGGGGTTTTTCATTATATGAGATCTTCTATTTTTCCAGGTCCCTCATGGAAGGCCTTTCTATTAGAGGGGCCTTTCTATTAAGGGGACCCTTCTAATGCATCTATTACGGTTGGTATGTTTGAGTTGTGAACAAATTGTCTGATATTTTCTTGGTTTTTGGCTTTTTGATCTCTACAAATAACAGGACATTAGATCCTAAAACTGTAATCGAACCCATAAATACTTCATTAAAAAAACAAACCTCTTGGCAGATTTCAAATAACTCTCGATCCATATTTCTTTCTTGTTCTTCACTAATTGATCATCAGTGATTTCAAACAACAGAGACAGAAAGAGAAATACACAATTCGTAAGGAATGAGGGTGTTTAGTGATGATCCTAAATAAACAGTATTTCTGAGCAAAAGCAAAGATAGAAAATGAGAAAAATGAGAAGAAGAAGAAGAAGAAAGTGTAGGATGATAAATTTTTGTGATTTTTCTGTCCACTATCACATGATATTTTTCTTTTTTATCTCATTCGGTTGAATGGTTGAATGGGTCATTCATTCAGTTTCATTGTGTTTTGTGGTCAAAAAATAAATTAGAATGAGCAAAAAAAGAGAGAAGCAAATGTGCAAAATGCGGTCATCTCTCATTTATTTGCCCTTATTTTTAAAATGACGCATTTTGCATATTTTCCATTAATTTTTAGAGGATAAAGGTTCATTCATCTAGAAGGATTCCAGAATTGTGGGAAATAATGGGAAAGAGGGAGAGGTGTGAAATAAAAAATGTCACTGCCATATTTAGAATTGTTGTTTTTCTTGGCCATTTTTTCCAGCAGGATTTATTTGAACAGCGTTATAGCCGGATGGCGCCACTAGCTAGGATAGCTTAATTCGAAATTCTCGTTGATTTTATTATACCCCAGTGTTGTTTGCCAATAGTGAAAGAGTTGTAAAAAGTTAGGATAAGCCCAGATTTTTGAATTACAAACGAGCAGGGAAAGGTTGGGAAATCAATTTCCGGCTTATAGAAGGTTTTGTAGCTCCTTTTTTGATGAATCAACAAATTTCAGAACTGATTTAAGATACAAAGGAATTGAAGACAAGTATTGTCAATTCAAAAATGTCTCCCGTTTCCAGAATAAAAAACGATGAGTTGATTTATCGTTTTGACAATGCAGAGCACTTCAAACGATTGAAATTGCAGCTTATTAGCTCAATTATCAACTCAATGAGCATCATTTATTGGCCCTATTTCGGCGGTTTTGGCATTTATAAACTCTTAGGATGCTTGCAGTCTTTGAACGTCATCGTTTTTCGGAAATTCTGAAGCAATCTGGTTTCTCTAATTGAGCAGTTTGTTCATGGATTTTGCAAATTGCATCTTAAGAAAGAGATTAATAGGACAGGACGATAGTTATTGCCAAAATTAGCGTTCGTCCGAGTTTGGTTAAAAACATCCTTGGTATAAAAAAGAAACATGCACCAGTCGGATTCAAAATGCCTATTTTATATTATGTTGGCGAAGAAAAATCGGATTTGTGAAAGAGAAACGCCGGTGGCCGTGGAAAATGACAGAAAAATCGACGAAAATAAATCCGGAAAATCAAGTTATTTTAGGGTTACAATAGTTTTCGTTGTAAGACCCTCGATCTCGGCCACCGGCAGTTCACTTCCTGGGATCCGATGTTTTGTACCAGTATAAGGAAGATTAAAACTTGCAGTTTTATAGGAAGCTCAGAAGCGGTGTCAAAAGTGGACCTGGAATCTTTCAAACAAAGGGGTAATTCTAAAATTGAAACATCATCAACAAAACAACTACAAATGCTTCTGAACCTTGACGTTTTAGATTATTTTCACTATGGTCAAATGACAATCCCATGCAAACGGAATACGTGGGAAAAGCCTCCGGAAATCAAAGGAAATGAGCGCAAAAATAGAGAGAAATCAAAGAGATTATAGACAGACATTCAGACATTTGAACCGTGCAGAACAAAAAAGTTCTTTCTCATTTTCAGGATTTCGATTTCAAGTGTTCTCTCAAGTACTTTTTGTGTGAGAAGACACGTGAGAAGAAAACATGAAATGCATACAGAATACACTTTGTCTACTACTTCTTCTAAACATATTCTCCCTTTTTTTACACCCTGCTTTTCAAAAAACGCAAATGAAAAAAAAAACGAAAATGACAGGAAGAAGAAAGGAGGCGTAAAGAAGAGGAAGGCAATATTTGAGCTTGATTCGGATTTCACATCTTCTAAAATTACAACGACGTCTTCTTTGTCATTTGAAAATTGATGCAATTCAATATCCAAAACGAAATGCGTCAGAAAACGGACAAAAAAGTTCATTATTTATTATTAGTATTTAACATTTTTCTTTTCAGTATATACAGTATCCCAGTAGTTGGAAATTGCATTGTCATAATTTTTCGCTCCTTCATCACCAGTTGATTTCACTTGAACTGTAGACGATATTCTGTTTTTTCTTTGAACATTCAGACGACGAATCGCTTTGATTCCAATGAATACAATCACCAAATTATAAGTGGGAGTTGCACAATAAACACCTCTCATTATGCTATAATTGACTGTTCCACCAAAGAAATCTGGTCCAACAGTCCGGATAAACAGAATAGAGCCCACATACCATCCAAAAAATAATAAATGTGCGAAGGTGACGGTTAGAGTGAACCTGGATGACTGTGAAATCTCTTCCATATTATACTTTGTTGATAATGTGGAACTATGTTTTATGGTTCTGGAAATATTGGTTTTTGAATTGTGATTTTTAAACCGCATCACTTACATTTTTTCCATTCTTTTGTGAATGAACAGTAAAATTGAATTACATAAGAAATTCGTAACTTTAATAACCACCAACGCCCAGAAAAACATGTTAAACTTCTGAGCAGAATTTGATGGTATAAGAATGAAATTGATAAAGTTGTCGGTAAACGGATCGTCATGGTATATTGCATATAATATGGAACAATCGATCACAGTCTGAAACTTGACAAATTCTAAAATTCTTGAAATTTGAGCACTTACCAAAACGAGAACTAGAAGAGGACCTAGAAATGTTCTCACGTTTTCATAGCTACGAGCCATAATCAATGCAACAAATCGTTCGATTGTGAATCCAACAGGAAGGATCATTGGGATCGTCATACAGACAAGTGATGTTAAATGACCATGTTCGAAGAGGACTCTTGGAATTATCAAACTGCATTTAGAGGAAACAAAAAATGGGAGAAAGAAGTGATATCCCTGAAAGCAAAACACTCTCCCACGACATCGATGAATGTCGCATCCAAAGTTCCCAAGTCAGAGATTTCTGGGCTTACTATTAGAGAGCAGTCCGTCGAGACCCGCATAAATTCACACCACTATACAATGCTATTTTTGTAAAATACTGTTATTTCAAAAAGCTGCTGAAATTGTTTTGCAGGTCTCGACGCGTTAGGCCTGTACGGTCTCTCTGGTTTCAACTGTGCGAATGGAAAATCTTGGAGATCTGGGCGTTACTTTGGACTGGTTTCTGAGCTTTCTTAGATTTGAGAACATTGGACGCGGCACGGTAAAACTTACAAAATTGACACATGTGATTGTTGCAAAGCAGAAGGTTCCCCCAAAATAAGAGATGAGCAAGAACTTGAGGTTTCCATGGAACGGAAGAGTTACAACCCGTTTGAATATAAAGTAAAGTAGAGAAGGCATTGCAAGAAAAGAGGCAAAAAATGACCAAAACTGACCAATTCGATAGATTGGATTATATGATATCTGGAAGGCTAATTCACACCTTGTTAAGTTAGCCTCGGCCATTTTCTGAGGTCTCCGGAAAGTTGAAGAAGAAAGTGTTAGAGTGGTGCGATAAAAGAAAGAAAGATACGGAATCCAGAGAAACCAGGAAATATGTAATCTTGTTTCTCGTGTTGCTGATTGGTTTTTAAAACGAGATATTTGGTTGTTGGAGACCAAAAACAGAGAATAGTGGTGCGGGTAATGGACTATTGAGATCATATAGGAACACGAGCATTTGACTGACTTGTTTTAATGATATCCAAATTGGAAAACGCGTCAATTGGAAATGCCGACCAGAACACATATCGGGAAAACAATCCCAGAATAGCTCATTCACGAGTCAAGTCGTGCCACCCGAAAAAAAATACTGCGAGAAATCTAGTTACTACTGAAGGCTAATAAAGACTTTCTGATTGACTTTTTTGAGACCCAGAAAAATGAGCAATAATGAAAAAAAACTGTTAAACAAGAAAGAAATAAGGTTCCAGAACTCCAAGCCAACATTAATCACTGAGAAGAATGCAAGATATAAATGCAAGTATGCAGCTCAAAAATTTCCTTTTTCCGATTATTGGAAAACAAAGAATGAAGAGCTTTGAAAAAAATAAGATTTATTACGAAAGATCTTTCATAAAGGTACTGTGAGGAAAAACCGAGGAAGTATTGAAAAGATCCAAGAAGCCATTCTACTTGGCGATAATGGTTCTCTTCTGGATTCTATGCGTCGGGATACATGGAATTCTGAATCCGTCAGAAGTCTTCGGCTCGAACGTCTTCCTACATCTTGTCTCTTCTCTTCCATTTTCATAGCTCGAATCTTCAGAAGAACCATGTTGGCCAGTTTCTTGTGCTCCGTGTCGTCGCTGTAGTGTTTGACGAGCTCCTTGCTATCAAACAGTCTGATCAGGGCTAGCGGAGTCTGCAGATCTTTGAGCATCGTCAATGTCGCATTGACTTTGCGATTCGATCGGAGGTGAGTGGAGCATCGGAACAGGTATTCGTAATTGTCGATCCTGGGGTAGCAATTGTTAAATTTGACATCTGAAATATTCACACATATAGGAAAGGGGGAATTTCAAAATTTTTTAAATCGTCGATTTTTTTTCGAAAATCCAAACAGTTCTGTGACAATTAGACAGATCTCACTACTAAAAATATACAAAGCGTCGACTATGTTGAATTTCGATAAAAAATAGCAGAGATGTTGAAAGCTCAATGGTTCTACATTCATCATGATTTTTACTTATTTCTCATTTATTTAGATCATCAATTATAAAAGAGAAAAAAACACAAATTTATTGAAGAACACAGAAAGGAAGCCAGAAAGGAAGCTTTTTTCTGTGCAGAAAAGAATAGACACGTAAAAAGACAGAAAAGAAGAACCTTCCTTTCTGTGATTTTTCGGTGTGGGGGGAAATAGTTCAAATTATTCCTGACAAAAACGTGAACTTTAAGTGCAGAGAGTTGAAGCTACTTTGGATGTGGACTTGAAACAAAAACTCGAGAAGGTGAATCTGAATGGTGAGTTTAAGGGATGGTGGTTTTGAAGATTGGCGCCATGCAGTGTGAGTACTTGACACAAACCTGTTCAGAATTTCATTTTACGATTTACGACTGCTCGAATTTTGTTTGAAATTCTGGGAAACCGACATTCGGTTTCTGGGAAGTGAATTCTCGAAGTTGTTTATTTATGGGATTATAAAGTAATCGAGTAGCTAAAATGAAATTCTGAACAGGTTTGTGTCAAGTACTCACACTGCATCGCGCCAGTCTTCAAAATCACCATCCCTTAAACTCACCATTCAGATTCACCTTCTCGAGTTTTTGTTTCAAGTCCACATCCAAAGTAGCTTCAACTCTCTGCAGTTAAAGTTCACGTTTTTGTCAGGAATAATTTGAACTATTTCTCCCCACACCGAAAAATCACAGAAAGGATGGTTCTTCTTTTCTGTCTTTTTACGTGTCTATTCTTTTCTGCACAGAAAAGAAGTGGCTTCCTTTCTGTGTTCTTCAATAAATTTGTGTTTTTTCTTTTATAATTGATGATCTAAATAAATAATTTTCACGTAAACATTTATAAATTAATCACTATTGTAACCATATTTTTAGTGAATTTGGAAAAATAAAAACAGATAAGAATACTTTTATTGTCTCTAATATATTTTTTGGTAAAGCACACAAAAGCAAACTTTTTACGAAAAAAAATCGACGATCAAAAAAAATTTTGAAATTCCCCCTTTCCTATATAAGAGGGATCACATTTGAAAATTTTCACGTTTTGAGTTTCAAAACGAATTTTTTGAAAAATACTGTGCTCACGCAGAAAAAATTGAAATTCTTTTTTTTCTATTCAAAACTGTGTTCTTCACAGAATCGTTCCGCAGAACGGTTCTGTGATTTAACTTTTGCGACATATTTTTCTCTCACAGATGTGTTCTGCAGAACGATTCTGTGTTTTTGTTCTTTAATTTTAATAAAAACGTTAACAAATAAATCAAAAAATTGTGGTTTTTTCATGAAAACCCAGATCTAATGAAAATAAATGTTCACGCTACATTTTCTGGGGAAAATAATAAAATTCCCATTTAAAAATAACTTTTTTTGTAATCGCTGTTTTTAATGTGTAAATTCTCATAATATTTCTCTTTTTCGATTATTTTCTCTTAAACGTGAAAATTTTGAAATTTGATCTCTCTTATATGCAAAAATGCAACAAAAGTGAGAAAGCTGTAAACACTAAATGTAAAATAGTACTGTCGATTAACAGCAAAGTGAGAGAGAGAGAGAGAGGAATGTGACTGAAAAGGAATGAACCAACATTCCTTATAAGATGTTGTGGGGCGTTCCCAGGTGGTCCATACAGGTGTGTGGTATGCTTCGAGTTGAAGGGAGTCACTGTCAATTATCATTGGAAACTTGGTAGATTAGATACCCCTTACATTTCTCAAGTATTTCCCGTAGGCAATAGCAATTGACAGTGTCACCCGGGCCGACAATGGGTGTCAGCTCGGTTGACAAGTATGGGAATCCTGAAAGATCTAGAATTTTCCAAAATTTTAAAGACTTTTCGATTTTGCTGAATACCGAACTGTTGAACCAATTTTTGCATACTTGAAGGATTCTCCATGGTTTTGAAACATTCTAAAACCCTGTTGAAATCTTATTTTTATACAATTCTTGTGTCTCGATTTTTGATATTTCTCTTTGTTTGATGGCAAGCTGTTTATCTGGTGAGTCTCCCAGTTAGGTTCTTAACACAACGGATTCAACCGTGTTTACTCAACGCTTCTCTGAAATGTTGAACTTATTGTTCAATCAGAATTTTAAATAACAAAAGTGTATCAAAGTATGCCTTCATACACTCGAACGAGTAAGCACATGTTGTTCAGTAAGTTCTCTGTGGTACCGGAAATTTCAAGAGTTTGAATCAAAACTCGATTAACAGTGATTAGGATGAGATCTCAAAAACAATGGTCTGCCTTGTGAGGGCCAACGATATTTATTACAACAACCACACACGAACCCGACAATTTTCCAGTTGGAAGATTTCGTACCCCCTAATCAGATTGCACCAGATTGCACCAAGTCACAAAACCAAAAGCTCAATATAGTCTCGTACTCAGAATGCACACAGAATGATCTAGAATATGAATCTACTTCAGATGTCAGAAGAACTATAGACGCGTGACTTTTTCCGGTGTTTTTCGTGAAAAATCTGAATCTGGCGTCTGGAAAAAATGACTTCAAAAAGAACGGTGTAAGGAAAGAAAAATTTTCGAATTTTGTGCCGAAATATGTATATATATATAAAGAAACTTTTAATTTCAATTTATATTCAAAATGTTAAAATAAAATAAAATGAGAAAATTTATTTTCTAGCTATCGTCGCCCATCTATTAATAGTTGCATCTTCATAGTTTTTTGCTCCTTCATATCCAGTCGCACTTATTTGCACGGTTGTTTGAACTTCCAGAGATCGTTTTGAATTCAGATGTCTCAACGATGTGAATGCAACAAATACAACTACCAAATTATAAGTTGGAATAGCACAATTAACGCCTCTTGCAACATAATGATTCAGAAAAGATCCAAAAAATGGTACGCCCAAAACTCGAACAAGAATACTGCATACAGTGTAAGTGCCAAAAAATAAAAGATGGGTGAAAGTGATAATTAATGTGAATTTTGAAGACTTTGAAATTTCTTCCATTGCGTACCTCATCGATAGAGAACTCTTCTGGATTTGATACCTGAATAATAATTATAAAACAATAGCACAATAAACTGGACATACTTCGCCTTGAAACGTCTGTGGACCAATAGAAGGACTACATTGAGTACAAGATTTCCCATTTTCAAATATAGAAGATACCATAAATAGTCATTAAACTGTGGTGCAGATGTATTGGGTAGCATGAGGAATGAAATAAAAATATCATCAAATTTCTCTTCTTTGAAGATTGAATAAAGCATGAACAAGTTGGGAAAAGGCTATAATTTAAAAATATGTTTGAATATGTATGTTCATTCACAAAAGAGATGCGGTTTGAAGGAGGAGACCCACCAAACTTTTTTGTTCATTTTGGGAACATCTTAATGCAAAAAATTTTGATCGGAGTCCCACTTTAATAAAGTTTCAATTAACTCACCAATAAAACCGCAAGAATAGGTCCAAGTCGTGTAGGTGTATATTCATAACGACTAGCCATTCCAATTGCAATAAACCGTTCGATAGAAAAAGCAAGTGCATACATCATCGGTGTTGTAAGCAGGAATAATAATGTAACATGGCCATATTTGAATAGAGATTTCGAAATTATCAAATCACAAGGATTGCTGATAAAAAATGGAGAAAAGAAATGATATCCGAAAGCAAAACATAATATCGATGCATACAAAAAAACGCTGATAAAATATGCGATGAGTAATGATTTCAAATTTCCATGAAAGTGAAGACGGAACAGTATTTTAACGAATAGATAAATGAGAGCTGGAGCGGCTATAGAAGAAACAGAGAAGGTATAAAATTGGGCTAATCTATAAACTGGCTGATACGTCAGGTTGAACGCTACTTCACATCGTGTCAGATTGATCTCAACCATAGTAATCAACTGTGATGATTAGCCTAGAATTCGTTATTTGCCACACACTGACCTGAAATAACATCCAGCTCCTTTTTTTCGAATGAATGATTTTGTATCTCTGCTTTACATATTATCAATTTTTAGAAGGAGACCAAAAGCTCACTAGTTTTTATGACTTGATCACGTACTCAGACCAAGAGAACTTTTTTAAAAGAGTGGAAGACTGTGACTGAGCAGTCATGTGAGTGCGAATCAATTACGATTTTTTTCTATGAGATTCTTCTATTCGGAAACTTGAGAACGAAGATGTTTAGTATAGCGAGCGATTAGATGTTTGAAATAAGAAGTCCGCTCAACCAAACTTTTGGAACATGTGCCCTTACTTAGAGCAACGGTGCCTTACAATTAGCTTGCCAATAATTAGCGGAGGATTGATATGACTTATCAGATCCCAATTTCCAATTCGTTTTAAGCATAAATTGGAACGAAACTCGTAATCATCAAAGTAGGGTTATCAACCCAACATAAAGAAAATGAAGACGATTTTGAGTAAACTACGAAAACCATGAAGATCTAAACATGAAAAGATGATAAGATATTCAAATAACAAGTTTTTTGAATGGTCATTCAATCAGGAAGTTGATTTTAAAATTTCTAAAGTTGTGAGGTATTCAACTTCCAGATAATGCTTCTCTGAATTTACTTCCGGGAAACTCAATGAGAACTGTGAAGAATCAGTAGAACACTAGACAATGAAAAAAAATACAAAAAGTGTGTGAAGTATGACATTTCATTCACGATGGGAACTATACTTTTGATTTCTGCATAACATTTAAGATCAATTATGTGTTTTGATTTTTCGATTTTGAAGAAAGAATGCGTTCCTATGTACTTTAATAGGAAAAATGTAAGCAAGTTACATTGATTCTTGAACGAGAGCTCATAATTGAGTTCATTTCGAATAAGAAAGATTTTATTAAACAAATAACGAAACAATAAATTGTGTGTTTCAATTTCTTTTAGGAGAAACAGTTGCCCATTGCTGCATAATAATGTTATCATAATTCTTCGCTCCTTCATGTCCCTTCTGTCTGATTTTAACTGTCGTCAACACTTTGGACTGTCTTCTGGCGTTCAAATGGCGTAAAGATACAATTCCAATGTATGCAATCAACAAATTGTATGTTGGAACTGCACAATTGACCCCTCTGGCAACTGAATAGTTCAAAAAGCTTCCAAAAAAGTTTTCTCCCAAAGTTCGCACCAAAATACTGCCTATGGTATACGCCCCAAAGAATAGAAGATGGGTGAAGGTGAGAATTAATGTGAATTTTGAAGACCGCGATATTTCCTCCATAGCGTATCTCACCGATAAATTTGTGTTCTCGAGGAGAAATCTGAATTTTTATAAGTGGTATTTTAAGATTCGTTGGAATGTTCTCCTCACCTTTTCTTAAACCGGAAATGAACTATCAGAAGAACACAGTTGCAGAAAAAGTTTCCAATCATAGCATAAACAAGGAACCATATATAATTGTTGAACGATGGAGCGGAAGTGTTGGGAAGAGCCAGAAACGAAATGAAAACATCAGTAAATGCCTCGTTTCGAAATATGAAATAGAAGACTACGAAGTTGGGAGCAACCTGAAATAATTCAGTTGAACGACAATAAATTATTACATACTAAACCAGAACAAATGACAATATTGGTCCAATCAATGTTTGGACTTTTTCATACTGATAAGCCATTCCAATAGCCACGAATCTCTCAATTGAGAATCCGATCGGGAGAAGCATTGGAGTAGTCAAAAGGAACAAAGATATAATATGTCCATACTTGTATAATGTTTCATTGATTATCAAACTGCATCCGGATGTTGCGAAAAATGGTACAATGCAGTGGTATGACTGAAAAATCTTTGCTGATTGTAAACTTCAATTATAAACGAGAAACTTGGAAACAAGGCTGTGCCACGGCCGGCCGCGGCCAGCCGCGGCGGGCTTTTACTACGGCCGAGCAGGCCGCGGCTTCAGAAAAAATATTCGAAGAAGCCGCGGCCGGCCCAGGCTAGCCGGGAGGCATTTCACGGCCTTTTGAAATAATTGTTTCATGAGAAACGTAGATTTTTTTTTGAAAAGTATGACAAAAAAACGAAATTATTCAAAAACTAATTGATTTTCACTTCACGCGTTTTCATGAGGCTATCCTCGGCCGGCCTCGGCTAGCCGCGGCTTTTCACGGCTTTCACAAAAAAACCGCTGCCGGCCTCGGCCTCAAAAATCGAGCTGCGGCTGAGGCAGGCCGCGGCCAGCCGCCTTTTTGCACAGCCTTGCTTGGAAACAACTTACAAAATCTAAGGATAACATGATTGCATAAAGAAAGATGCTCACAAAATATGTTGTTAACATGCACTTCAAATTTCCATGAAATGGTAGAAGAAGTATTCTTTTCGTCAAGAAATAAAAAAGCGAAGGGACTGCCAATAACGATACAGAAAGGGTCCAAAACTGGGAGAGTCGATAAAACGGGTGGTACACAATTTGGAATGCTAGATCGCATTTTGTTTGGTTTATTTCAACCATTTGAAAAATAAAAATAAGTTTTCACTATCTTCTTTGCTTATCAATACCTGTAGCTTTGGGTAATATATGTAACACCAGCACCCAGATTTTCAGGTTGGATACACTTCCAAACGCAAAAAAAATTCGGCTCGGGGAAAACAGAAAAAAACCAAAAGTTCAACTGTCTGATAAGAAGAAAACTTAAGAAGACCCGAAAGTTCGTTCCTTGAAGAGTGTGATTTGAATTATGTGTTGGTTCAATGAGCCAACTTTATTTTCAGCTCGTACGTTTGGTACTTGAATCTTCAATGATTATCAAAAAGCAGTGAGGCGGAATGATTTTATTTTCTAGAATTTTCATTTTTGTCTCAAAAATGATATTTCATGGGAAGGTAAAAAAAATTAATAGTGCACAACGGAATTTTTAGAAAATCGAAAATAGTGATCGTTCATTCTTTCGCTTGGGTTGCTGCTCTTCATTTAATGCTGTAATGTGTTTTTAAGATCAACAAGCTCAACGATTCATTCTATCTAATCCATGAGAAACAGAATCCCAATAATTAGAAATTGCATTGTCATAGTTCGTTGCTCCTTCTCTCCCTGTTGATTTGATTTGAACTGTCGACTGCACTTTGTTGTGCCTTTGAATATTCAAATGACGCAATGATTTGAATCCGACCAAGACTATAACCAAACTGTATGTCGGTACGGTACAGTACATTCCTCTAAACACTGTATAATTTAAGAATCCACCAAGAAAAGATTCGCCAAGAAATCTGACAGTAATTGTTACAGTTAGATACCATCCAAAAAATACTAAATGAAAAAAACTGATAATTAGTGTGAATTTTGAAGATTGTACTATTTCTTCCAATTCATAACGAAGTGATAGAGAATGCGTGCGTCGGTAGTATCTGAAATTCAAAGTTGAAGAAGGCTCCAAATGAAATTCCTGAACCTTTTTTTGATCCTCATATGTATTTTGATAAGAATACAATTACAGACTAAATTGAAAAGTTTTACAGCGAGCAGAGAAGAAAAATAGATGTTGACTTGTGATGCAGAGGCTGTTGGAGTCAAAACAAATGACAAGAAGGTATCAGAGAACTTTTCATTTTGATAAACGAATTTAACAATGGTCAAGTCCAACGCAATCTTCAAATCAATATACCGTAAAACCTGTAGAATGTAGAAAGCCCCCTCCTGGGAATTTTTTATATCTTTGACAGGAACCAAAAAAATTTGACTCAAAGTAAAAAAAAAAGTTAGGGGGCCTTTCTATTACAGTTTGTACGGAATTATTATTCCGAATTGTGAACTTACCAAAACTGTAACGAGAATTGGACCTATAAAAGTGCGTGCATTTTCATACTTCTCTGCCATCAACAAAGCGATAAATCGTTCAATTGAGAACCCTATCGGGAGTAACATTGAAATGGTCAAAAGACTCATCGCAAACGTATGACACCATTTAAACAAAATAGGATCTATCATCAAACTACACTTTGAAGGTGCAAAAAATGGAACAAAAGTGTGATATCCCTGAAAACTGTTGGAACTACATTTTATTCCTCTTTACAGGGTGATGCATAATTACCCGGACTCAAATTTGTACTAGCATAAAAGTTGAGTAAAACTTTGATCTGGGCTCATTTTTATAGTGTGAGAACTTTAATGCCTCACCAGTCAACTGAACAAGTTTCAAATGGTTGGATCGACTGTGAGCTGAGTTATCGCCTGTCAAAGTTGAATTACCTCATGAAAATCACAACGGCAGGCAAGAAACATTTCATCTTCGGAAATCATAACAATACCTAGACTGGAGAAATCGCTTCGAAAATTTCAGAAGCTTTGAACCAAACATAGAATTATGTTTCTACCATTGCTCGTGCTTCTGAGATATGGGTAAAGATATACCCGTATTTATCAGTCCTGGTAATTGTGCACCACCCTGTACGTTAAAACTTACAAATCCGAAACACATTGCACAAGAAAAACACAAAAGACTCAGGAAATAAGAAATAAGTAAGAATTTCAAATTTCCATGGAAATGGAGATACATAACTTTTCCTAGCAAAAACCATACTAACGAAGGAACTGCAAGAACTGAAACTGAAAAAGACCAGAACTGAGCGACTCGGTACAACGGATGAAAATTCATTTGATAGGCTAGTTCGCATTCTGATCGATTTGAATCCAACATTCAAAATAAGATCACAGATGAAGAAGAAGTACCTAAAAGATATTTCACTGAATGATGAAATTCGGAAATCGTGAGGAAAGGAAGAAGGATTTGCTCGAGCGATTCCTGTGAAAGTTTTTTGACTTATCGAGGTGATCGTGGGAAATTTCGGATTTTCAGTTAATCATGTCTATTGCATCACACATGAATAAAAAAGCAGGAAAAATTCATTTAGCTGATATTAAACATCGTTGGTTGTACCAGACAGAAAATTTGTAAGAATGAAAACAAGGAAGTGAACTACATATGGGAAAAAACAGAGGGGAAAAGAAAAAAAAGGAGATCATAATCATTGAAGTACGTGATTATTCACGGGAGAGTTTCAACCATGTCTTATTCGTACAACATACTTTTTGATCCAAGAGATCAGTGAAGGTCCAGATTCTCACGATCAGTAATCAGGCGGGTAAATTTAGAAGTTTCAGGTGTAGGGGTAGTCCGGCTGCGGTCGAAAATTCGAGGGTGTGTGGAGCTTAGTTGGTGAACTTCTTTCGTAACTATTTTCTGGCCTATTTTTTCGATTTTCGATAAATTTCATCGATTTTGAACTTTTTACAAAACTCATGGAAATAGCATGAGAACCATGAAATGATATTAATAGAAAATCGAAAAAAAATTGGTCAGAAAATAATTAATAAATTTTTTGGGCGCAACGAGTGTTGAAATTAGATTTGAGTAACAATGGAATATTCCCTTGAGTTCATGAAGGTTTAAAAACGATATGGAACGATGCGGACCTTGTTCTCGAACCCATTTGATTTAGCAGTTTGACGAGCTACGGTGGTTGGAGATGGCTGAAAATTTATAATGAAGTATAAGTCTTCATTATACTGTATATTACAAGTTCGTGAGTTTCACCAAGACGTCTGAAGTCGAATTTTGGTTTTTCTACCTTCACAGTGGGAGCAACGGGAGCCAAGTTTCCCATGGCTCTTTTCAATTGCTCACGGAAAAACTTTTGGAGATCTGCGGTGTTTTCCAATTCGAACTCTCTTTCCTTCAGTTTGTGAACTGTTTCGTAGTGCCTCTGAAAACAGGAAAATTTAGGTTACCCTAAAACCTGTATTAGAAAGGTTCCTTTAATAGAAGGGCCCTCTTATTAGAAGGGCCCTCCTATATGGAAAAATAGAAGGACACCCGTCAAATTTTGAGTGCGTTGTTCGAAAATGAATATTTCCATACGTTTTCAGTGGAGAATATTCCGGAAATCGCACAATTTTGCTTAAAAACTCGTTCAATTTTGATGAAATTGTTAGGTTTATCATGAATTTTCAATGAGAATTCACTGAACCTTTCAACCAAAAGTTTTTTTTTGAAAAAAATGGCCGGAAAAAAGGGCCCTCTATAATTGAAAAGCCCCTGTAATAAAAGGGCCCTCCAGAGGTACCTTGAAACAATAAAAGGATCGGCCCTTCTAATAAATGGTCGGCCCTTCTAATACGGGTTTTACGGTAATTGAGTAAGTTCACTAACCTTCATATTCTCCTTTCGGTTCATCGCCTTGTAGCAGACCTTACAAACAAAGTTTTTCTCGTTTGTATGAATAAGCAAGTGCTTTTTCAGAGTCGCACGATACGAGAATGTTTTGGAGCATTCGGGGCATTTGAATGGAGTTTGATGAGTTTTCGAGTGGTTGTGGTAGTCCTGATGGTTGATGAAGGTCTTTGGACAAGCAAGGCATGGATGCAACATGGTGGATCTGGACGAGAAATATTATTCAATGAAATGAATTGGAAATGAGTCAAGATCCATCAAAAAATGATAGAATGAAATGGAAGTGAAACACGATGCAATAGCAAGTGGTTTTAAGGTGCATCTAGAAGGCGGGGAGATAGGAAGGCAGATAAGGTGGGAAGAACCCCTTCACGTGCAACTTGTTTGGGGGAGGTTTACATGAGCATGATATTGATGATGTGAAGAGCATTTCTGAAACAGGGAGAAAATCTCAGGTGGTTTTATGACGGAGCAATTAATAAATTATGGCCCTGCGAAGTAAATTATTACAACCTGAGAACTTCTGAATCTGCTCAAACAAGAATGAAGTCCTGCTCAAACAAGAATGAAGTTCTTTCGGGGGGGGGGGGGGCGGCAGGAACTTCATTCTTGTCTGATTGTGAGTGAGAATATAGACATGAACAGAGGCCATATTCATGAACATTTTCCTTGGAAAGTCGATTTCTCTCCAAAGATCAACTGAAAAGGCGTGAAAATTGAAAGAAATTTGTTTTCTTTTTGGAAAATCTTTATATTTTCATGAAATAGGTTTACTAATCTCGACTTATGTTTACAGTCAATTTTATGAGTTTTTGGATGCTAAAAAAGTTGTATGTTGATAGAATAGTATATCAAGTGCATTATTATCCAATTTTAAACCCAAGAATTGCTATTTTTCAACATAAAAACTATGCTTTTTGACACAAATGACATGAATGGATAGAGCTAGGAATTTTAAGTACTGTGACCAAATATGATACATTTTCAGTCCATAGTTTTTGAGAAAATTTAGTTCAAAAGTCATTTTCTGATCCTGAGAATCGGAAAATCATTTGAATAGTGTGCAATACATTTTCACGCTTCCATTTTCCGCCCCTTCTTCCCTTAAATACCGTAGCGATCGCGCACCCCCATTTTTGACATTTTGTAGAAATTTTCTTTGAAAGCTCCTAACTAGGTTCATTTCAGTCCGTTTTGGCCAAATCTTTTTTTGATCGATAGCAAATCTCTCTGGCTACGCGGTCACTGAAAATCGTCAGAAGTTGTACTGTTTGAACCGAGATATGATAACGAATGTACAAGTGGATACCATTTTTTTCGGGGTTTCCTGTTTTTTCTGCCGAACTAGGGCCTAAATCAAAAATCCGGCTTTCCCATTCGATGCGTAATTTTGATAGCTACAGTTAAAAAAAAGAAAACTGGATTTGCTTGAAAATTAAAAGAGTTAATAGGTTTTGAGTGAAAAATTAATGAATTGTTTTGGGGCATATGTTACAGGGCCGAAGATCCTGTCCGGTATGTTCGACCTGAGCGAGCGGAGCGACCTGAGCGAGCGGAGGAGGGAGAACAGACTAAAATATGAATCAACTGATTCCACTGAGCCAGGGCCGAAGGCCCTGCATCTGATTCCACCTAATTGCGCGGCATAGCCGCGCCTAGCGGAGTCGGCCGTAGGCCGAGGACGCTAGTCCTTCTGGAAAATAATCCAGTTGATTTTTGAAAGGAAAATGGTTCTCCAAGGAAAATGTTCATGAATATGGCCTCAGATTTCAGATAAATTGTTTATTGAAAGAAGAAAAAGCAATTAAGCATTAACTGCATTTATACCACTAGAAACCGAACTCCAATAAGTCGAAATAGCTATTTCGTAGTTTTTGGCACCTTCTGTCCCTGTTGTCTTCATTTGGACTGTTGACTGCACTTTGTTTTGTCTACGCAGATTCATCATTCGAAGGGATTTGATTCCAACAAAAACTATGATAAGATTGTAGGTGGGCACTGCACAATAGACTCCTCTCGCCACTGTATACGGCACGTATCCACCAAAAAAGTCCTGCCCAACGGTACGAACATATATTATAGCGATAAGATACCAGCCAACGAACAATAGATGAGTGAAACTAACAATCAGAGTAAACTGCGATGATTGGGAGATTTCTTCCAATTCGTATCTAACAGACAATGTTCTTCTCTGGCGGAGGAATCTGAAACTGAATTCTATGGAGGTTTTATAATTTCTGAAGTTTAGAAAGAAACACTTACTTGTTTTTCAGGCGACTATGAACTAACAATAGAATACAGTTGCAGAAGAAATTCGTGATTTCGACATGAAGAAGAAACCAAAAAAAGTTGTTGAACTGGGCAGCTGAAGTGGCTGGGATCAATATGAACGAAATGAACGGATCATCGAATTTTTCGTTTTTAAATACATTGTAAATGAGGTTCACATCTGATAATATCTGTAATAATACTTTGAGGATATTCAAACCACAACGGCTTACCAAAACTGCAACGAGCACAGGACCTAGTAGAGTTCGGACGTTTTCATAACTTCGAGCCATTCCAAGTGCAACAAATCTTTCAATCGAGAATCCGATAGGTAGTAACATTGGTATTGTCATAAACAAAGTCATTGTTAGATGTCCAGTTTTGAAAAGAGTTGAGTCAAGTATCAATTGACATTTTGAGGAAACGAAAAATGGAATAAAAAAGTGGTATCCCTGAAAAAATTCTTTTTGCATTTTCTGAAAGTTTCTAGAATTCAAAACTTACAAAGTCCAGCATTACTACCGCTGCAAATAAAAAAGACGAAAAGAAATAGCAGATCAGCATGAATTTGATGTTTCCATGGAATCGAAGAACACATATTTTCTTCACCAAAAAATATAAGAGTGTCGGAATAGCAAGTAACGAGACAAAAAATGTCCAGAATTGTGCAAAACGATAGAAAGGATGATAAGTGACTTCAGATGCCAAGTAACATTTGGTCTCATTTATTGTGAACGTGTTAGCTGTTTGATTCATTGTATGGATTGATTTGAAGTACAGAAATTGAAAAAAAAAACTAGAGGGAGTTTTGAAATGTCTGAAAGTTCATCTGATGTTTCAATTCAAACAAGTAACAAGAAGATGTATGCACAAAATGTTGAGTGTGTTTTCGACTGGAATATACATATCGTGCTCCAGTTGTTCAGTGACAAACAGGAAAACTAATAAGATGTGATCAGCTGAGAGACAACACACTAATTAGTTATTTTCCGGTGGACGGAAATTTTTTGTGTTTTTGAGGGAGTCTGAAACTGGACAAGAATTTGAGAGGGAGATTTTGAAGTCGGGAATTTTTCAATTTCTGCGAATGCTTGAATTCGTGGGAGACTTTTGTTCATACATTCTAATGAGTTCGAAATTCCCAGAGGACTGAAGAACATAGCTGAAGTTAGGAATTTTAAAGTTCCAAAATTTTGAAAAATTGAAAATTTCATGAAATTTCAAAAAAATCAGAAGTTTTAAAGTTCTGAAAATTTCTGAATACTCAAAAACAGAAAACATATAATTTTTTGAGAGTGGAAAAACTCATATTCCGAAATTTTCAAAATCGGAAGTTCTGAGCTTTCTGAATTGACAATTTTTTTAATTTTGAAATCAGAAATTTTTTTGAGGAAAACGAAAGGTTTTCTGCGGATTCGAAAATCCCAAAAATTCTGAAAAAATTTTCGGATGACCAAAAGATTGGGAAATCTTAAGTATAAACATGTCAGCCATTCATTTTTTTGAAAATATCTGAAAAACTGAAACTATAAAATGTTTCATAAAACCGTTTGTTCCTCAAACAGTTAAAAAAAATGGTATTCCGTCACAAGATGCTTCTTGTTTTTGTTTGTTGTATATTCATTTTTCACCTAGTGAACTCTGGAGAATCTCACAATCTATCCAATTCTCAGTAATATTCAAATAATAATTATTTTTTTTTCGATTATTAAATTTCAGAATCGTCCACCTTCAACTGAATGCCCTTAAAGAATTTCTGATTAGCATGAAAGTGTTCCAATTCCAGAAACTTTTCGATGAGAATCTGGTGAACATGGATACCATTTTCCATCCAAATTGTAGCTAATCAATTGGGATTTTGAAGTAATTCAACTTTTATTTGCAGTTCTATTTCCAAACAATGTTTTTGCATCACTGGGTGACTCGGAATTCAAAGATAGTTTGAAAGTGAGATTTTGATTTTTTAGTTTTTGAACAAAAGAGCTTGAATTTTCTTTCAGGTATTCACAATTTTTGAACCAACTGCTACAAAAACATCTATTCAGGCGTTGATTACAATCAGTTACAAAATGGGAGGGAAAGAACAAAAAATGGAAAAAGAAGTGGAAATCTCAAAAGTTTCTGTATTTTCATCTCTCTTTGATTTTCAATTTCTTTTTTTCAGAATAACCAAAGTTCTACGGGATATGTATTCACAGGATTCAGGTCCATTTGAACTTCTGGAAACTATTTTAACCTTTAAAATGAATAATATCATATTATATTGTATTTCTGTAGCAGTTCCGAATTATATACGAATTTTATTCAAATTTCTCAAAAGTTTCACATAAATCCGAAAACCCATACTTCCTGTTCCCTTTCCCACAACTCATTTCCTCTCGTTCGCACTCAATTATGAAATGGGTCATTGCGTAGAAGTTGCGTTGACTCATTCTTACCTCATACTTGTATTCGGACATCCTTATTTCTGTGACATAATAAAAATAGGCAAATGGCTCCATCGGAAGAATTAAGAGATTCTGAAAATGTAGTTGCAGAAGGCGATAAAGAAGAAACTGGTTAGCTTTTTGTTCGGATTTAGCCCAATAACTGACACATTTACAGGATCAAATCCAAATTCGGAATCTGTTCATCAGCTGGACTTGTCTTCTGAAGCACTAGTGACATCGACTTTGAATATTCGAGGCAATAAAATCACACAGGTAAATTGCTAAGTTGATTTTATCGAACTCCGCAACACCACATTTTCAGTCTCTCCGTCCGCGAACTTCCCCTCTTAATCGCAACATTGGAGGTCATGATTTGTCACGAGAAGATCTTCGGTCTCCTGATTCGGTTTGTTTTTTTTTTAGTTTTTACTCAAACATCAGTTATTCATTCAGGTGGCAGCAACTTACACAATTCGAGAGAATCGAACAGAAAGACAGACAAAAGTGAAATTAGAAAGTTTGGAGCGGCGACTGAAAGCAAACGAAAAAGCGAGAAAGGAAATTGAAGCAGAAGCGGAAAAATGGAAAGATCGGGCAACAAAAAACTCGAGACGACTTCCTGAGCTGGAGTTGGAACTAGCGGAAAATGTTCAAGCAAAAGAGGAATGGCAGGTTAAAAGTCAGGAATCGGAGATTCAGAATAAGCAGTTGGTAGAAGAGTTGACAAAGCTTCAACAGAAATTGGATGACGTTGAAAGTTCCCAGAAGACGTTTCAACAAAAAATTGTTTCTGCATTTGATATTGACCAAGAAGATTTGTCAAAAATGGAGAATTATTCAAGTGTTGGGAATTTCGATTTCTTGGAGAAAGAGATGCTGAATTATAAAAAGAAATGTTCGAAACTAGAACAAGAAAACATAAAGTTGAAGGAAAAGTTGCAACAGGCAAGCTGGCCTTTATAATTTCTTGACTTTAACATCGAAATTTCAGTTATCATCCAGCCTCACTCTGAATCAAAACCACGTATCCACATTGATGGATCACTTGGAAACGAATAAGGAACAAAGCAGGGAGATTCATGGAATATGCAGAAAAGTAAACATATTCTAAATTTTCTCCTGAACTTCTATTTTTGTTTCTAGGAAATTGAAATCCGCCAAGATCATGAAAGCCGTATCAATCATGATGTTGCTCTTTTGACTTCTACCATAAACGAACAGAAAATGGAGTTGGAGATGTTGAAAGCAGAGATCAGATGCCTTCGTTCATATTCTCAGGAGATGTCAACTTCGAATAAAAATAATATAATTCTTCTAAAATCTGCAGAAACAGAGAGAAAAAGTTTCCTGGAAACTTTGAGTGTTCTTCTAAATTCTGATGTTGAACCAACTGAAAACAACGTTAAACGAACGATACGAGATTTGGTTCGAGAGAGAAATACAGAACAAACAAAACGTTTCGAAGCAGAAAAAGCCGCTTCTTCAGCTGAAGGCGTGCTTTTGGAGCAGGCGAAGCAACAGAGAAATGCACTGTTTAGAGCAAGAGTTTCAGAAGAAGAGTGCTCGAAATCTGCAGAGAAAATTGAAGAGTTGGAACAGGAGCTTCTGGCTAGTGACCTCGAAAGAAAGAATCTAGAACACAAAATTGCCACTTTGGAAAACTGTATTTCAAAAGTTAGTTATAAAAGTTAGCCAGAACGAGAAATATAAAAATTCAGGTATCCCAATTGTTAAATGTCAATGTGGGCGGAGTGTTCGATGTAATTTTCGACCGTATTGAGGAATTGATTGCTCAAGAATCAGTGTATCGAGTTGTGGTAAACGATAATCGTTTCATTGTGAGATTATATTGAATTTTGTTATTTAATTTTTCAAGTTTTCAGTCTGAAAATCTTCTTCGCGGACTTCAAAGTGTCCGAAAAGATATTCAAGTGGGAAAGAGCGGTGGAGTAGATGGAAGAAAACAGCCAACGTCTCCAACAATTGTAGCTACAGCAGCGAAAATTATTCAGGTACGGTCCAAGTGTTTAAAGTAAGGTTTATCTAAACTCTAATAGAGTGCCATCCATATCGCCAACTGAGCCAAAATAAATGTTCAAATGCTGGTGAATATACCCTAATTATATTATTCTATTATTCTGACAAACATTTTATTAGTTGACCATTTTTTGATAGCTTTAGGGAATGAGATACAGTACCTGTCAATAAGATGTACAAAAACATATTTTTCAGTGGTTTTCGGTCATTCTGACTATTTTCAGGAGTCTTGAGCTCGGCTGTCAAGCGTCGGATCACTTTGAAAATTTTGGAGGGTGTAAAACAAACCTAGATTGAAAACTGTGTGTTCACAAAACTGTTTTCAAAATTCCTAGCTTTTCAGCTATCCCCCGATTCCGGAAAGACACTCCCTTTTGGTCCCTGTTGTATTCGAAAAGGTGAAAAACAGATATCATTCAGAAACCGGCAAATAGCTGAAAAACTAGGAACTTTCGAAAATTCTGTGAATGTAAAGTTTTCAATCTAGGTCTGTTTTAGACCCTCTGATATTTTCAAAGCGATCGGATACTTGACAGCCGAGCTCCACACTCCTGAAAATGATCAAGACCGAAAATCAACTGAAAAATATGTTTTTGTATATCTTATTGACCGGTAGTGTATATGGACTAAAAGTGGACGGTTTGAGTGGCACTCTATTAAGGTGTTAGAGTAGTTTTTACTACAGTAGTTACAGTACGGTACAAAAGTTTTCAGGAACGACATACTTTGAAAACCATGGACAAGATGGATAAGTTGAATAAGGATCTTTTAGCAACGATGACACTGGAGACATTGAGAGCCGCTGACATAGAAAAGACCAATTTAAAAGTTTGTTCTTACCTGCATAAATTCTGTTGAACTCTTCAATTTTTTTCAGAAAAAAATGAATGAGCAAGATGCTCGAATTCGTCAATTGGAGAGGGAAAAGAAAGAAGGAGAACGAATCAGATCAATAATTCAAAAATGGGAAAGAAGAAATGTTCCAAAATCGGAGAAGTCTCTTTTGAGAAAAGCACCATCTGTCGAGCATCTTCGAACCAAATCTCAAACTTCTATAACCGGATTGTCGCCAGTCTTGTAGTCAATAATTTTAGAAAAAAAGTTTTATTTCTTTCATTTAACAAAAATTCATATTGCATTTGGGAATAGTACAGTTCACTTTACTTTCCAAGCTTCGATTTGATCCAATCCATAACTCCTCCTGTAAATAAAAAATATTCTTACTGAAATCATGATTTTCTAGCTAACCTGTTTTATTTCCATTCTCCTGGACTACTGTACCATTCATTCCATCCATTGGTGGTGGTGGTGGCCCAGCAGGTTCTGTACCATTTCCTAATAGTGGTTCCATTTCAGTTCCATTTGGTGGTGGTGGTGGTGGAGCATCTGATGAACTGGCAAGAGCCAATAAAGCAACAATAAAAAGGACAACGAATCGAAGAAGCATTCTGAAAAACGATGAAGTAGGAAGTTATAACTATAGGTCGAAAATTTAAAAAAAAAGGGAAAAAGAGGAAACTCAAATCTCTCAAAATTAGTAGACTGATCCTACTAGTTTAGTTTATATAGTCGCTGAGTTGTGCTGGGGGTTAAAATGACAACCCCCGGCGGATAAAAAACAAAAAATAGATGAAGATCGATCAGAGTACAATGATTGGAAGCACTCATCGAAAAGGGAGCGGATTACTGAAAGAAATATTGAAATGAAACCGGATGGGACAGAGAAATAATAAAAGGGGTCGATGGAGAATTAGAATACGATAACTGTAGTTGAAACAAGTGATTTCGTAAATATTCTAGAAGTTTCAAAACACAAACAGTTTCGAAAGATTCGTTTTGCAATTCACAGAGAATGTCAATCAAACTTTTATTCCCAAAATACTGGAAATCGATTTGAATAGTTCTGAATATAGCGAAATTGTCAAAACGGTGTCCAGAAAATGATCGAAAATTCGGAAAACTCCTAAAATTTGAAAAAGTTCCTAAAAATCCTGAAATTTCTAATATTCCGAAAAACCCAAAAATTTTTAAAGATTCCGAAAAATTCCAAAAACCCCAAGTAATGCGAAAATTCCCATATATCCAAAATTTTGGACATTCCGAAAATATCAAAAATTCAAAAATTCCAAGTTCCGAAAAATTTCGAAAATTCCGAAAAACCCAAGTTTCAGTAAAATTCCGAGAATCTCAAAAATTTCAAAAATATCGAAAATTCCAAGTTCCAAAAAGTTTCAAAAATTCCCAAAAAATTCCGAAAAGCTGAAAAATTCCAAAAATCACACAATTCATAACCTACAGGGTGGCTTTTAATTACCGGCGCACAACTTTGGCGCCATGGTTTTCGGTGATGGCGCGCATTTGGTTATCAAATTTTGTCAATTTATTTATTGATTCATAATTGACATGTTTGCCAAGTTTCAGCTTTATTGGTTAAGTTTCAGGTAAATGGCGAGACCTAACGTCGACCATGCGACTGTCGCCAGTCTTGGCGGTTTTTCGAAGTTATCATAGGATTCACCGTGATTGGATCTTTATTTAGACGCATTGAGAAAGGATGAAAAACCACGGTGACAACTCCAAAGAATTTTGACGTTTTTTCTAGTTCAAATCAGGAGTAACTTACATAAATCGCTCAGAAAAATGGCCATGAATATGGGTATCTTGCGGTTTCCGGCGTAAAAGATAGCCCGAAAAAAGCTTGATCCAAAATGCTATTGTACTCTAGAATACGTCATCTTGTCGAGGAGCAATAAGCAATAGCGTCTGGAGGAGGCTAAATTTCTGCTGGATGGCACGCAGCGAGGTGAACACTTGGGGTCCGCTTTCTTTGACGAGCAGTGGTTCACGATTGAAGCCGAATCCAAGTCTCAAAGTTGTTGTGTGTTAGCCAAGGTTATCAAGGAAGCTTCTGGGAATGAAAACCCCATTCCTAGATATTTCCACCCGGCCAGCATTACGGTTTTTGGTGCGATATGCTCAAATTTCAAATTTTATAGAACAAAACGTCCGTATGACCAAGGAAGTGTATGTTGACCAAATCTTGATGAAGATTCTGATCCCACACACCAAATGCCACTTTGGACGGGAACATTGGATTCACCAACATGACGGAGCGCCAGCCCACAAACTCATCCAGCCGTGGTTTGAGGCGCACCTTCCAGGGGGGACAAATGGCCGGCCTACTTGCCGGATTTGAACCCCCTCGACTATTCCATCTAGAGTGTTGCAAAAGAAGATCTGCTCAAGACCCCATTCAAGTTTCGAGGCTCTAGAAGAGAGACTGTTTCAGAAATGCGACAAAGTTTTGACCGTGCCACCATCAACGTCTACACAAGACGTCTTCAGGCCGTAACTAAGGCGAACGATGACCGAATCGAAAATTCTTTTTGATTATAAATTTTGTACGTCCAAAAAAACATGTTGTTGAGTTTCATCTGTTTAGGGCTTTTAAGTTGTGAGAAAACCTCGTTCAAACATGCGCCGGTAATTATAAGCCACCCTGTAATTAATATTTATTTGAAAACTTGAAAAATTCAAATATCTATAATTCCGCGTGTCGATCATTTCTATGTTATCCCTTCTTATCTTATCAATGATCTGGTGAACGGTGGGTATATAAGCCAGAGAAATCAACGAAAAGCCAGTTCAGTTTCCATTGGCTCTAGGGAGATCACTTCGAACTAAAAGGACCCATCCCAATTGAAGCTCCGAATCGTTATCTTCCGTCAGATCCCTTTCTTTGTTTGCAACTCCATAACCACTTGTTTTTCCTTGTATTTTCGTCTGTTTACAGTAATCCTGTTTGCATTTTTTGTATTAGTGAAAATTTACACAACATCCAAATTCAATAATTTATATCTATGGGCTTGTAGGTGAACACCAATAAAACATGCGATGGGAGAAGAGTAGCGAAAGTCGAATGGGAGCATTTCTAGTTGAAATACATATAAATAAGGGGACATAGAATGTGGTAAAGAAAATTATGCGTAGAGGTAGTGATTTTAGTGTCCCAGAAAGTATTTTTATAAAAAACTAAAAAAACCGATGAATTAGAGAGAGAGTCAGTGTTTTCGTTGGAAGAAAACGTTGAAATAACACCCAGGATTTATATAGTACATGACTGGCAAATGATGGTACATGAATCATTTTATGAAACATGACGACGGAACAGGGAACGGTTAAAACAGAATCAAGGCAATGAGAGCTAAACATCGTGTTGGGTTTGGCGGGGGCTTACAAGAGAATATCACATGAACAACTCGAATGGATTGAGAGAAAAAATGGGCACCTATGGGAAAATGAACTATAAAAACGAAAATCAATCATTTTTATAATTCACTTCCCCGACATTTGATATAAAAAGTTGATTTTAAAAAACATGGAACACTAGATTCACTGGATTTTTATTAAGGGGTGCGATAATATTAATTGAATAGGGGGTAACAAGGGGGAGATACTCGTGTTTTGAAGAGAATGAAGCGAGAGGAAAAAAAATTAATTTAAAAAAAAACAAATAATGAAAGCTAGAGTTTATCTTTGCTTTCGTACTGGTGCAACTTCTGCTGAAGGTCTCGGTTGGAAGCTTCGAGTTGGTGGACTTGTTCTAAAATGTTTAATTATGAATAACTCGGAAAATCACTGCTCAATCAATAAAAAATTAATCAATAGAGACTCAGTCAATAAAATAGTGTAATGAAAACTCACGTTTGAGAGCCTTGTTTTCTTCACTGAAACAGTGCAAACGACTTTCGAGGGCATCAATGTACTCTTTCCGCTTTCGGCGAGATTCTTGGGCGGAAAGCTGGAAATTGTTTAAATTTTTCTTCGATATTCCGATTCTTTTGTAAATTAAAAACTCACCTTATTCTTGATCTTGCGCCGAACAATTTTCAGCGACTCTTCTTCACTTTTGGACAGAGGATACTTCGTTGGGATCGGATATCCTTCCTGGACAAGAGTTCTCCGCTCTTCAGCTGACAACATCAGATCACCGTTTGATGACATGTTCTACAAATAAGGTAAACATTTTTAATAGAAACATCAAAATTCTTTGGACCAACTAAACTGATAAAATGATAAAAATCGAACCTGATCAGAGATGAGTTGTTGTCGAAGTGCCATTTCGTGCATCTTATTTCTTGCTTTCAACTGCTGTTGAGCAGCAGCCAATCCCATGCCACCTAGAAAAAAAGATAGTTGTGAAAAAAAACTCTCTAGATATGATATTTTTAGTTTAACTTCAGAACTGAACAATCTAATTGAAAAATAGGAAACAGAAATTAAATCACCTAAACGCTTTTTTTGGTTCTCATGGTTTCTGTTTCCACTTTCTCAATAATCAAATTGTTCAGTCGAAAAATTTTTAAATATTCTCACTATCACATTGGTTCGAGAACTTTTTAAACATTTCTTTTAAACTTCACTTCTGAATTTCCAGATATAATACGTACACAATAACAAATCATCAACATCCATCAAGTCTTTGCTACCTTCAGCTCCATCGCCTTCATCACCATCCGTAGCTAAAAACATTGAACTCGAAAGTGTCAAGTCCTGTTCTTCTTCATCAGGACTCGAATCATGAGAGTTCGTCTCTCCTCGCGCTTTCAATATAGCTGCTAAGTCGATTTCTATTCCATGGTCTTCTAGTTGTTCTTCTTTGATTTCATCTTTGATGAAAACGTTGGCGGTACAACGGGTCGCCATCGCTTTTTCAGCTCTACAGTATATTTCAGGTTTTCGGTTACATATGACGGAAAAGAGAAAAGATTGAGAACTGTGGTAAGTAATGTGGTGATGACAGGTGACACGTATGAAGAAGAATCACCTAGAAGATCGAGCAGTTGTGAACAAACTATCGACGTGATAAGTGTGATCAAAATTCGAATGTGCGAAGGGAAAATCCTAATGTGTATCAATTTTTTAGGCAGATCTACATCAAATGAGACTATGTGCAGACGGTTGTGATTATCTTCTGATCATGATGGTGACGTGGAAAGACTACGTACCAAAAAGGGCCCAGAGGGTAAATGGATCGGGAGAGGACACACAAAAGAGGCAAAAAAGAGGCCATTGGAACAAGGAGAGGGTTTTTCGATCAACGACCCTCAAAAAAGAGCATGGACAACCAAGAGACTCAGAAATCGCAACGTGGCAGATGAGGAGGACCGACCGATTAGAGGGCTAGGGATCGGCATTGAACACGCGAAACCTCCGAGACGCCGAAAAGACCCACGAAACAGTGAGAAAAAAGAGAGACTCTGAGAGTGGCCTCCTCGCCGTATATACACACTTTGCCACGTCAGAGAAGTCAGAGGAGAGAAAATAGATGGGGACGTGTCTGTCTTCTTCTTCTTTCTTGCTTCCACATTTTCTCGTGCCTATTTCCCTATTTTCCCCTCGTTGGCCATTAGGGCCCAATGGCTCTGGGAAACGACGAGGCGAAGACGACGGAAGCGGTTGGTCACGGAGTTGTAAAAATATATCCAAACAAAATTCTCAATAGCCTTCATCAAAAAATTTCCCAAAAATAACTTTAAATTTCCACGTCATAAAATTTTCAAAAAAATTCATAGGGAAAATTTCACAAAAAAAAACGTTGAAATGGATGACGTGCAGGATGGTTTCAATAGAAAAAATATTTTTTGGCTTTCTCTCATTCTAGGAGGATCTATGTGTGTCAAATGTCACGTCACTATTTTTTTTTAGAAAAACGAAATTGTCCGTGAGAAAGTTTGCAGTTGCAAATCGCACAATTCTAATTTTAAAAAAAGTTAGAAAACGGATAAAATAGCAAAATCAGATTAGTTTCCACTTTCAAGAGTGGAAATGAAGTCGATGAAATGGTAACGGTGGTAGAAGAGAAAAAATGAAGAGGAGTCTGAGGCGAAAGCAGAAGAATGAAGTCAGGAGTAGGGGAAAAGATGATGTGAGTGGAAGAGACGTAAAGAATAGATAAGACACAGACGCGTGTCACATGACGTGGCAAAATGTGAAGCATCATCAGCACTACTTGAGTGTGTGTGTGCATGCGCGTGTCGCATTGAAGCCCCCCGTTTTCAGACTGACATCTCAACCTTTAGGATATTCTTGCTTTCGTTCTGACGTGGCAGGTCTTGTTGACTTTTTTCCTCTTTGATTCACACAAGAATCATGAAACAAACAGAAAACAATCCAGACATGAGAAAACTTTGCAAAGACACTGGCGGCCATCTGTGTCCGCCTTGACTTCCTATTTCAGCAAGAAAGAAGAAATTCGCATAGGAACAAGTTGACGACACGACGACTTCACAAAGGAAGTTCAGACGATGGACAAGTGACGTGGCAGTTTTCGACGTATTCTTCTTATTTTCTTGTCTACACGCGCAACATGCGCACAACCACTCACCCGTTCCGGGGGTAACCGCCGAAAGACACTGCCACAGAGCAGCAACCAGCATATTCACAGAAGCCAATTGTATTTGACAGATGATGTGACGTGGATTCCTGGTCAAATCTACCAAGCGCATCTCTTCGGAGATGGTTCAAAAGACACTGAGCAATATAGCGGGGGGAGCGTATTTCTTCTTGTAAAAAATTGACAAACGTTAAACTTGCGAGAGATCTTTAGCAAATTGCACTGAAATTTCAGAATACATCACGAAATTACAAAATTTTGAGTATCAATGTTGTCTGAAATAAAATCTAACGTTCCACCAAAAATATAATAAAATCTAACGTTCTAGGCAACACATAAAAGGCGTTGATGACGTGGCAAAAAACCGGATCGAGAAACAAGAGGTGAATGCGTTTACGTCATCTTATTATGACGTGGAAGGAAATAATTGGGACGGAATGGAAAGAAATGCCCAGGAATGTGCTTTATAAATTGATGGAAGCTATAAAAAAGAAGAAAAACTAAGTTTTTCGGGAATTGGAAAACTAAAAATGATTTTTTCGAAATAAAGGCCTAAAATTTTAGGTTAAAATTGAAAATTACTCTCCCTGGCGGAAAGAAACTTTGAAACAACTTTCGCAAGCAATTAGTGTAGTCCACGAGGACAAGTTTGGATTTTTGAAAAAAAAATTTGGGTCGGCATCTTTGAGACAGTAACCGACCGGTATGATTTAAAAGGCAAGTGAATGAGCCTGTGAAAAGCGATAAGTGAGAACGTGTTAAAATTGCTGAATAAATAGAATGAGCTGAAGATAATTTCAGATTTCAAACAACGGCCAAGATCGCAGTTATCACTTTTGTTTCTCGCCTTTCTTAAATCTCACCGATCGGTACGGACCCGCACTTCTCGACAATTAACGCTGATTCTAATTGAAGAACCAATGTGATAGGAGATAATTTTTTTAATCACAGACCAACTTTTAACTAAAAAAACATACCCATTCCCTCGTAGATGCCTGCATCCTTGAATAGGAAATTATGCGGAACACTTGAGACGTATTGGGGACTGTGATAACTGGGTTCATGCTTGGGGAACACTGGGTTCATGCCCATTTGCAGGTTTTGCTGAGAATGGTGCTGGATCACATGATGATGAAGATGGTTGTGATGGGTGTGCGAAAAATGGGCGACTGATGGAAGCGGAGAGTGCTGCTGCGGAGCCATTGAGTGACCACTGTTCATCATTCCGAAAGATGGACTGCTGAAACATGCTTACAAACGATAAAACTGTTTTGACAACCGCAATACAATTTAAAATTTAGTTAAGAATTCAATTTCGTAGCTTTAAATCATAAAAGAACAATAAAAATTAGAGACATAAGAAAATACTCAACGAATTGGCTCTCTCCAAAAGGTGATAGTGATACATTGATATTCGAAAGCTCAAAAACGATCAATGAATCACAAATAATATTGGTTAAACTCCGTGTTTAGGCAAATCAGAAATGAAAAAAAAATACAAAAGTGAAAGCCACGTTGCAATGAACTATAGCAACTCAACGTGGGTGGCCGGCGTGACACGGTGACCTAGTTTCACGCACCGAGAATTTTCACGTTTTTAAGCAAAAAAATTCAAGAAGTTCACGTGGAAAAGCAAACGTGTATAAACTCACTGCGACGATGTGGCTGATGGACTGAACGGTGCATTGAAAAGAGAGCTTCCGAAATTGATATCGAGTCCAAGTGGCTCATCTTTGAACTCATTTGGAGAAGAGAGTGAAGACGACGGGCTGCCGGAAGACGACCCATGATAGTCTGAAGTTTTTATAAATGAAGCTGTATGATTTGGTTGCTAATAATTCATTGTTCCAAGTCAGATTTTTACTTGTCTTGTCAGAATTATAAAACTGTCGCCTGCGTGTTTGCAGACTTAATGCAACACACCGTAATTTTTCCTAAAATTTCGGTGATCAACATTTTAATTCGGCTTCTGACTTCCATATCTTATCAGCGAAGAAACCTTGTCCTGGCAAACATTTATTACGAGTTTTTTTCGCTCTGCTCACTCCCAATTCCTTTTAATCTATAAATATTCTATCACTCTTTGTTCCATTTTTGAAACATTTCAGAGTTGTACAACCAGCTACCTTTCACTTTTTGATAACTTGCTAAATAGCATTATCACTCAACTCATTCTTTTTTTGATAAGTAAACAAATGTTTCGATGTGAAAAAAAAGACGAAAAAAGTGGGTCATAAATTGCATTTACGTCAATGACCTGTACACGAGGCGCTCTTGTTTCATGATATGATTATTCTTTTTGTTCCGGGAAACGCCATACTTAATTGTATGACAAAGTGCTGTACTGGGGCAGCTGTAAGATGAGAATCCACTTTCAGCGACGGCAGTAGGGTTAACTAGTTTCCAGTAAAGACCAGTACGTCATAGAAGAACTACATTGCTCCCACGTGGGGGAGCGGAGAGAAACAATTGAAGTTGCAGCAACTTGGACTTAGAATCTTATCAGTCCCGATTTCGTATCGTAATCATAGAAGTTACAAAACTCGTTTAAAACAGTATCATATCGTAGTTTTTAGCGAAGCCGAGCAAGACTAAAATTCAGAGTGATATACTGTAAAACCTGTAATTTAAGGATTATAAAATTTCGTCAACTAACAAAGCACTTCTGCTATTATGATGAACAATTTTTCAGTTGATAGTTTTTTTATATCTTCGACAGGAATCGAGAAAAATTGGCTTGAAGTTGAAAGTTAGAAGCCCTTCTATTACAGGTTTTACAGTATGTTCCGAAGACAGGAAAGAACTCATATACTCAGACCATTCAAAGAATTAACGAGTTTTCTTATGTTCTTCTGTACTTTCCAAACTGGTGATGGCACACACTGATAACGAGGCTTTTATATTTAGGTAGTCATAAAAAGGAAAGTGATGAAAGCTATGGTTCAAAAGCACAGAAAGGAATAAGAGTAATAAAAGTTAAGATGCCTACCTTCTCCATTACTACTATGTCGTGACTGGTTGAACATTGCAGGAAGAGGAGGAAACAGCATAGATGCTGGTGGTTTCTCATCGGGCGGAGTACAAGGTTCCCATTTCATTGGGTAGTTATGCATGGGGTGCATCATATCACAGTTGTTGGGCATTCCCATATGCAGTGGATGCATTTGTCTGGGAACTGGCATTGGCATCGACGAACAAGAAGACATATCCATAGTTACAGTAATAGGTACAATATGTACAGAAATCTGGCGGGAGTTGTCAGGATGGAGATAGAAATAGTTTTTGATACTGTTCTCCTTATTCGTGTTTCTATTTCCTAGCCCACTGGCAGGTGGGCAGGCGGCAGCAACTCAATAAGAGAGAAAAGATACAGAGAGATGGGGGGACGCTAATTTGATAAACGAGATAGTTGGAGCGCAGTTTGAGAAGTCATAGATGAGAGCACAAGTTTCGGAGAGACAAAACTGATAACACAGTTTACAGTGCCTGAAAGCAAAAACAGATGTTAGTCATTTTCAAGGCTCCTTTCGATTTTGATTATTGAAAGTGATGTGGATATTGAATTTAGAGCAAACATGGCGATGGATGGAATCGAAACTCTAACCAGTCACACCTTCTTCGTCATTTTAAGGAGAAAAAACATGACACCGAAAAGGCACTTTATCGATACTTGATGGCGGTCGTAAAACGAGAGAAAAAGAGCTGATAACGAGATGTTGTCGTCGACGACGGTTTTGGATTGAAACAGTGAATATACGATGTTGCCATTGATGTTTGATATGTGTGGCAAGAGCAGTCAGATCGTTGGAAAATTTCACGTATTCTGTGAAAATATTGAAACAAAGAATCTTGCACAGAATAAGTACGGTAGTATTGGAAAACATTTTGACCTGAATTACAGAACTACTGAAGGAGCATCATGAAATTACTAAGGCGTGAATCTGCGGAAGATCTAACTCCTCGACTTTATTCGCATTTTGAACAGTCAAGCTCTTATTTTCTACATTGGAGGCACATTTTTAGCCTTCAGTTTAACTAGTACTCGATGGTTTCAGTTCTCGCAGTTTTTGCTTCCAGACCTTTCACCGATATCAGACTTTCATCAGATTACTGTCGGTTTGCTTCTGCTTCTTTGTTAGTGATTTTTCTTCACCCAATGACGCTATCAATTCTTTCAACATCAGCACCAACCTACTAAAAAAGGAGAGGAGGCGTGGTTTGTATCTTCGACTCTTTTTTTTTTGGGTAAGTGCAAAGATTATTTAGCACTTGTTTATTTCCTTTTCAGTTTCAATTTATAAATTCAATTTTCAGCCTTTCATTGTGCTGAAACCTGTGTGCCGAGAAACGGAACTGAACTTAACTGTAGTTTGACGTTAGGCAGCATAATCTTTATCAATTTCTATCAAAATTGTGATCATAAATTAAATTAAACTGAAATTCTTCAGATTCTCTAGCACGAACGCAGAATTTTGAGTTAGAACTGCTGATAATTAACCGAGAAAAATCTCACCGGAAGTTTCATCAGTTGGCTCCATTTTGATACGGATAGGCTCATCGGAGAAACCATCGTCGTTGTCGAAGAGCTTCAGAATCTGGAAAAAAAGTACTGATATTTATGATGCTCTACATGAAAAATTTTGCCAACGAGCATGCTTGAGAGAAAACTTACATCAATCGTTTCTCTGTCGGTGTTGTGAATCTCTGAAATGAATATGTCCTTTTCGAGTGGTCCCGTTGTGTTCCAATCATCATCCATCATCATTTTGCTTCGAAACGAATTGCAAATTTGGCTTTAAAAAATCGATTATTGAGGAGAAAACGGACTGTTCACGATCACAGCTGAGCTAACGTTCAGAGCAAATGGGCGGCGCAAAACGTTTCGGGTGTGTCAATATCAATTTTTGCGTATACGGACTTACGCAAAAATTATTGCTGAATCAAGGTTACGACTAAAGCTAATGAAGAAAACAAGAGAATCGGCGTGGCCCGGGGACGTGGCAAGTAGAAGGAGCATTTGAATCGAGCTAACACCTTCTAGCAAGAAAAAATTAGGTCGAAATCTGTTATATAGTTAACCGTGTACGTGAGAACACAAAGATTATTTTTCGAATAAAAAGTAAAAACTACAAACATAGAAACGGATAAAAAACAAACTTTCGATCTAGGAAGGAACGCTAGGGAGGAAGAAAGCAGAGTATCAAAAACAAAGCTTTTTTCGAACAGTTTTACAAAGAAAAACGAAATTTTAGTGTTTTTCTATTTTACGATCAAGAGAAAATGGATATAAACGAAGAGAAAAGCGCAAAAAGGCGCAAAAGGCAAAAAGAGAGAGCTTGAGAGAAAAATTCAAAGCGCTGACTTTTGTAAGAGAGGGAATGTGCGCTCGCTTGACACTTGACCTGGTTGACCGGGTTATTCAGAATTCTAGTCAGATTTCAGAGACGGCTCCGGGTGAAAAGAGATTGTCCGAAAGTAGCCGTGCGTATATGCTTTTTCCGAAATTTGACAGTGCTCTATTCTCACTTGCAGCTAAACAAATAGGTCATGGACGGCATCTTTCCGGAGGGGAGAAAAGAGAAAAAGAAACAGAAAATAGGAGAAGGGACTGTTTGTAATATGAATACAATAGTATTGTACATACGAGGTTGCTCTATTCATTGATATGAAACAGGAACAAATTCGACATGTTCTTCTTCTTTAGAGGAGTATGAGATTCATTGCAAACAACCACAATAAGCAGAGAAAACATTATGCGTAGGTCAAAACTGGAATTAGGTTGCTTCTTTAAAGTTCTTGAATTTACGATCGAAGAACGAATCTCCACATGTACATACAGAAAAGAAGTATCCGCACATGAATCGGTCGACACTTTTCAGCTGCAAAACTAAAGAAAAGCAGCTGCCCCTGTATTGCGCTCTTCGTCCATGGTATCCCCACACTTTTTTGTGTGTATTTTCCCTTTTGCAGCAAAAAAAATTAGAAGAGAAAGTGCACAACTTGAACAGGAAGGGTAGACAGCTGCACAAAGAATACTTGCAGAAATCGGAAGGAACATGCATAGTAGTCTCAATGAGATCCAAAGGTCAAATTTTCATTGAGCAACAGGAAAATCAATTTGATCTCTTCATCTAGAGTCTCATTTCCAAAAAAAAAGGGTCACTGGATGTGAGTTCTAGAATACCTAAATCTCGGTCATCGCGGCGACAGATGAGGGAAAAAGTGACTGGGATGGAAGATTAGATCAAAAGTGTCCTTTGCCCGAAAAATGACCCTCAAATTGGGAAACTTTTTGAAGAATATCTCCTTACTATTTAATGAGAAATCGCCGATTTTTTTGTGTGGAAAACTGTTTGAATAAAACTAATTAGAGGTAAGAATTCTCTCCTAAGAGAGGGATGTTTAGCGGCTAGAGGGAAAACTAAAAGTGACTAGTTTTTTTCGGAAATTGATCAATTATGGAAATGAAGATGGACGGTTTTGTTTTGTTTTTCGGTATTCACTGGTTTACCTAATGATTTAGGGGGGAAATAGGGAGAAAACCATGTGAAACAGTACCATAAGATGCCGGTCCAATCTTCAGATGCAAGTCAAAACTACAGTCCAAGAAAGCTACAGTCCAAGAAGAGAACACATCATTTTTAAAATTCTCACCAACTTTCTTTGAAACTCTTAATAGTGAGGAAAAGAATGTAGGGAGAATAGTTTGGGACTATTCTTCTTCCTCCCAATCCGTTTTACTCTTAATAAAATAAACAAAAGTGTGGTCATTTATGTTTTGATTATTCTTCCGGAAGAAGAGAGTTCTTCATATTCATTTTCTTCAACCCTAACCAAAAATGTTTATTAAAAAAGAGCAATTGACCTAAACATTGACCTATATGATTTACTTTTAAAAAAAGAGAATACACTCATTTTGGGGGGAAGTTTCCTCTTTTTGATGGAAACATGAAAATGGGTTCCTTTGAGTGTGACCTACCAACGAATTGCCGATTTAGATCACAGAAAAAGATATGCACTCGGGACGACGAGGAAAATAGAAGACGAACATGGAATTGACATTTTAAGGGAAGAAGCTGTCCATATCCGGGATCCTGGTTAATCTAGTGGAATAGATTGGAAAAATGAGAGAAGAGCCCTTTACTAGATGGTTTTGAATAAACTTGATTGATAAATTATCAGAAAATAGGAGTCTTGAGAGTTCCGCTGCATGTCTGTATAACTACCGTAAAAACTCTAATCGAGTTTTAAGCCCATATATCTGATATTCTGTGAGAGATATCAAAAAGTGGTCAACTGACAAAATACTTTTGATACTATGATAAAAAATTTATCAATTGACGAGCTCACACTTGACAGTTTGGGGGGGAGGGGGTCTTTCTATTACAGGTTTTATGGAAATTAAGGTTTCAGGAACTGCCTTAAAATATTTTTAACGATAGAATCTCCAGAAATCATGATTTTTTTTATCTTTTTGAGATCACTAAAGGATATGTAAAGTCTGAATAAAAACATCAAAAACGCTTTGGAATAGGATGAATTTGACAATAGGCTTATATTTCTGAATTCAGACAACTCAATTTTCTTTCAAAAAAGGCGAATAGAATAGCACATAATACATTTGAAATTCACACGCCGACATTTCAAAACTAAACAAAGTATACCATCTTTTTGTCATCTTTCACCCAATAACTTTTCTCTCAAAAAACATGGATTCCATAGATGTTTTGAATAATAAGCCATATCGGTCAGAGACTAAATAAGAATCGATGAACCTACAGAGAATACATGAAAAAGAAAAGGGGAAGAAGTGATAAAATAAAGGTATCGAACGTCTCATCGAAAGTAAATATTGAAAATGGAGGTCTCTAAAGGTAGGGGCATTTTTGGGCGCGGTCATTTGGTTATCAGCATGATTATGAAGTCATTCTAATACATGCCTTGTACTATTTTTCAGATTCTATGTTATGGCATCATACGGTCTCTCTAAACAAAAAGTTTAAGTTTAGTGTAAAAGCAAAACTCACATAATTGTTTTCATTATCATTATCAATTTTAGGGTTAACTTTGTGTGGGTGTTCTCAACGCGAACAAACTTAAGACTACAGTAAAATTAGCGTTGGTCTCGAAAGTTTCAAATAGCGATACGCTACTCAGCGGTGCCTTGTTTAAGGCTACTGTTAATCCTGTACTAGAAGGGCCCCTCTAATAGAAGGGCCTTTCGGAGGTACCTTGGGACGATAGATAGCTTCGCCCTTCTAATATAGGTTATACGGTAACTTCGTTTTGACAAAAAGATATAGGTGTACAGCATTGATGTTTGTTTCAATGAATCTTCCCGAAATTCAGAATCGGCTTTGTCACAAATACGACATTGAAGCTGTCAGCTTTTGAAGGATTTTTTGGAAGAGAATTTTTCCTACTTTCTCCAGGGCGACGTTTTCTCAAATTGCGGATGAACTGAACTTTTGAACGAAAAAAAACTATTTTTTAAATCCTACACTGGGGGATTTTCCATAGCTGAAGAAGCTTTTTGGCCTATGTTTTTTTACAGTCGTTGCTCCCCGAGAAACGACAGAAAACATCACAAAAAAACGTTTTAAAAACGGAAGCATAGTTTTTTGTCCGATTCAAACTGCAATATAACATACAAAGGTGTGTATGTCCTCCCCGTTTTTTCCTATTCTTCGAAGCAACACCTCCACATATAAACTTTTATTTTACACGGCTCGCAAACTCTGCAAAATGAGGTTTCGCGCAATTTTTTGTAGGTGATATTACTCTGGTCTAATTGCTATGCGCGTTGCAGCCGAAAATTCAAAGGTGTGCGGAGTTTAGGTCTGGTGGAATTTTAAAAAAGCGCATGTATGTTATTAATTATTTTCTGGAAATTAGTCGGAAGAAAAGCAAATTCAGGCCAGGAAGTTTTTACAAACATACTGTAAGACCTGTATTAGAAGGGTCGGTTCTTCTATTGTTGCAAGTTATCTCCGGAGGGCCCTTCTATTAGAAGCGCTCTTCAATTACAGGAGGTCCATCTATTTTTCGGGACATTTTTCTCAAAATTTTAATCAAAAAATATTACTAAGTTTCGTTCAAAATACATAAAATGCATCAATTTCAAACAACACATTTTGAAGAGGGCCCTTCTCCTACAGGGGGCTCTACTTTTTTCCAAGCCCTTCTCGGAGGGCCCTTCTATTTGAGGGGCCCTTCAATTAAAGGGACCCTTCTCAAACAGGTTTTACGGTACACGGTTCTTTAAATGCACCTTTAAGGATTTCGCTACCAGACTTAAGCTCCTCCCACCTTCGCGCTTTTGGCCCCAACGCGCATTGGCATTAGACTAGAGTAATAGTAAACCTGTAATTTTCAACTTACAATTAATTTCGAGACCAGAAGCCGTTTTTGAGACGAAGAATAGTGTTGGAATGAGGTGGATTGATTCGTGGAATGATATAGAACTATCGAGAAACACTGAATAATGAGGTGATTATCATTTAATTAGTTATGCAAAAAAAAGAGGAGGGATAGTTTGGTCTTTTGTGGATGGTAGAATTGATTAAAATATCGTAGTTTTTGATCGAAAAATCAAGAAAGCGATGTTGTGTAAACATTTAAAAAGGAATCTTGAAACATCCAAGTGCAAAGCGAAAACTTTTTTGTCTCGACCTCTTCACACTCGGTTTTCTACCTATGGGTTTTGAAAAACGATTAAATAAAACAGGGATACAACACAAAAATTCGGACGGATTACTGCCAAATCTAGTGCCCAGAATATGTCTCTTGTTTCTCTACGTTTTTATATTCAGTAGGCGGAATATAGAAGAAGTGAAAGCGAGAAGGAAAGAAGGAAAGGATCATCACTACGGGTTACGGTTGCTATGCTTTTTGAGAACTTCGTGTGTTGCTAATGCTAAATTTTCGCATCCCGAAAAAAAGGAAAACTTTTGCCTCTGCCTGGAAGAAAATAAAAGAAATGAACATAATTCAGAAGAATGTTCATAGTGTGTTGTATGTGTTTGTATCCCTCGATTCTTCCTCTCTCCGATTCCTAAAAGATTCAAATCTCTTTCCACTCCTGGAAACGGGCCACCGATCCGTCATTGCGATTCTCGACTGAAGGGAAGGAAGAAGAAGAAGGAGAAATCTCGAAATCTTTGTCCAATATCTGAAGGAATACCTGTTTAGAGCGGGATTTTATTTAAGGTTCTTCTGGCAGTGTGCCAGAAAAAAACGATACAAAAATTTCGAAAATTAATTGAGGAATGCGGTTGATCCTCCGATCGATAGGATAACATCTTCTAATTGTAAGCAGCACCAGCCGAGAAAAACGACGTCACAGATTCGGAGGCATGATTAATTGGGGGAAATTTTGCAAGAAAGTTTCTTAGATTTCAGAATTCTTATGGAGTACCTTCAGGAATGAGATTTGAATTCTTTGCAGTTAATTTTTCTGAAAATTTGCGACAGGAGATATTTCGGAGTTTTCCTGGAGTTAGGGTATGCATATTTATGTAACCGTCAACAATTCTCTGCGTACAACTGAAGTTCTGAAATTTTAAAATTCTGGAAATTAGAAATTATGGGATTCCGAAAAAATTGAAAAAAAAGGATATTATGAAAGTCAAGAAATCTATAGTTCCGAAATCCTGAAATTTTGAAGCTTTCATGTACCATCGGGAGCCCGCTTTAGATTCGTCAGCGTGGCTCAGTCGGTAGCGGCCCCGCATCTGCAATACGCGTCGCGTCCCACAAGTTCAACTCCTTGAGACGCCTATTTGAACAAAATTTCGAGACAGTGGTTTTTTTTCGTTTTTAACTCAGAAGATCTCTCAATAAAAATCTGAAATCAGTTTTTTGATCTACTTTATGGTTCAAACACGTGTTGCTCGTGTTGGCATCAGTATACCACTGTCTGAACTCTTTCATGATATCCACCACTCATACAATTTTCGAGTTATTTCTGTTTATTCAAAAATGAAGAAACCATCAAAACGAGGAAAGAATAAAAAACCACATGGGAAAGGTAGAAAACCTTCGAAACATGATCCAAGGAATCCACGGAGTCCTGCATCAAATGAGCGACCGAGTGGAAGATCGAGATCATCCGAGAAACCGTCGAGTGAAATTCCTGGATTAGCACAACCAGCACAAACTAAACGAAGACGTCATCGTCGTGACTGGAAGTGGAAAATCACCAAAAAAGAGAAGCAGAGAGGATATAGAAAACAAAATTGGTTCTGGGGTTACGTGTCACAGACGGAAGCTGAGGTGGAGAGTTTTTGGAGGTATTGAGATTTCAAGTATCCATTTCAGGAGTACCTGCAAGATGCCGTTGAAGGTGAATTTATTGTTCGTTGTATGCTTTACCAAGAAGCCACAAAAACTATCCTTACTGTAGTCTATTTTGTGGATAAAACACGAAAGGTTTAGTTATTCAATAGCAACCTAATACTCACTTATTTTCTTTAGTTTGAACACTTTTCTACGAATTTCCGACGTAACAAGTGGATATTGGAAAGTTTTCCATCAGCTCACAGAACTCTGATGGATCTGGTTGCTCACTATCATCAGAACTTCATCGGAATGACTCAATTGAAACTGAAAGTTCCTAGAAAGCATCCGGATTGGTTCATCAAACGACACAAAATCATGTAAGATTGAAATAGCCTCAAATATTGATACTAGAGATCATAGCAAATTTTTTTGTGAAGTAGCGAAAGTTTCGAATGAGCTTGTTAAAAAATTTACTCAGAGTGGGCTGAGCCTAGTCATTTCGTAACTCATTTTTAAATTTTAAAACCTCCAAGGCCAATATTAGGCCAAAAAATTCAACTACAGGCCCAAAGTTCCCATTATTTTAGGTTACTGTAGTTTTCGCGGTGGGTCCCAAAGTGGGCGCAGTCTAGACATTTTTATACTCATTTTGTTCTTATCGAGCTGAAAACAATGGAAATGCTGAAAATGTTCACTTTTCCAAAATATAGTCTCAGCAGAGGCATTGAGGAATCTCTTGAAAACTCAAGAGAAAAAAGAGCTTAATATTTTGGCAAACTATATTGATCACTTTACCAGCTGTCCAAAACATGCGATTCGACTCGGAGGTGGAAATTTCGGTGATGTGGTAATTGGAGCTTATCGACGACGTTTAGTGGCTGTCAAAACTCTTCATGCGGATGGTGATCGTTTTCTAGTGGAAAGAGACAACTTGATGAAAGAAGCTTCTATAATGAAAAAGTTGGAACATCCTTACATCACAAAGGTGTGGATTTTGAATCATTTTCAATAAAAACAGTTCATTTTCAGATCATTGGGGTATCTATTGATGAGCCTTCGCCAATGCTACTTGTAGAGATCATGGCATGTGATTTGACAAGTCACATTGTGGATCGGGTAAGTTATAGTTTCACTTTGTATGTAATCACTTGTCCATTAACATTCCAGGGTGAAAAAACCACTCTTGGTGAGAAGCTTCTTTATTGTTGGCAAATCGCTTCGGGAATGGACTTTATGACTCAAAGGTAATCACTTTTTTAAAATTCCATTTACCCCCCCCCCCCCACTTCCAAAAAACTCAATTTTCAGAGAAATGGTTCATCGGGATATTGCTTCCAGAAATGCGTTGTTCAGCCGATATGGAATCTTGAAGCTGGCCGATTTCGGACTATCAGAATTTATTGTCAACTTGACGGCAGTGAACATTGGAAGAGATCACTTACCGGTAAGGTGGTATGCTCCTGAAGCCATACAAACGACAACAAGACCTGCAACGTTCAATGAGAAAAGTGAAGTATGGAGTTATGGAGTCACTTGCAACGAGGTAAGAAAAATCATTAGAAACTTTGTCTTATTTTCTGTTATTTTGAGATATTTAAAAATGGAGCCGCTCCAATCTTCTTGAAAGATCATCATGAAAAAGCGGGAAAAAAGGAATGTCAAGTTATCGCAGCCTACAAAGACGGTGATGATCTTCATGTGTTACCAAAAACGTTGCCTGCTGACGTTCAAACATTTTTCAAACGACTTTGGTTGAGAAATCCTGCGGATCGTCCAAACTTCAAAGAAATTCTAGCGACGCTGGACCAATGGATTAAAGTCACTTACCCTCCACCGCCAATCGAAATGCAGATGGTGCAAAAGATCAACCATTGTACTCCAATAACAATTGCAGAGTACGAGTTATTGTATAAAAATAACTGGGATTGGTGCCCTCCTGCCAGAAAAGTGAGAATTAAGAAAAATAAGAATCGGGAAAAGACGGGTAGTATAAGAAGTAAAGGAGAACCGAAGAAAAAAACAGATGAAGAGGTTTTGAAGAAGCTGAAAAAGAAATTGGTCAAACGACGAAAAATGATCAGATTGAGGGAAAAGTTGAAATGGTGGAGAGAAAAGCGTCGTGAGGAAAAAAGAAAAACCAAGGTTGATATAGTAATGTTCATATGATAATGATTTGAAGATTTTCAGGAACTGATTTCTTTCCAACGGAAGTACTTGAGTACCAAAGTTAGACGAACCATTGGATACAAGAAGACTCGTGACAAATACGAGAAAATGGTTGAGCTGTATGCAAAACTGATGAAGATCAGATGGAGGAAAAGAAGACCTAATCGTCAATCAAGGTTCCGTTTAAGAAGACATCGGCTGATCAATAAGAAGTCAAAACATCCAGTGTCTCGAAATAGGAAAACCAAAGTTGTAGCCAAGAAAAAAGATGAGAAAAAGAGAGTTCGAGTCAAGTATGTGGTACCGACGATTCCGAAAACACGAAAATTTGTGTCGAAAAAAAGAAAGAAGTCAGTTTCTGGAGCCTCAAAAGATGTGGTAGTTACTCCGAAGAAAGGTACTCCAATCAAGCCAGAACCAGGAACAATGGACATATTGAAAGAGAAAAGGTTGAGAAATATCCGAAGAAAGAGAAGGCATCAGTTGAGAAAGTGGAACAAGAGGAAGCATCGGAAGAAGAGACGTGTGAAGAGAAGACAACGAAGACGTCAGAAGCTCAGAAGACGTTACCGAAGGAAGAAGATGGCGGTGAGAAGACTCGCATTGAATGTGGATCAGAAGGAAAGAATGAGAGTGTTGAAGAAGAGAAGACGTCGCAAGAGAGCTGTGGAAAATCGGTTGAAACGTGAGGCGAGAATTGGTAAAATCCTCCGAGAATGGAGAGATTTGAGAAGACTTGTGGCGATAAGAAAAAAGAAACGAGAAAGAAAAAGGAAAGCTATACAGTTAGAGAAGAATGAAAAGAAGGCTGGAAAGCAGGTACCACAGGAGAAGGCAGCTAGATCTGGAAGAAAGAGATCTGGACGTAAACAGCGAACTTAATTGAACTCTCATATAAACTCGGAAACATAAACTTTAGATTTCTCCCAAATTTTTCGTTTTTCAATCATTTTAATTTGGCAGAAACTTTATTTTTACTTTTCATCAACCCTTCTGGTTTTTCAAAAGTTTCCGATTTTGGAATTTTCGGAATATCTGTTTGGGAAAATTTGAAATTTGCATTTTCTGTTTATTTTTGAAACTTTTGGATTGTTGGTATTATAAGAGTTTTTCGGAGTTTTGAGTTTTTCGAATAGAAAATTTCAAAGTGGAAAATTTCGAAATTTGCATAACTTTATATCTTGGGAAAACTTGAAAAGTTTTGATTTTCGAAAAACTTGAAATTTTTGGAATTTTAGTTTTTTTGGATCTTTTTGTTGTTATTTTTGGAATTTTAGAAAATGTTGATGTTCGGAAAGTTTGGAAATTTGCATAATTCTACAACTTGTCAAATTTCGAAAAATTCTGGATTTTTCGGAGTTTCTGAAATTTTTGAAATTTACGGATTTTGGAATTTTTGGAATTTCAGATTTTTGGAATTTTCAGATTTGTTGAGTTTTATTTTGGAATTTTCGAATTTCAGAAAAATTTGGGAAAGTTGGAAATTTGCATAACTTTATAACTTGTGAAATTTTGAAATTTTCTGATTTTTTTGAAATTTTCGGATTTCGGATTTCGGAATCTTTGGAACTTTTTGGATTTTTTGGTGTTTTCGGAATTTTAGAAAATTTTGAAGTTCGAAAATTTTGAAAATGACATAATTTTATAATTTGTGAAAAATTGAAACTTTCTGTTTTTTTTCGGAAGTTTTGGAAGTTTTGGAATTTTCGGAATTTCTGCATTTTGGAATTTTTAGAATTTGTGTAAAATTTTGAGAATTTTTAAGAGTTTTTCAACTTTCAAAAATTCTCGGGATTTTTCGAATTTTAAGAATTTTCGAATTTTTAGGTACCGGGCCGAGGAAATTCTGAAAAAGACCGGCCCGTTGCAAGTTTGATTTCTATGGTATCATTCCCATTTTGACTTCTGAATATCTTCAAAGTGGTCGTTGGTTTCATAGCACCGTACCCCTCGATTTCAAACTAAAATGTTTGTGGTTTTGTTGGAATCTGTGAACCTTTGATTTCTGAAACTTTTTTTGTTGTCCACAGCTGTTGCTACTTATAATTTCCTGGACACCCATCCGAAAATTCATCTTTGCGAAGGGTCCTCGCTCTTCTTCCTCTTTTCTCTGCTTCTCTGTGCTCTCTCCATTTCCCATACCTTCTCTTCTAGTCTGGTGACCACTCCCCTCTGCATTTCCTTTCTCTTCCCCATTCACATCGTCTTCCTCTTATTCCATTTTTCGAATTTGTGTGATGAAGAGAGCATTAGTGTTCTTTTTTTTTCCTTCATTCCTGTATAGTTATTTGTTAGAATTCACATCAAATCGTGTTTAGCAAAAAAAGTGTTTGCTCTTCGAAAAAATAGAGAAATGGGATCTGTTTACTTTTTTGAATCACAATTGCAAGCGATCGTGCGAGCTTAATAGATGAAAACTTTTTGGAAAATACGTTTGAGATGTGTGGCAGACAACGACCAACTGATTCCTGGTCACCTGATACCCATCGAGGATACAACTTTCTCTCTTTGCAACTTTGTTGTCCATTTCGTTAGTATAGGCTTGCAAGCAAATGTGTCACTTTTTAATCTAACACTTTTATTGCATGCTTTTTATCGATATTTCTCCTGTTTCATTATTGCTTGATCTGGTTTTATTTGATTTTATTTGAAAGGAAGACGACATATATTGTTTTTGAAAAACCACCATTATTAATCGACATCTTTGACGCCTTATTGTAGAGAGAAGAGAGAAGATTTGCAAAAAGATATAAAAGAAAATCGGATAATATTGTTTTCGTTTTCATCACTTCTACCGCTTCTTTTCCCGATCCCCGTGCTTTGAAATTGAATTTTTCAAAGGCATCATAAGACGCAATTTATGTTCCGTGTTGATTTTTTTTTGATTCCAAGGAAGAAAACTGATATAAATACGATTCTGTAACTGTAATTGTTCACAATTCTTTAGAAGAGATCTTTTGTCTGCAGACTTCTTTTTTCTGAGATTTCTAAGTTTCTAAAGTCCATGAGAATTCGGTTTTATGTATACTGGTACAAAAAAAAATGGAGCTGTGGAAGGGAAACACCGGTGGCCGTTGCCGAAGGCCCTACAAAGGCAACTACAGTAACCTAATTTTCATTCTTGTTGTCAGGAATCATTTTTTCAGTCAATTTTTTCGCTATCAAAAACTTATATTTTCCGACTTGTTTGGGGGGAAAACAACAGAAAAATCGACTAAAATAAATTCTGAAATTAAACATATTTTCAGGTTCCTGTAGCTTTCGTTGTGGGACTTCAGCCACGGCCATCGGCGTTTCTCTTCCAATAGTTCCGATTTTTCCTATCAGCACGGTTTCCCACAGAACATTCACGAACTGCAAATTTATTTTTGATTTACATGAAAAATTTTGATCTGAAGCATATTTTCAAGGCTAAAGCCGCATTTTTAAGATTTTTTATCTGGTTTCGTGGAGATTCAAGATGATTCAAATGACTTTTAAAATATCATTTAGTTGCTATAGAACCCTATATGATCCTTTTCCGGGAGAAACTATTCCAAAAAATGCCAATTTTCAAGATTTTTTACAGAAAAATGTATCTCCTCTTTCAGTTTTCAACATTTCTAGGAGTTTTTTATCTCAAAAGAACCGCGATCGTTTATTCTTAATTTTGTATGGATGAATTTTTAATGCGTCTGATAAAACTTTTTTTATAATCAAAAACCCAGCAAAAATGCGATTTCGTGCAATTTCGTGTGGTTTTTTGATTATAAAAAAATTTTATCAGACGCATTAAAAATTCATCCCTACAAAATGAAGAACAAACGATTGCGGTTTCTTTGAGCTATAGAACTCCTAGAAATGTCTAAAACTGAAAGAGAGATACATTTTTTCTGTAAAAAATCTTGAAAATTGGCATTTTTTGGAATATTTTCTTCCGGAAAAGGACTATACATGATTCTATAACCACAAATTAATTTTTTAAAAACCATTTGAATCATCTTGAATCTCCACAAAATCAGATAAAAAATTTTGAAAATACGGCTTTAGACTTGCGATTGCGATCGCCCCAAATTTTTTTTTGTAGATCAAAAATTAATTTGCAGTTCGGAACTGTTCTGTGGGAGACCGTGATCAGTATAATAGAAGACGGCATTCATTTTTAATGTTCATTATCTTTGAAATGCTTGCACTTTTAATAGGTACTTAAAACTTCTGAAACATTTCAACCACATGTTCATATACCTCTCTTCAACCCAACAACCCTCTGAAAAACCATGAAATTGTAAAAGTGTCAATGTCCTTTTTATCACTCTACACTATCTAATTATTTTTCTTCCACTTCCCACGGTGTCTTATTTTCTTATACTCTTTAGTTTTCAGAAACATATGCAACATAGGCACGCTCTCCTTTCATATTGAAGGAGCTGATATCAGTTATCTATAAAATTTTTACCATTACTGAAAAAGGAGTGAGCTCAAAACGAAAGATAAATAGAGAGAGGAATGATGACATCGGCTCACGCAAGGGAGGAGGTGAAAACTCGACACCAGAAAAGCCGATTAGGCCAGTGAGACGTGCAGACCTCGCTATCAGTTTTTTTTTTTTTGACTTGAGCTACCAAGTGGTTTTTTGATCAGGAGTCTGAATGGTTCATATTTCTGGCGACTTACGACAATAGATATACCAAATTTGAGCCTATTTATCTCGATTCCTGTGAAAGATATCAAAAAGTGGTCAACTAAAAAATATTTTTGATACTATGTTAAATATTTTGTCAGTTGACCACTTTCTGATATCTTTTACGGGAAGTGAGATATATGGGCTCAAAGTGGACGGTTTGCTAAAATCAAAATGGTTTCAGACTTTTGATCTACTGAATAATTTGATTTTGTTCTACTGAAATTTTTTTATGCCAACATGCAGAATTCAAAGTTCAATTATCCTACTTTTGAACGATTTCTATTAATTTGAATGATTTAGAGTTATGTGATGTTTACTGCGTTTTTCTTGAACTTTGAAAAAGGCCAATCAGTTATTTGTCAGCAATGTCCAACGCCCAATCATCATTTGTCTCATAGCAAAAAGCATGTGATCCTATGGTTGAACTTCTTGTTGTTCGTTATTTTTCGCAAATATTTCGTATGTAGTAACCCTTTTCCTCCCGCCAGTCTGGTGCCACTTTCCTCCAATCGTTTTATAATCTTTTATGTACATTTTAATGATCGCTCTCCGTCACTCTGGGGCTCTTTTGGTTTCTGATAACGGTCCAAATCACTTCTTTTTTCTCATTCTTTCATTGTCGTTTTATCGTGCAGTTGCAACTTGACATCAAAAAATTCATTGAACCTTTTTTGCAGTAAAAATGCCGACGGATACGAACGGTGTCCATTTTTTTACTCCCGCTGCTGAGCATAGCGATGAAGAAGCGCACGCAGCAGCATCCCCAAGTTCTGAAGTGAGTTTTCTGAAACATTTTTGATAGTTAAAAAATTCCATGTGATTTCAGTCAGGACGTCCAAATCCATTGGACAACATTCGTGACTACGGAATGAGTAAGTTTGAATTTTTACGTGAATTTTTAACAAAAAATCTGGGTGACTTTTTCCGGTGGAAAATCTAGGATGCGTGGTGAAAAGCCACATGCCGTAGGATGGATAACCGGTAGAATCAGTAGTTAGTTTTTGTGTTGTATCAAGAGTTAAGCCAACAAAAAGAGGTGTAGATTGTGCATAGAAAAACCATGGGAACGAAACACTCGACTTTGAAGAAACAGGTGGTCCATCTCGGTTGATTTTATAAAACTATTAGATTAGGAGTTTCAGCAACCGCCTGGCTCTGTGAAAGAAATCCAGAAAAAGCCATTTATCACTTCTCAACCAGCGAAAAGTCCAGAGGTGGTGAGAGTGAATTTTGTAGCGAACGACAGTACTCCGTTCAATGTATTCATTCTTGAATTCATTAGTTTCTGTTGTTTCATTAGAGCGAAGGTGAATTCTAATAGGATAAGACTAGTTTTTTGTAGAAACCCACTGTTCCGGATCCCCCAAATATTCAACCAACCAATGTGAAATCCACTGATGGATCTCCATTATTCAATGTGAATCTTTCGAAAATTGGTTCCACTGACACAATCGTTGGGCCGAATAAAGCAATGAAAGCCCGATCATTCAATATGACAGAACATGATTTTTCGATTACCGGAGTTTCTAGTTCTTTTGCGCCTGTCCCCGTCGTCAGTAGTGATTTGACTAATTCAAAGTGAGCATCGGGGATGAGATTTTGAAAACTTTTTTCGATACTTTTTAGGGAGAAAATAGAAACAATCGATGTAGTTTGTCCACCAGATTCTCCGAGTCCCAAAAGAAAAGTGAAGAAAGAAAAATCTCCGGAAGATTCTGAACCACCAATCAGATATTTTGAAGCGAAAAAACAAAAGTGAGAGTGATAAAATGACTGAATAAGTAGAGTAGTAAATTCAGAGAGAAGAATGAGAAAAGACGATCTTCTAGTCCAGTGAAAAACGAGAAAAATGAGAAATCAGGTTCCAAGAGTAAGTGAGAAAATCGGGTCATTTTATCGGTTATCCACCCTTACAAATTTAAATTTAAAATTTAAAAAATAAGTAAAAAAGTAAAACACCTTAGCTCCCTTGTCAAGTGATGCTATTGAAGCTCAAATTGGTAAGATTAAAATATTGTGATTGGTGAATGTGTTGTGAAACTTTTCCTTTTTTAAATTGACCTGAAATGATTTTCTAGTCTAAAATTTTTCAGAGACTGTCGACAGTGAGGTTTTCGATTCGGGACCATTCAAAAAGGCGTACGCGGTAGGAAACAGTATTTTTGTTTCGGTTCATATTAGATGTTTTTAGATGGGTCATGCTGATCACTCGACCGCTTCTCCATTTGAAATCTCCACCACTCCTATCGAGGTCAACGAGTCGCGTGCTCACAGAACCATTGAAATTACCAACCGGTTAGTTTAAAAAATTTTGTTAGTTGGAATCGGAAAGTTGGATCCTGAAATTTTCTTTAGTGAAAAGGGTGCACAATCGAGACGTTGGTCTTGTTTGTAAGTTTAAAAAAAACTCGTCGTAAAATTGTTACTATTCCTCTATTCTATCAAATACCTATCAAGAAAAACAAAACCTCAAATTCACCCTCCTCCCCTTTTCATTTTTAACTTTAACATTTCAATTCTTGTCCTGTGCTTTTTCCATTAATCACCTCCCTGCATGTTTATTTTTTGTTCGTGTGACATATGTTTCAGTGATAAACCTCCTATCGGCAAAGATAAATCAACGGGTTCAAAGAAGAAATTCGGAATTGCTGATAAGAATCGGCGAATGACAGTTGCTCATGTGGATATGGGACTCGCCAATAAAGGATCGACGGCTGTTGTTGGAGACGACTTTTGGTCACCACAGAATTCGGAGAAAAAAGCTCTAAAACACAGGTTAACCATTATTCCTTTTTTCTGTTCATTGCTCATCTACCGATTGTTCAACTGTACCTGTCCCTACAAAAAATGTCTGCACCACGGATGATTCAAATTAGAGCTCACAATTTTTTGTATTCTGAAAAGGATTAGCTTGGCTCTTTCTTCTCCTTCAAACACAAGACACAATAGCTTTCCCATTCTCTCTGTTTCCATATCTCATAAGGAAATTGAGTTTCTTTTTATTTATTTGAAAATACCTGAAAGAACATAACCTATAATTTGAAGGGGAAGAAAAAGGGAGCTTTTTCTTTTTGATTTCTCAGGATTCGCTGACCTGATTCCATATCATGGTTCACTTTTTCTGAAGGCTCTTTGAGTTATCGTTTCATATTTTATGCCTGAATTGCAGCTGATTACGTGATATTTTTTGATGAGTAGTAATAGTTTTTTCATCTACCAAAACAAACTTTACGGTTTCGCGCGCGGCTTCCAGATTTGAATTTTAGTCACAACACATGTCTCATTTAGGTCTTCTCCTTATCCCCCAAGATTATCCGCTCTCTCCACGGAAGAGATGCGATTAGCACACATTTTTGATTCATCTCTTCATGATCGCTGCTCTCTCTGACTTAAAAATTACATTAGCGGTGGCATCTTGCTGGTATCCTCTGTTTACATATTTTTTCTAAATTCGGAACGCATTCTTTTTGTTGTTAACTGAATCATTTAAAAATTCCAAAAGGATATGGCTTTGGATATCGACTTGCATGTAGTCTGGGCCAAAGTAAAGTAAGTTTTGATAACCAGTGCATGCTTGTTTTTGTATTGAACTCTCCCTGTATCTTACAAATTATGTAGAGGAATGCTATCGAGAAACGATTATCTGATTTCAGATTCAGCACGAATTTCCGTTATCTAAAAATTGAAAAATTGTTTCAGAGCTCGTCTTGAGTCTCAAAACGATGGATGTCTGTCACCATCTTCCTTGAAATCTGTGTTGGACGAAATTCAGACGGAACCAAGATGCAAATCTCCACAACTTGTCGATTTGCACACCTTCAGAGATGCAGTCGATGTCAATTATCAAAGAATGGCTATTACTGGTGAAGAGCTCAGCGGTGTTCCTCTTGAAGATCTGAAAACCGCTTCTGGACATCTCATTGAAGCTCTTCATCTCCGCTCAAAATACATGGAACGTATTGGAAACCAATTCCCATCTACAACTCGTAATTTTCTGACTGGACATTATCCGAATAATTTGCCTAAACATCGGGTCAAAAACACGGAAACAAGTGAGTCCTCATCTGGGATTATCATTTTTTAATAACTATAAAATCCTAACACATTCATTTCAGTTAGACAATTATGTAAGTTTTCGGGTTGTCTGACGACGCCGGGTGTATGACACGCGTATGATTCATAAAGTTTCAGTGATAGTAAGCTGCACTTTTCACACCAGAATTCTGGGATTTCTGTCCCATGCACTTTGAGGTTGACATACACACATACACATACAGTAAACTTCTAATTGTAATCTATTATCTTTCAAAAATCAAAGTTAAAAATTCGATTGTAGTGATGTGTTCCTAGAAAACTTGTTTTAGCTAAAATCCTGTTCCATCCGCCAAGTATGCCGGATTTGGAGGGTAAGACATAATTCGAGTGATATATTCTGAAATTTAATGTTTTGGTTTTTATTCTCCTCCTGTCTAAACCGATAACAGCGACTCTCAAATTAGAAATGTTCAACAACCTACAGTAATCCTAAATTGAGTGAAAACAAACATAAATCTCTACTAATGGTATTTTCTGATTCCTTTATCAACACCAACAAACAATATTTCTTTTCGTAGTGTGTCTTGTTTGTTATTTCTTGTCCTTCTGACTTTGACTTCTTCTACTCCTTCCGTATGACAGTTGATTATGTTCTGAAAATTTTGAAAATTAGTTCTAAAATCCGACCGACTTCATTTTCAGCCGTCCAAACTTCTTTCAACCCACCAGATCCACCAAAGGATCACTGGGGAAAGAATGATCCGTTGCCAAAATACGAGAAGTATTACAAGTTGAAACGTAATCGTGGAGTGGTAAGTTAAAGGAATCCAGATTCTGGATTCAAGTTGAATTTCAAAGCTAATTTTAGATTGACATTTGCAATGAAGATGGTACTATTGACGAGCAGTTCAAGAACGTCTCGGTGACCAAAGAAGAATTTTTGAATGACACTGAGAAGTTGACTGCGATGATTGTCGATGGCCCATTGTAAGTTTCAAGTAAATTCAGTTCTAATAGGGAGAAACATTTATTTTCTTTCAGGAAATCCTTCTGTTTCCGTCGTCTGTCATACCTCGAGAACAAGTTCCAACTCCATGTTCTTCTCAACGAACTTCGTGAGCTCCACGAGCAGAAAGGAGTATCTCATCGTGATTTCTACAACATTCGTAAAGTAGACACTCACATTCACGCTGCCTCTTCTATGAATCAGAAGCACTTGCTTCGTTTCATCAAGAAGAAGATAAAGACTGAAGCCGACACTGTTGTTCTCGAAAACAATGGAACCAAAGTGACGATGAAGGAGGTGTTCAAGAAGATGGGAATTGATGCCTACGATCTTTCAGTTGACATGTTGGATGTTCATGCCGATCGTAACACTTTCCACCGTTTCGATAAGTTCAACACCAAGTACAACCCAGTTGGAGAATCGACTCTCCGTGAAATCTTCATCAAAACTGACAACTATGTCGGCGGAAAGTATTTTGCTGATTTGCTCAAAGAGGTGTTATCTGATTTGGAAGACAGCAAGTACCAACACGCGGAGCCAAGACTCTCGATCTACGGACGCAGCAAGTCCGAGTGGGATAGCTTGGCCAAGTGGGCACTCACACATGATGTTTGGAGTCCAAATGCCAGATGGCTTATTCAGATTCCACGACTTTAGTAGGTTCAACAATTACAAGACGATTCACAAATTTCAATTTTCAGCGATGTGTACCGTCTTAAGAACATGATCAAGAACTTCGATGACATGCTTGACAATTTGTTCACGCCACTTTTCGAGGTCACCAACGATCCATCTTCTCACCCAGAACTTCATCTCTTCCTTCAACAAGTTTCTGGAATCGATTCAGTCGACGATGAAAGCAAGCACGAGTTTGTTCATGTGAGTAGCCGTTTTTTGAACTTCAATTTCCTATCGATCTTAATTTCCAGTTCGATCGATCAACTCCATGTCCACCGGAATTTAGCGACGTGGAGAATCCACCATACAACTACTATCTCTTCTACATGTACGCCAACATCTGCGCCTTGAACGCATTCCGTCGTGCTCGTGGACTCAACACATTCGCTCTTCGTCCACATTGTGGAGAAGCTGGACACGTGTCTCACTTGCTCACCGGATACCTGACCAGTGAAAGTATTGCTCATGGAATTCTTCTCCGTAAAGTTCCAGTACTCCAATACTTGTACTACTTGACTCAAATTGGAATTGCCATGTCTCCATTATCCAACAACTCGCTCTTCATCAGTTATCAGAGAAATCCTTTGCCAGAATATCTCCAAAAGGGACTGAACGTCTCTTTGTCAACGGATGATCCACTTCAATTCCATTACACCAAAGAAGCATTGATGGAGGAGTACTCGATTGCTGCTCAAGTATGGAAACTCAGTTCCTGTGATATGTGCGAGTTGGCCAGGAACAGTGTCATTCAAAGTGGATTTGAAGACAAGGTAGCTTTATTCGAAAGAATTTCAACTAGTCAAACTACATTTCCAGGTCAAAATTCATTGGCTCGGACCAAACTACAGAGAGGAAGGAGTTCTTGGAAACGATATTCACCGTACCAACGTACCAGATATTCGTGTTAGCTTCCGTCACGAAGCTTTGGTTGATGAGCTTTGCAATCTTTTCCGTGTACAAAACACTCTTAAACACTAGATTTCCATCCATTCATTTGCTTTTTTCTCCTTTTCATACAACTTCATCCACATTTTCTTACTCTATTGCACGTTCCTTCACCATTCTCTATCATTTTTCTTTTTTCTCTCTTACTCTTCTTTTTCTTAACGAATAGCTATTTTTTAACTCGGTGAAAAATAAAAACTGATTAAATATCATATTTATTATGACAGCAAGCCAACAGAAATGTACATAGAAAAACAATGAATTTCTCAGAAACGATTATCCGATTCCGATTCCCCAACCATGGGAAATTCCAATGCCACCGATTGGTGTCGAAATGCCCAAACCACTTCCAGCTCCAATATTCACAAGATTTCCGAGTAAACCGCCACCGTATCCTGAAAGTGCAGAAATCAAAATTAACAACTTTTTAAAAAAATTTACCATATCCACCTCCATAACCACCTCCATATCCATAACCACCGCCGTAACCACCGTAGCCACTGTATCCTCCATACGATGGATATCCATATCCACTGTATCCACCATACGGTCCATATCTACCGTATCCTCCACCGTATCTACTGTATCCATATCTTGGAGCCTCGTGGTAATGATAGTGATAATCCCCATCTTTTTCTCTTTCCTGATCTTCTTCCAATCTATCACGATATCTTTCTCTCAATCTGTAAGATCCTCTCCTTCAAAATGTATCATTTAGGCTGAATTATGGGGAGTTAGATTTACTTACATCGCCGCAGCTTTTCTTCTCAAATATTGACGCCTTCTTTTTCTCCATAAATAATATTCCAAATCTTTCTCGTCCATTTCATCATCAACCCAGTCGGCACGCCGGCTAGCCTGAAGTTTTGATTGTTTGGAATTTTCGGTGGATGAGTTCAAAACGACGAATGTCTAGTTTAAATAATTACGCAATTTTAGACTTTTTAAATTATGTGCTATTATTCTGATGCAGAAATATCGAAGCTGTAGAAGATAAACGCCGGTGGCCGTCGCCGTAGGTCTCAAAACAACAACTACCGTAACCTAAAAATGCCTCCATTTTCAGGATTTTTTATCTCGCTTCTCGTGCGTAAAAAATATAAGAAAACTCGATGAAAGTCAGTGAGAAACGAGAAAATAAATTCTGGAAATAAAAATATTTTTAGGTTACTATAGTTACCGTTGTAGGACCTTCGGTCACCGTCACCGGTGTTTCTCTTCCACAGATCTGATTTTTTTGGACCAGAATGATAAGTAGAAAGGGATTTTTAAATGCGTTTTAACAACTTTTTTTCACAAAAGAAAATCTTCAGAATAACAAAAATGGGCTATACCTGGAAATTTCGATTATCGGGACTCTCATCGTTTTCTCGTTTTTCTATTTCCTCTCTAAAATCTCTTACTGTAAACGGACGATCACATGAAGACATTTCTGGATGTGATTTGCATAATTCATCTGAAACTCTACGAATACCGTAATCTAAAACTGTTATCAACTCACTATGAAATGCTCTTCGCATTCGAAATTCTGCTAACTCTGATGCTTCAGAAGATTCAGCAAAACTCATCAGCAGTAAAATAGGTGTTAGAAATAGCAAAATCATTATATAAAAATGACGAAACAACTGATTCGACTAGTAGGTAAGGGTAATGCTGATTGAGAAAAAAATCAGTCGATTCCTATTTTTTGGGGAAATAAAAACAAGATTTTTCAACGGACACAGAAACTACACGGAATTGGGTGAGAAATAAAGAAGGAAAGAGTTGACTGATTGAAGTTATCGACAGAAAGACTTTTTGGAGTGGTCAACTGACCGGTTTGACGAATTTAAAACCTACTGTCCTTGAACTATATGAAGATAGAAGATAGATGAAAAAAATAGAAGTCTACCTGGAATGTCTCAATCTAAATGAAAAATTAAATGATGTCAGAAAAAGGTCGTACTGTTTTGTAGAAGACATTATTTTCTAAGTACTGCAAGTACTGTAACCTCTTTCTTTTACAACTCGTTCTAAACTTGCGATTATATTTTACTGTAAACAAGTGTTCTTCTGATTAAAGAAATAGTACATATAATCCGTTTTCTTGAACAACTGTTCAAGGTAGATGTTTATTTATAGAAATTTTGAAGTCATGAAACATCAATTAGATTAGAATAAAACCAAAAATATGACTTAAATATCAAAGACTAGTTATACTCGTAGCGTTGTCCGGTTGCAGCAAGGAATGAGTTGTTGGATCCCTCGTAGATCGTTGAACTATCATCATACTGTACATTTCCATTCGATGGTGGAGGAGGTGGCTGTTGTCGGGGAAGCACGACAACTCGTCTGAAAATAGTAAATTCAGATTTGACGGCTTCATTATCTTTTGTTTACTAGCACTTAATTTTACCATAGCACTGATTGGAAGAAAATTTGAAATCACTGCTATTAGAAATTTAAAAATGTCAATCTTTCTATTGCAGATTTTCAGGTAGAGCGATATGAAATTGCTGACGTTTTCGTAGACTGATAATTTCGCTTACGAATGCAGGAATGTTCGGAATGGACTTTTCGGAATTTTTCGGAATGTCGAAAATTCTCATTTTTTGAGTTTCAGGATTTCGGAATTTAGGAATATTCCGATTTTCAAAATTTCAGAATGCAAAATTTTCCAAATTTTTTTGAAAAAAAAAATCAAATTTTAAAGTAGATATTCAATTTTCCCATCAGAAAAACGCCCCTGGTAAAAATTGACAGAAAGATTTTGATAGCGCAAAAAAATATCAAAGGCAATTTCATTCGAGACCCACAAGCAAATTTTTCGCGTGCACTTTTATACCGTAGTCCAAAAATCTCTGATTCCGAAAAAAAAGCTTCGGAAAAATTCCGACTGGAATTTTCTTCCGATTTTTCTCGGTATTTCATTCCGAAAATGCTCGGAATTTTCGGAATTCCTTATTCCGTTTCGAACATCTTTGTACGAATCTTATTTAAGAGTTTTCTTCATTTTAGTCTAATTAATTGTAACTTACTGTTTTCTAATTCCTCCTCCACTACTTCCACTTGTTGTACTTCCTTCTCTCCTCGGTTGTAATTGCATTGGAAATGGAGATGATGGCATTGATGCATATCCACTCACCTGTTTATTTCGAATTCATTGATTTTTGTGTGCTTTGTTTCAGATGCGAACATATAGAAAAATGACTTCAGAATATTTATTATTCTGTCTGAACATTCTTTGTGTGTTTGTGATGGCAACATTGGACACTAATACATGCTAAAAATAGAGTGAAGGGGTAAATCATTACAATAAAAGAAATGCAATAGAGGACAAAGATGGAGAAAATGTGCAAAAAAATTGCTGAATTTCAGACGACAAAGATTGGGAAACTCGTGGAAAAGATCGCAATTTGTGTGAATTGTTTCGAGGAAAGAAATGCAACAGAAAAAACGGACGGACAAAATGGGAAGGAAAATAATACAAAACTATTGATACAAACGATAATTATAATAATTGGTCACCGGGAAATGTGTTCTTAGAGACAAAAAGTTCTGATTTTTGAATTTGGAAACCTGGACTTAGAATTAAATTATGAATAGCACTACTAATGAAAATTTGATAACCGGGGTTGGAATCTAAAATTCTGTCAAACGGTGGAACGTAAAATTAAATGAAATCGAAACGTTTCAGATGTGCATAACATACATGCGCGATTCGCCGTCGCTCACCATTGATGGAGCCATTCCTTTAAATGGTACTGCTCCAGGGAATTGTGGTGGTGGAAGCATCACAGAACTACCATTTCCAGCAGACATTCCATTCATTCCCATCGTCCATTGATATTTTGGACCACCATCTTCATTTCGGAATCGGGCATAGTCTGAAATTCTGGGCTAAGCTTTGTAAAAAAGTATGTCTCACCAGCACACTCGTCTCCCAGCACATAGTAACACTGCTCAGTGAATGTGACTTTGTTCACCACGTGTGCAATATATTTCAATTTCAGCAAGTCCGCTGCATAGTTTCTAGCTGTCTTCCGCTCTCGGAGTCCCTCGATTCGATCCAATAGCCATTCGACCAAATCGGACCCTATAGACATTATGAATTAATCAAAAGGAAACTATTACTATAATTCATACCAAGGAAAGACATAGGTATTGGGATTTTGAGCCATGTTCGATTTTTGATGTCAAGTCCTGATCCTGGCATAGCCATTATCTCAACAACCTTTTTCTTATCAGTATGGATATCAAGATGAATATGAGCTCCATTTCCAACGACAGTATTCTGACCATTTGATCCGTTTGAAGTGACCGTGGAGCTACTTGGAGGACGTCCATGTGGCCATTCACCTGGAATTGGAGTTGGGGCGCTTTCTGAAAAATTTACAGTTTTTGTCGAATAAGATTTGAATCAATTATCTCACCTTCTACAATACTCGGCATTCCTCTCATAGCATTTGTATGCTGAATCCAAGCTTGTGTATCGATTGGCCTCACTGGCTCTTCTCTACTGTTCCGGGGTATCGTGAAACAGCTCTGACCATTCTCAAAACTTTTGGCAACCGTCAATTTGATTGGACCACGACGGCTGACAGCTTCTCTAAAATTATTTTGAATTTCAGAAATGTTTCTCTTGAAATTAAGCTATTACCTTAACACATCCACAGCTTGATCGTTGGTAAAATTTTCGAAACTCGTTTCGTTGACTTGTAAAATCATATCTCCAGCTTCAATCCTTCCATCCAATGCCACTGCTCCTCCTTTCATAATATTTGCTACATAGATTCCATTATCTCCACAATTCGATGTTTGACCGACGATTGAGATTCCCAGAAAGTTGACAGTATCCATGTTCAGATTTACAGTGATCACATCAAGGCTCATTGAGGATTCTGTGATGCTGGAAAAGGAAGAAGCCCTCGATGGCTTCCTAAAGTTTCTCTTGTTCTTTTTCTTCTTTGCCATTTTTTCATGTTGTCGGGAGACGGATGTGAAGTCGGTTGTTGTGGACCCTCTGAAAATAGTTTTGATTAAAAATTGATAATCAGAAGCAGAGTGATCGCATTTTTCAGAATACAAACTACAAAAGTCCAAAAGTACACTTTTTTAGTCTTTTCATGTCACAAAAGTTCCACTGAGCTCGTTTCAATTGGAAAAGAGCTGAAAGATTTATTGCAAGCAATTATCATCCACTTCTTCTCATCCATCTTCTCCTCTTCGTTTCCCACCCCGTTCCGCCCCATGTCTCCTATCGCGCCTATCTATTTCTTCTCTTCAAAACGTTTTATTGATCTTCCTTTTCTTTTATTTCGCATAGTGCACTACACTAAAAGCTTTTTGTGATAGTCACTACCAGGCTCTAGATAACGAAGATTCTCGAAGATTTAACGAGGTGTCTTCTTATCGAGATTTGAGTGGACGGGCGAAGAAAAATAACTGACACATCGCGAGTCGTGGCACCAGTCGAACTCGGCGGTGCTGTTCCAATGGCATAGTAATAATCAGATGTTGAAGTTGAAGTAGTTGAATAATAAGGCTTGCCATCAGAACTTTCGAAATCATCGTCAGTAATATAACCACTCATATTTCGAAAAAGAGGGATGGGAGAAGAGCACGAAAATGAGGACAATCGGGGGAGTTGGGAGGAGAAGGATGAAGGACTCTCTCCCGTATAAGCCCAGTCATTTGTCACTCAATGTGACAAACAGAAAAGAGACAAAAAAGGTATTAGTTATTTTAGAGGAGGATGAGAGAAGGAGAAATTCGAAAGACAATGTCTCCGGGGACAAAAATTTCACTTTGAACCAGAACTATAATCATGACTTTTACTTTTATGGATGTTTCGAGAATACTCACCTATCATCGTCATCTGAAAATACTCTCGCATCGGATTCTGAACCAATTGTCGATTCTTCGAGATGCCTTCGATGGCCTGAAGAGAAAAAGATTGATGGCAACATATAACCTTAAATACCTGTAATAGAAGGGCACCCACATTGTCAATTTTGAGCTAATTTTCCTTGGCTCCTGTAAAAGATATCAAAAATGTGTCACCTGACAAACATTTTGATATTATGATAAATAGCTTATCAGTTAACATTTTTTATTTCTTTCTCAGAAACCGAGAAAAAAGGCTCAAAGTTAAACGTTAGGGGCGCTTCTAGTAAAGGTTTTACGGAAGTTTAATTTCTCTTCCAACACTCCTCTATAAAACTTGATCACTCTTTCATCTTAACCCATTGCTACTAACCAATCAAATAAAATGAAGCGTCTGCACTCAATTCAGAAGTCAATGATAAATGTGATGTTCTATGTAAGAAACCAATGAGATGCCTTCGTGGTGATGCATCTGGAGCAGCATCCTTTCTTCCTTGATATGTACTTGTCGTGTTGGATCCTCCATACCTCCTCATCCTCCGTTTTTGAGTTTTTTCCTCTCTTTCCTCATCTACCATTGCCGCCGTACTTGCCATTTCTTCTTCATATAGAGGGGGAAGTGAAGGACTAGTCGGAATCAGAGACATTGTCCGACTCATCGTGCTTCTTCTGGAGACTAATGGACGACGATCCGGAGTAAGATTGCTTCCATCGACAGTAACCGGACGACAACGATCAATTCGATTCAGACTTCGACTTTCAGAAATGGTAATACTAGGAATAATTGGAGGACGATCGGTGGTGATTTGACACGTTTTGGATTTCCGAAGCTCCCTGGATGGAGGCGTCAAAGAAACAGGAGAGGATGGAGGAGCAAGTGAAAATATAGGTTTTGAAAGGGCAGCAGCTGGAGAAATAAGATCTGGTGGTGGTGGTTGAGGTGGTTTCAGTTCCTCTTTGAATTCTTTTGTGTTGGATCGAGAACTTGACGGTGATGCAGAATTCGATCTTGAACCACCAAGTGAAGTTAACGAGGTTAAACTTGCAGCCGAGTGAGATAATCTGATAAGAGCTCCAAAAAACGACGAGGAGGCGGAACCACCGGACTCTTTTCTGTTGGCGCCTCCTGCACTTTTTTCGTTTTGTTTCCGTCGTTGTAAAAATGGGCTCTTCGTTTTCGTCTTCGTATTACCCCCCTCTTCGTCGACACAATCATCTGCTGCTTTGCTGGTTCCGGGGAAGAACAGAGCACCTTCACTCAGACGTTTTTTGAGTGGACCTCCTAGAGCATTTGAGACCATTTGGCGCCACGTGGATCCAGAAGGTGTATGGTTGTTAGTTAAATCCGTCAGAGTTCGTTTTAATCGGAATGGTGGATCGGTTTCTGGCTCAACTCTACTCTTGCTCTTGCTCTTTTTGAGTTTCTTTCCAGTACTTGGAACGGAGTCATTTTCTTTATCATCGGTGGTTTTGCTGGATGGTAAAAAGCCATTTAGGATTTTCAGGTTACCCAGAGGATTTCCTGTATACTTTTTTCTTCTGGGACTTTTGGCAACTTCCACAACAGTCTTTTCATCTTCGATTAAGTCTAAATCATCAATTTGAGCAAGTGGAGGAGCCTTCTTCTTTTTCTTCGTTCTAGAAGACGTCGTGGGTGGTGACGCCTTCTGTTCGATTTTGTTGATTAATTGGGAAACAACTCCCGGGGAATGATTTCGATGTGAAGGTGGAGCTGTGTATGTTGAGAGCACTTTTCGTTCTTTTGCAGTAAATAAAAGTGAACGGAGGACATCGGATGAAGTCGTCATTGATGATGTGGATGGTGTATTCGAACTAGCCGGAATGGCTCGTTCTCGAGCAACTCCTAACTTGATACTCATTGCTCACTAGAGAGCTCTGAGTGACTCGTGTGTCGTTCTCTAGAAAACGAATAGTATTGTACACAAAAATAGAAAGTTCTAGAGACGGAAGAGTGAGAGGTAGAGTAATAAGAAGAATTGAGAGAAAAAGAAAGAAGAGTGATGGTGGTTCAATGAGAAACACCAACTCGATGGGGGGTCATAAATTTTCCGGATCGAGACGAGAGCTCATGATGTACTTGGATCAGAAACATATACTTATATCATGTGGTGGAGAACTTCAAGGGATCGAAGAGATCAGTTTTCTATTTTTATGCAATGCTGTTCCATAGAGTTTGGAAAAAAGGAAAGTATTGGAATTAAAATATTTCAGTTTTACTTTCTGAAGAACACGACAAGACCTGGTCAGGATACACAAAATGCTTTTAGAATCGGATCAACAAAAAGTCAAAAATTTGAAATAGACCTGAATCAACACAGTCGTTAAACTTTAATCGAACTTGACGCATGTCGATTTCGTTATACTTGATTTTGATGAGACTGGGAGGTACGAGGAAAATGCGGGAGTAGGAAAAATAAACCGTGAAATCTAGCTCAACTAAAATCCGAGACATACCTTTTAGAAGAGACGCAGACAGTCAGAATGTCTCGTTGTCTGCATCTCTAGCCTTCTTAGCCTGTATCTCGGCTCCTAGAAGAGTTATAAAAATGGTTTTTGAACTAAATTGTTTCTCGAAAGTTCGAAAATTCTGAAATATACCCAAAATCTTATTAGTGATCAGCTGTGTGCTTTAAACTTAGAAGAACGCTAAAGCCAATGTATCTCGATTTCTGTAAATGATATAAAAATATGTCAATTGATAAAATGTTTGTGGTGTTATGATGAACAACTTATCAATTGGATTATCATTGACAGGAACCGAGATAAATTGGTTCAAAGTTAAGGGGTCCTTTTATTACAGGTTTCACGGTATGCTATGTTGTTGGTCTAGTCTTGAAGGAAATGAATCTAATTTGTTGGTGTTCAGTAGCCATGGAAAACTGGGAAAACAGATAAAAAGATGTTAAGGATGACCTAATATCGAAAAGCTCAAAAATCCGAAACCTTGTTTTATCCCCACAGGTCTTGAAGTGACGTGGCGGGTACTTCAAAGAGAGTTTCCCACTTAGCAAACTTTTTTCTCATGAAGACTCTATTCTGCATCGTTGTGAATTATCCAAAACTTTGAAACTACTAGGGACTCAAAAGGGTTTTAGATGATTATGAAAACTCTATTCCAAGTTATTTGTTAGTTTTCAAATTTTTCATAGAAGAAGTTCAAGTGGTCCCGTTATTTATATAAACATCTCACAATTTAAGGCTCAAACATCACTGAAAATATAAAAAACAAAACAAATTGGGTGATGGTCAAATCAATACTATTACTTCAGGTTTCTCTATAGAAATTAACGACTTGTTTATCAACAAAAAAAGAATAGAAATAGTTCAAAAAAAATGAACGAATGTTGCAAAATTGATCTAGATTGATACATGAGCTCTCTCTGTTAATGACGAAATCTAATCAAAATCCACCTACACATGAGATAGACAAATACTGATCGGGGATGGAAAAGCGGATCCAAGCTACAGATCAATTTCAAAACTGTCTCTTTTTCTTCGTTTTTCCGAATGGTATCATGATAGAATCACAAGTGACTAGGATAGGGGGAATCATCTCCTAAAGTAAACAAAACCAAAGATCCCAGAAAGTCCTATTCTATTTCCGAGAGAAAACGAACGAAAGTGATAATGAGAAGAAGAGTAACAATAGATGTACCAGGAAAGACCATTCTGACACAAAAACGATAATAGTGACAAGTAGAAACACATACACAATTTGACGAGAGAGCACGGGGCGAAAAAAACTAACTAAAAGTGGGGTGAAGTGGTATGAGGTCTCGAGAAGAAGAGTGTTCAAGTGGATAAAGAGACGGCGAATAGAGTGAAAGCATCTTGATAAACACTGTGATAAACTCATCGGTCTTTTCGGTTTTTTTCCCACTGACATGGAAAAGTTTGAGCAGAGATAAAGAGACGGATGAGAATGAGAGAACGGTTTCTCACCAGGAGGAGCAAAGATAACGGGGAAGCTCAATGACCCCAACAAAGGAGACGAGATGGGAGAAGAAAGGCGAGTTGAAGAAGCACCAAAAGATCACAATTCGAGAATGAACTGTGTCAAAGAACACCGATTTCCTCAGGCAGGAACAGGCATGTTCGACCCCATTTATAGTAAGAATACGACAGATTTTGAGTAACTTTCCGGTGTGTAAAAAACGTTTATACTGTAAAATCTCAAATAGAGTTGAACCTTGACCGTCACTTTAGTCAGTTTTTCCCGGTTTTCAAAACAGATATATAAATGACCAACTAACGAAATATTGAAAACATTTTCAAAATCTTTCGCAAGAACCGAGGAAATTTCGCTTAAAGTTGTCGGAAAGCGTTCAAAACTATTAGAGACTTTAAGGTACATAAAATTTTAATTAAAATCTTCAGAAATAGAGCATGCAGATACACTCTGTTGCTCTAGACTAGGTTTCAATCCTGTAGGTTTTTGAAATATATCAATCCAAACGACCTGATCCAAAATTGATCCAACGTAAAGTTTATACCAAAAAACCTGTAATAGAAAGGCTCCTATTTTTTCCCTTTGAGCCGGTTTACCTGTCAAAGATATTGAAAAGAGTTAACTGATAAATGGTTTTTCATAATATCGCAAACATTTTATCAGGAGACACATTTTTGATATCTTGCAAAGGAATCAAAAAAGTTAGCTTAAACTTGACAGTGTGAGGGCCCTTCTACTACAGGTTTCACGGTATTTTAAAACGAATCGGCAAATCTATTACAGCTAAAATCTGACGATAAGAGAAGGTTTGAATGATGATAAAGGATTCCTGATTTAATACAAAGCATACTAGCAACATATTAATACGATCAACCAGGGTGCTTCGAATTCTAATCATGAAACGTTTTCCTAATTCAATCATGAATTAGAATGAATGATACAATGTGTATGAATTGAAATGAAATGTATGTACAAACATTGAACGAAAGAGGGGGCCGAATTTCGAAACGTGTGTTGGGTTGACTGGCAGCCAGCCAACACAAGATGAGCCCCCATCAGATAAAGAGAGATTTGAAACAATTGGTCCATTTCTCTGCGTTCTCTCCATTTTTCATACTATTTCGGGGTGATCAGGGCGATCGACTCTCATTAACACAAACATAAAACATGAAAACGAAGGGAAGTGACAATGTGATTAGATAATGTGATCAAGTTTTTACGAGTGGTGTTTTAGGTTTCGGAGTACATGAGTCCTCTGGACATTCAACAAACTTTAATTTCATTGAATTTCCAGGGGTACCTACAGTAATCTGTTCACGGAGATCTCAGGGAGATTTCGATCAAAAATCATTAAAACTGACCTAGATAATGCTGCGGAAACCGTCGATTATAGGCAGCACTTTTGAGATATCCAGGTATGGCAGCAGATATCATTGACTCAGAATCTGTGCTCATCACTGCAAAATTTTTGGCTTGGGTGATCAAAAATAGTATTTTAAGGATTTTAAAAAGCATTTTTTGGTAAGATAAATTGAAACTGATCATCAGAAGAGCCGAAACAAAATGACATGGAGAAATTAAAAAAAAAAGGAAAATGAAACAGACATCTGGAGGTTTATGACTGAATGGGTGGTTGGAAGAAGATGATGATCAACTTTTTGTTGTTGGAAATTCAATTGAATTTTTTATTTCTTTACCGCAATGCTCGTATTCATTTCTATCTTATAGGAGACTCGAAATTCTGAAGGTTAAGTTTCAGATTTTTCAAAAATCTGGTTATTTTCAGAATTTTGTTTGTTGTGGGCATAAATCAAAAGTGGGACTTTTTTCCATTTCTAGACCTCGGTAATTTTTGAATTCAATCAAAATAAAATCTCGTGATACAGAAATAATCATGGGTTTTTCAGTAATTTTTCCAGGTTTCTCAGTTATTTCTTGTTTTTTTAACATTGTCGGTATTTTTGAAAAAAATTTTTTCGTAAAATTTTCCTATTCCTAGATAACCTCCCCTAGCGCTTTTTTTGGTGCTATGAAGCTCTTGCGTTCTCTGTTTATCGCTATTTTTTGTAAAATTTGATTTCTGTCAGTTTGTGAAATTTATGAAAATGTGGTTTTCCATTTTCTAGACTTCGGTGATAACCAAGCTGAAGTCTCTCATGGTAAAAAAAAAGAAGTACAATTTGCTCTGATAGAAGCCCACCCAATACGTGCAATTTGAGCTCAATTATCTCGGTTCTTATGAGAGATATCAAAATGCGGTCAACTGATAAATTATTTATCATAATGTTACCAATATTTTATCAGTTGACAAATTTTTGATATCTCTCATAAGAAACGAGATAATTGATCAAAGTGTCCATGTAGGGCAGGCTTCTATTAAAGCAAATACGGTATTGGGATTCAGCTGTTTCAAAAATTTCGTTCAAAAAATCTTTAGTTGGAGCTCTTCAAATCAAATGCTTCATGGTTAAGTTTTTTTTTGATAGACACACAGCTTTTTTTAAATTTAAAAAACTCACTAGAATTATCAAATTGATAAGCAGCATGTTGATAATTCATTGGTGGTCCACTTCTATTGGATGGTGCTGGTCCTGGTACTGATGGATATTTTCTCATTTTCCCACTGCTTCCATCCGAATGAGTTGATCCTTCGATTGTTAATAAAAATAGTTCAAACAGATTATTCGAAGAAGGCGTTAGTCGTTGAGAATCATCTCGAATTTCAGCTTTCACTTCACTGAATTTTTTTTAGATTCTTTGTTGTTTCAAGTCGAAAACTCACTATCCAGAGTCCGGATCCAATGCTTTTCTGTAGTATTTAAAGTTTGTTCTCATTAATACTCGTTTCAAATCTCCCAAAGTGATAAGATCCGGTGGTACGTGCACTTCGAGCATGTAGGGATCTGTTTCGTCGTCAATGTGACAGTATACCTGAAATTTTAAAGTATAGCCCTATCATATTTTCTTCAAGAACAAAATATTTTTGGATCAACTACATCAGCCACTATACAGCTTAACTACAAAATGGTATTATTTGAGAAACTGTACTTTGTCAATGTCAATGATCAATGTTATAAGCCCTAAAGTGGCTGGCCCGGGTCGGAATCTGTCAGTTTTTTGTTTCGTCTGTAACTTTGCTCATAGACAAGCAATTATTTTTCAAACAGTAGCATTATGTAGTGCTCATCGAGTTATATGATATCTGATTTAGTTGGTCCAAAGATTTTGGTTTTAAAAGAAACTACGGCGGTTCACAAGTGTGAAAACCAGGTTCATTCTTTCTCGTTCCAAAGCTTCTTTTTTCTCCAATTTAAATGCAAATTTTAAAAGACTCACTTTGGTCATCGTATGCAAAAACGGTTGTTGTTTGACAGCTGTCGTTGCCTCTGATGCTTGAGAGTATTGAGCAGAAGAAACTGACTTATTGTCAAATTCTTAATTTTTTAATTTTTTTTTTCAATTTCATAACTTTCAACACATACCATCATCCTTTCCTCCGTCATCCCCTAAACGAAGTCTCTCCATCATTGACGTCGGATCCCCGACGTCTGGAGCTGACGAGTCCACCCGAGGTGGAGACTCTGCCATTTTGCTAAAAGTTAAAATATTTTTAACAGCTCAATAAAAAAAAAGTTATGCGGCATAAGTTAGAAGTCGTAAATCAAAGGGTATTGAAAAGTGTGAACACCGTCACGTCATTTCACACATCAGAAGAGAAAATAAAGAGAAATTTGAGAGATGTGAAAAAAAGATTTTGACCACTTATGAATCACTTCTAAACTATTCCACCAATTTTTGTTCGTTCTATTTGAAATTTTGGGGGTACTGTAAACTTTACACACGCTTTGGATGGTAATCTATTAGAATGTGTCATGTAAGTGACTTTGGTAGAATTGTACAAAGAATTGTTGGGGCTAACAAAAAGTGAAAACTCTTGTGTGTAATAGAAAGAAGTAATGGAAAAAAGGCAAAAAAGTTTCCACTCCGGAAATTTTTGAGCATATTTTGAATGTCCAGGGAATGGCGGGTCTTTCTATGGGAGCTCCCCGTTGGGAATTCCTGTTTTTCTCACACAAAAGAGATAGAAAGAATTGTAAGTGAAGAAGAATAGCAGAAAGGAGAGAAAAAGGACAGATGGAAAGAAATGGGGTGTTGTGGGGTGGAATGGTTGTTGGCGGGAGAGGGGATCCGGGCGAGAGATTGTGGTGGAAAGTGGTGGAATAGAAGTGGGAACACGAGAGAGAATTAGAGAAATAAACAAGAGAAAGAGACCCCTGGTTCTGGTGGTGGTGGTGGTAGTGGTGACACTTGGCCACCGAATTTATACGAGGAGAAAGAAAAGAGGAAGCCAAGATGGACTGACGACACGCAATTTTGGGTAAGAAAATAAGAAGAAGAACAAGAAGCTCTCTTTGTTTTTATTTCATTTATGTACATTCGATGAGCCAAACTTCTTGTTTTTTGAGGGAAGAACATTTGATCGGATGTCGTTAGAATTTTTTTGTTGGGAAAAACCTTCTTTCTCAGTATTGGTAGAAAAAATTCAAATTCAATGGGCTTTTTGTTTTGGATGGTCCACTTTCGGTATCATAAGCATCTGGTCATTCCATATTAATAATTCAATTTTTTTTTAAATTTCTGTATTACTCTGGTCCAATTTCAATGTTGCGAACGAAAATTCGTGAGTGGGCGGAGCTTAGGTCCGATAGAAAATCCTTAAAGGAGCATGTATATTCGTAAATGTTTTCTGGCCATTTTTTTTTCAATTTTTTCGATGCGTTTCATTGATTTTGAACATTAAAAAAAACTCCGAAAAATTGTAAAAAATAACATTTTTCGAAATGAAAGAACAACTCGAGAAAATAAGCTGAAGATTTCGCAACATGTTTTGTTTTTACTGTGACCTTATCTAATTATCTGAGTATGACGTTTGGTCGAAACTCACGTCAGAAATTTCCTTTTTTGTCTCTCAAACCAACTAATTTATAATTTTATCTGGAATTATATTAACTAGAGATTTATGATTTCACTCTTTCAGAATAGAAAAAATATTGAGACCTAATCGAATCATTCAAAAGTCGAGACACCAAATGTCCACTTATTGCACAAAAAAACCATCTGTCTCATCATTGTTTCACCACTCGAAGATCTCGGATTCTTTCTCAACCATATGACTGTTCAAACTACGGGAAGAAGTAAAACGAACAGATCATATTCTTCTAATAGATAGAGATCAGCAATGAAATCAATAATACTGAGCTAATGTGTCAATAAACCAGCTATAGAAAACGTCCTCAGTTGGTCCGAACTTTGGATTGGTGAACACGAATGGATGGTGGAACAAAGGGTGGTGGTAAATATGAATACAGGCACACACCAAAAGGTAATAAACGAACGAAAAAGAGGCGACTTTGTGGGGTGAGAGAGATCAAAAGAGCACAGCAAATCGAAGAGAATCAGAGAAATTAGTGTGGTGAGAGCGAAGGGGCAAAAGGTGCTACGTCATAGGCATCCATCCTGCCGATAATAATTGTAGAGATAGGCAGACAGATAGTAACAGAGGAAAGAGACACCAGACAACGAGACGGGCCGATGGAGCATCCCGCACGGGCTCAAGTGAGATACGTGAGAGTTGTTTGCAGACCTTGTCTTTTTTGCTACTTACCTAAATACACCTCAAAAATCGCTCAATCCACTTAAAGTAGAACTGATAAGTGAACTTGTTTGGGTGGTATGAGGGTTGAGAGCACAAAAAAGGTTGAAAGATCATCGTATCAGAGTTTAAAGAATACCAAACAAAACACACTTGGGATTGAAAATCCCAGGAATTCTTTGTATTTCAGTTCACTCATTTCATAAAAATTAAACAGATATAATCACTTATTAAGGAATTATGGAAGTTCTAATGGTAAGGTTTCTGAATTTCGAAATTATTATATTCGATTTTCAGAACCTGATCTTCACAGAAATCTTGTTTATTTGTCAGTATTACGGAATAAGACACCCTAGAATATTCTGTATGAATTATTAAGCAATCCGGAGTACACATTCATCTATATCTAGATGTTATTACTTTCCCCTGAAATGGATATCCAAAGATCTTGTAGAAGATTCCAGAATATCTGAGGGATAAATGTGTATTAAAAGTTCAAGGTTTCATGTTCTGATGAATTTGAAAAATAATAAGATCGTTGAAACTTTCCAAATCAAGGAATAGGTTTTGATTCAAAATTTTCAATTTTCAACATCATCCGACATCTTCTAAATGCCTCTGACATCAGCGATATCTGGAGTTTTAAACATTAAGTTAATCTAAAAACAAAAAAATTCATGACATGCAAAATGATAACTATAGTTATAGTGAGAGATAAAAATATTATTTTGTATCGGCATCCCAATTGCTCATTTAATCTTATATTTTTAAAAGTTACAGTAGTCTTACTAAGTAATTAACCACTGCCATGAGATTTAGTAGAGGTCAGCTCGAAAATAATTTTAAAGGTGTGAAAAAAAGTTAAAACCTGTAATAGAAGAGCCCCACACACTGTCAAGTTTGAGCTCAATTATCTAAGTTCTTATACAAGATATCAAAAATATACCAACTGACAAAACACTTCTAATATTATGAGAAACACTTTATCAGTTGACAACTTTTCTGCATCTCTGACAGGAACCGAGACAAAATGGCTCAAAGTTAAAAGCTAGGGGTGGCGTTTTATTACAGGTTTTACGGTAGTTACACCGTCACTAATGAACAAAAATAGAAAAGTGTTAGAGAGATTTTTGATGCAATCGACTACTCTAAAAGTGGACTGCAAAGCTATAAACTTCTGGAGTGACCACACCGTCGTCACTCCGGAAAACGTGAATGATCAGTCGCGAAAAAGAGCCAAGAGAACACTTTAGCTGGGGAGATAAATAGCCAAGTTGAGTGACACGTGGAAACGGCAAATTAAATTGAAAACCCCTCTTCACTGGACCACCACTGGACGTATTGGGACGGAATAGAAGTGTAATCCATGATGTAGAAGGGAAAGTGGAATATCTTGTGCGGGAGATGAGTGACAAGTGAACATAGGAAACGAAGAAATTGGAATAAGAAGTAGAAGGAAAGGAACGGAGAAGAAGAAGGGCACCAAGACGAATGGGAGGGCACTCTCATTGAAACTAATAAGCCGAATGAGAAGAATGTACGAAACAAAGGAATGGATTGAAGACCAGATGTCTCTCTGTCCCTCTGTTTCGAATGGACCTTACTAATTTCTTTAACAAAGGCGCCGAGAAGCCGAAGACGTCACATAATGGAATGTGTTTTATGGTGACAAACTGGCAAGATTCCAAGATTTTTCGTTTTGGCACAATTGAACATGAAAAAAAGAGGAGAGGAGGGAACGCAAAACTAAAGCATCTGGCAGTTCGGAGGCAACAAGGAGGAGGTCATATTGTGTGAACTTTGCGGGAGATCGGAGGAGGTGGAATGTTTTTGAGAAGAAGAAGGAAGAAATTATAAAAATTCAACCTTGGGAAATACAAATTGTTTCATTCGAATGGATTGCAACTCGTTTCATACCAGTTCTGAAGTAAATTATTTATTATGCGAACAGTTCTATTTTGTTATTTTTGTATTTAACATGCATTGATGATAATTAACTTAACAAGGAGTTAGCAGAAATCACATACGTAAATTGAAAGAGCATGGTCGAAAACCTATAAAACCGTTTTCAAAGTCTGCCGAGACCTTTGAAGTGCTGAAATTTCAGTTTCAGTACCAAAAATCCCATTTTCAGTGTAAAATCGGCAATTTTCAAATTTGATTTTCTCCACTCCTAGGAGGTTTTAGGAGTTTAAACTTTTTGTGGTATACTTGAAATTATGTGGAATTTCATAATTCGAACATAAAAAAATTTCTTCAAAAAATTTTCAAACTCGAAAGCTTGGGCCCACCGAAAATCTAGGCAAATTTTTAAACTTCCCAAAACTTTTCCGAAAATACGTTTTTTTCTCAGAAAATGTTTGATTTATGAAACTCCACATAATTTCAAGTATACCACAAAAAGTTTAAACTCCTAAAACCTCCTAGGAGTGGAGAAAATCAAATTTGAAAATTGCCGATTTTACACTGAAAATGGGATTTTTGGTACTGAAACTGAAATTTCAGCACTTCAAAGGTCTCGTAAGCAGACTTTGAAAACGGTTTTATAGGTTTTCGACCATGCTCTCTCGATCTATGCTTTTGGTTTCTGTTAACTCCTACCTTCACTTAAAAAGTTCCCTTGTAAAAAGATGAATCGGAAAGTTGATTGGTGTTTCCCAAGTAAGCTGGTTGTTCAGAAAATAGGAAAACATATAAAGTATGATATAGTATTCAAAAATTTCTTATTTTCTTTATAGAAGCCCATCCGAACCGTCAAGTTTGAGCTCATTTATCTCGATTCCTGTAATAGATATCAAAACATTTTCAACTGATAAAATGTTGGTGATGCAAATAATTTATCAGTTGGCAAATGTAAACGTACTTCTGAAATTAATAAACTTTTGAATGTCTAAATTTCTAATTTTATTCGAATTTCCTATGTCAATGTCAAAAAATGATTTATTTTAGTTGATTTTCTGCCTCCTACGACTAGACCGTACCTACAAAAATTTTTTATCCACAACTTTTCCAAATCTTCATGTAAAAGTACCAATTTCGAAAACGGGCTTAAAGTATTTTATAGTCTGGCGACCAAAACAAATTTCATAGTTGGCCAAGGACGCAATTTTCAATTTCACCAAGCCTAATAAAAATCAGATTTTCAGACTTTCCACATGTTTTTCAATGTATGTCACTGGAAAGCAGATTAACCGTACCTCGTGAATAAATTTGTTTTTTTTTTGCGGTGAGACAACGGTGCATTAAGTACGTTGTCTTGCCAATTTGTTTTTTTTATTTGATTCTTTGAAAGGTCCCATGTTAAAGTTAACATTACTGAAAAAGAGAAATACTGTGTAAACTCTATTAGGTAACCATGTCACCACTGGGGTCGAAGACAGCGGGTCAGAAATCGCGCCCCAGTAACCGTGAGATTAAAAAAATCGCTACTGAATTATTTGGTTGAAGATGAAACTTTTAAACGTCGTGCGAGAAAATCACGCCTTGCAACTCGTTGATTAAAATTAATTACGTAAAATATACGTCAACTTTGAAATTATTTTTTTTTATGTGTGTCACTATTTTTCGGTGGTGGTCTGGTTTTTCTAACTTTTTTAGAATTTAGAAATCTGATATAATTTATAGTTGCAACTGGTCGGGCCGAAAGATGAATTTTCTCGGCCTGGCCCGGCCCGTATAACATGAAAACAATTTCAATAGAAATTCAGAATTTTTCTCAATTGGAAGGGAACCAATTTTTAATAGTCAAAAATTGATTGTTTTGTTAAAAACTTTCTGAAGTATTTCAAGAAAAATTTTAGAAAACATTTGAACTGTTTCTTTAAAAATTCAAAAAAAAATCAGCTTCTGCAGGATTCTTTGCTTGTTTATTCGACGTGTTATTCATGGCGGGAAACTTTTGGCATGGATTGGTGTGGAATGACCTAGAAGTAGGAGAATTGAGAGAAAAAGTGATGTCTGGACTCTCAAATCCCTAACAATGGCGGTTCACAAACAAATTAATTTCTTTTGAACTTTTTGAATTTTGCTTTTTTATCGATGCACGAGAAACGCGTTAGCAATCATCAGTTGTGCGCTATTCGTGAATTATTCACCGTGTTCTGTACAAACAGCGGGCCCGCCCGGTAGTTTGTAACTATGCTATTAACATTTACCATGGTAAGAAGGAGGAAAATTGGGAATCTGGAAAAATACATTTCAGGGATCTGGAAAAAAATCAGGGGAAAATATAGGAGTCTAGGAGAACACTTCAGGAGTATGAAAAAAAAATTATAATCGTAAACAAACATTTGAAAAATCGCTATCCTGGATAAATGATTTTACAAAAACATGGGGAAAGAAAAATTGAATATTGAATAAGATTTGAATTCCATCTGAAATTAAATATTGTCCTGGAAAAACAATGAAAGTTTTGAATGTGTTTGTAGTTTTTTGTTGTTCTATCAAGGCAATAACAGTCAAGAACCATAACAAAATTTAGATTTTAAAAAACATGATTTCATGTTAGAGTCAAGAATTTTGAAATTTCATAGTTCCGCGTCAGATATACTGGTCAGTGTTCATGATGTGTTCAAAGCTGAAGCAGAGATTGATGGGTTCAACCGGAGGACCACCGAAAAAATTATATTCAGATATAATGATCATAAATATCGTGGTGCGACCAAGGAGATTCCTATAAAATCTTAAAAAGAAGCCCACCCTATACGTTCACTTTGAACTCAATTATCTCGATTCGTTCAAAAGATACCAACATTTGTTTAAACAAATAAATATTTATCATAACATCTCCAACATTTTATCAGGTGATAGTTTTTTATGTCTCTCACAGGAACCGAGATATTTGAGTTCAGAGAGTGTGGGCTTCTATCTGAGCATTCACAGTACACAACATGCGCCTTCATCGTACTTTGTGTCGATTTTCGAGATAGGGTTTCTATTAGTTTTTGAACGTTCGAGGATCGTTAAAGTCTGAAACATACGTTTTGCGATTGTTCAAAGATGAATATACGCTTACCATATTGCCTTATTGCCTCCTGTTTTTCTGGTTTCTTTTCCCATATATTAATCAAGCCTGCAACATAAACGTTTTCAATATAATTTTCGCGCCCAGGCGCAGGCACCACAGCTACCCGCTAACGGATCCTCGGCACTCGAAAGACGATATGTTCTGAAGTGCCAAAGGTCTATCAGGTTAATGACCTGTTGGTAGGTGCCGTGTTCCTGTATCGAAGGGACAATCCAATGTTCATTTTTTGAATCGTCATCAGAGAGTAAAGAAGGAATAGACAAGAGAAAATGGCATAGGGGG
>NC_013486.2:10433245-10467166 GCF_000004555.2 Caenorhabditis briggsae | reverse complement strand
CCCCCCCATAGCCCCTCCCCCCTCTACTCCTCTTTTCCACTCGTTTTCTCTCATACTCTCTTTCGTTTTCTATCTCACAACCCCCCCCCCCCCCTCAAGCATTCCACTTTCTTTCTCCTCACAAAAATTATTGATTCATTTTGACTGTTACCTAAAATCTAACCCCGTTATTTTGCAGAGTCGTCACAAATAATGGACCCGTCCCATGATATGCATGACGATTTTGATTATTCGTATCATCTTCAAATGGCTCTTTCACAGTTGAATGGTGAACCTGCGTACCCAATGGACGTCGGGGACGTCGTACTCGATGACGTGCATTTTCCGAAACCGGCAGATATGGCAGCTATGGCTGATGCAGAGGACATTGGACCACCACCAAGTACAAACGAAATTATCGAAGATATTTTGGCAAATGTGGACAACTATCCTAAAACACTACAGACTTTGATGCAGAGAGGTCTTCTCAAGAAGAAGCAGCAGTGCAAGAAATGCGAAAAACCGATGCATTTGAGACGGAGAAAGTGTTCTTATGAGGTGAGTGTGATCTTAAAAAAGCATGTCTTATTGATTATTTTTCCAGTGGCGCTGTCGTACAAAAGATAAAAAAGGTGATTGCTCATCGTGTTCCATCAAGTCTGGAAGCTGGTTTGAAAACACGAAGCTATCCTTTAAAATCATATTCAATGTTTTAGTAATGCACTGTAAAAAGTAAGTTTAGTCCCATTGAATGAGATGACCTCTCTTGTTCTATGTCTGCTCTAGGAAAAGAAGAAACAGAGTGCGCAAAAAAATGTGTCACCCAATAGGGAGAATGTTGTTGCATGGACCACGTACCTGCCTTGGTTCTACTGTTGTTGCTAACAAGACAACCTCTACACACTGAAAACCCAGATTTTGATATAAATTTCAGGATAGGTTAAGAATAGCCTCTCCAGACACTACTGAGAATTTTAGAATCCGCTCCCCAGTTTCCGAGTTACATATATGAGTTTCGGATTCAAAAATCCCGCTTTTAGTGCAAAAATCGCGCTTTTAGTGCTTAAAACAAATGATAATTTGAATGGCGGTGAATTGCTTGTTTGAGTAAGAATACTGGATAAAAAACAGGAGATATAAATTGATCCTAAACAGATTAAAGGAGTTCGTTCAAAATTTGTTTTCAAAATTCAGCTATTCCTCTGGACACATGTCATCTATTCTGAAATTATCAACTCATTCAATCAATGAAGCTCGCCGTATGGTTCACGAGTTGACCGACAGAATCGCTAGTAGATATCCAAGAATTGGAGAAAAAACAAAAAATGTCTATCTAGAAATCATCACAATCAAGGGAAAAAACGATGTTTACAAAGTGTTAGCAGGTATAATTTCTTTGCTTTGAAAAAGGGGAAAACCGTATTTTTCAAAATTTCAGGACAGGAGATCGGGACCAATCACTGTTTTGCTGCAGTTCTGAATGATTGTTCAGCTGCTCTCATCGAAAGAATTAAAACCGTAAACGTGGATCCACAGGCCAAAGTTACCATGGTGAAGACGGTCAAGGATGATGATCCAGATTTCGCGTCGTAAGAAAAATTGAATTTTGTTTTGATTCTTGACGATGATTCCTTTCAGAGTCGCAGCTATCTTCTTCGATGAGAAAAACTACTACGCTTATGCTAGAGACCAATTTTTCTGTAATCTTCGTGAAAATCCACTGGAGCACTTTCTGTCAACCAGAGTTACCCTACAAAGCTGGTTGAATGATCAAGTGGTTCGAAAAACAGAAGGAATTAAAATGTTGGAGAAATGTGTGGAAGAGTTGAAGACTTTCACATCTAAAAAATCTCGATGATTTCTGTTTTTTTAATTATTATTTTGAAACAAATTTGTTATTATTTGGTTACGAGTATTTCATGAAAACAAGTAATAAATTACATATTCTTTTCATCCATTCTAGTCTTAAAACAGACCGAAGAAATCGTTTCGAACTGCCAGGATCACTGAAAATTCAACTTTGAATTACTTTTTTGTTTATTAAAATTACCTGCAATGAGAAGCATCGATACTGTGCTCACACCGGAATATTTGTTCAGATCCGAGTAGCACCACTGCAACCAGATTTTTTTGTCGTTACTAGCTAGCTTCAATCCTCACCTGATCAATGGGTTGATCTGGTTGAATAGTCGCTGAAAAGTTTCTCAAAACATCCAAATCACAGTAATCCGAAGAGCATCCTTGAATTCCTTGAGTGATTGTCTTGAATCCACTTCCGTCTTGTTCGTGGTAGATCATTTTGAAGTATGGTTTTTTGTCAGCACTATCAACGTACAATTCAAGAAGTACAGCTGCAGAGTACAATGGATATCCTCCAGATGGTTTCACTGCATATTCTTCAATTAGAAGAGCTGAGAAGAAGGCGTATATTGTTGTGTCGTGCTGAAAATAAAAATTTCAGTTTTCTGAATGATTGTTCACAATTCCAAAGAAAATCATTCCTTACAGCCGAGTAGACATAATTCTTCAAATTATTGATCCATGTGCAATTGGGAGTTGTCATTCCTTGACATGCCAACTTGATATTCATATGCATCACCATATCATTTAAGATTGGTCCTCCTCGAATCTTACGGGTCAAAACTCCAACATCGTGGCCATTCACGACATTTGGCATGTCTAAAATTTGATGAGTCATTGTCACTGATAATAAAGAAACTCTAACTTTTAAAAATTCCGTTTTGATAAAGCTGAACTTGGTCGTTGATGGCATCTGCTTGAGCATACAAATCATCAGTGAACCAGGAATTCTTCGTTCGAATTGAATCATTGAAATAAATTTGCTGAAAAGTGTGTTTCGAGATGATTCATTCTGTGCTGATACCGTGCTCTACCAACCTCAATGTATAACGCATTTGTGATAATCCAAAGGTTATCAATGTCAACTGTTTCTCCCGTGTAATTCGTCAGTTTTGCAAGCATTGATTGAACCTGAAATAGCATAAAAAATTCCAGAGAAAATTTTCGCGATGCCAAGATAAGAACTTATGATGGCGAAAACGGAATTTTGCGAATTGTACACTAAGACTTACCTTATCAGAATTTGTGAAGTTCTTAACCTCATCGGATGTTTTTGCAAGATTCCATACTTGCTCACGGAATGGACATGTGGATTCCATGTTTCCGAGCTGTAATTTTCAGATTTTATTTCACCAGAACTTCTCGTCGACTAGCTGATTCATCTTTTGATAAAAGTATCAAAGTTCATTATACTGCTTATTACGAAACTCTTAAAATGAATCAATCATGCCACCCTCCCAATCTTTAATCGTCTTAAAACGTTGCCTCTTTTTTCCTATTTCTGCCCTAGCTTCGTCATTTAATAGGATTACGGTAGACCTACTCACATGATCAGTGTCATCATCTACAGTATGCACTGCAATCGGCACGAATCCTTTTGGCCATCCTACAACTGCTGGATAGTCGACGTCTGCAACACTGCTTCCGTCGTCTTGCCCGTATTGCCCGAGCAAATTGGACATAGCAGAGATGATGGTTCTGTTGACGTCAGTGGATCGGACATAAATCTTAAATTCGAAAACTTTTGAAATAACTGGAGCTAAATAATTGTTACCTGCTTCGCGTTGTATTTAGTGGGGAAGAATTGGTAATCTGTCACATAGCGGCTTCGGAGCATTTTTCCCAAATTCAAGTGCTGTTTCATTCCGGTCTGAAGGTTTTCAATAGTGAATAATATACATTTTTATGGGATTCTCTGAAATGTTTCATAATTTTGAGCATTTTTTTTTCGAAAATGACCCATCTAGTTTTAGAACACCTTTATAAACCGCTCACCGGACTCAATTGTCCCCATCCACCACCTCCAAATGTCCATGCGCTCTCTTGATATGGATCAGTTGGGAACGTTTTAGTTGGTGAACGATCTCCATGTCTCCAGAGCTGGAATTCATTCATTGAATCATTTTTTCGAATGTTTATTACCGTTTGAACAAAAACCAATTCCTTAGTACCATTTGTATAAGAAGTAGAAAAACCCGTGAGAGCAAAGAGCCCGATAATTGAAATGGCAGAAACCATAGTGAAATTTACCCTGAAAAAAGGGAGTTTTGTGATTTCGAGTTTTCAGAAAATAGAGAGAAGTTCGGAGCAGGGAGGAAATAAAAAAGAAAAGTGCGTAGAGTAATGCAATTTTATCAGTTGACTACCATTCTCTGCCACTTCAATATACTCTTCTTTTTTCGATAGTGTGATCAATGCTGTTTTATCATCAATTTGCTTCTATAATAAGTGTCTAAAACTTTAAGTCAATTTACATGGACAAACGAAGTTTATTCAGTAACTGTTTCAATGGTAATGTACAAAATGAAGGAGCGGTAAAATTAATTAGAGGCAAATAAATAGAAGAGAGCGAGAATCAGAAGAGATGAGAACGGAGAAGCCATGGCAGAAGATCCAAACATGTTATAGTTGCACCACTGAAAGTTTTATCATCACATAATTTTTTAGAACCTTCTGAATTTACCTGATTCATTTCCATTTCTGGTTTATAGACGTCGGAATAGTTCTTGAGAACTGACAGTGGACAATAATCATTTCCATTGCATCCAGGGATTCCAGAAGTAATCACATTATTCAAAGTATCGTTTTCGTGACGATGGTAGATCATCTGAAATTGATAAATAAGATTTCTAAAAACCAAGGAGAGAACCCACCTTGAAATAAGTCTGATTTGTTTGTAAATCTTGCCATTGTTCCATGATAACACATGCCGAATACAGTGGATATCCACGTGGCTGAACAGCTAGATGAGCGACTCCGAGCAAAGAGAAAAGGGCGTATAGTGTAGTGTCATGCTGAAAATAGTTCGATCAGAAACATTTTGATCTTATTGGACTGCGACTGCAGGCTGCAAATATGCGTCTATCAAAGAAAACTCACAGCAGAGTATGCGAAGAATTTCAATCTATTAGTGTATGTACACTCTTTTCCGTTGTTCGAAGCACACTGCGTTTTTCTATTCATATGATTGTAAATATCATTGACCAAGGTCCCTCCACGAATCTTTCGAAGATACTTTCCAATATCGATTCCATTTTTAATCACACCTAAAATCGATTTCAGTTCAGAACTTTCTCAGATTTCACCTTCTAATCCCAATCCATTCTGGAAATCTTGAACTTGCGAATTGACAATATCTATCTGTTCAAACAAACTGTCAGAATACCATGGAGTCGTCTGCTGGAATTTCAATGGATAGTACTGCTTTTCAATTTTCAGAGCGTTAAAAAGGATCCACAGGTTCTCTGGATTGATATCTTCTCCACAGTAATTCGTCAGATTTCCCATCAAAGCTTTAACATCTGAACGATTGAAGTAACTGGAGACGATGTCTGTGGTTTTTGCCATCTCCCAAATTGTATCTTGTAAGGCACAAGCGTTGTCAACGGAGAGGAGCTGCAATTGAAATTCTACGAGTTCGAAAAATGAATTTAAAAAGTCTCACATGATCTTCGGCATCAGGAATAGTGTGAATTGGAATTGGGACAAAGCCTACTGGCCACCCAGGAACGTCCGGATAGTCATATCCTGTAACAGTTTTACAATTTAGGTCGGTTTTAAAAATGGGTAGCCTTCAACTGCTCACCCTTTACTTGTATTTTAATCTCAATTATCTCGGTTCCTTTGAAAAATATCAAAAGTTTGTCAATCGATAAATGTTGCTGATATTATGATGAACATTTTTTTAGTTGACCACTTTTTGGTATCTTTAACAAGAACCGAGATGAATTAGCTCAAACTTGACAATGTAGTGGCCCTTTTATTACAGGTTTTATGGTATTTCTTCAGTACCTGGGAGTGAGACATTCTCGTTATTACTTCCGTACATCCCAACCATATTCGAGTAAGCCGAAAGTAGAGTTCTATTTTTATCAGTAGATCTAACAAAAATTTCTTGTTGATCGTAACGTCGGTTAAGGAATTGATAAGGTTGGCCGTTAACATAACGAGCTCTTAGTTTTTGACCCAATTGCATGTGCTGTCTCATCCCAATCTAAAAAAGAAGTTGGGAAATATCTCAATGTATCAAAGTTTACCGGTGTCAATTGACCCCATCCACCTCCTCCAAACACCCAATCCTGTTCTTTGAACTGATCGTTATGATAGGTTTCAGTTGGTGTCCGATCTCCGTGTCTCCATAACTGGAATTCCATTTTGGGCATGGTTTTAAAAAATGGACTTACAGCCTGCACCATCATCAATTTCATTGTGCCATTCATAACATCTCCACTGGACACTTGAAGTAGTAATAGAGTTGAAACAGAGTAGAATAAAACCTTCATCTTCGTTCAAAACCCAAAAACCCTAAAAATTAAACTGGTCCGAAACTGTTCTATGAAACAAAAGATGAACAAAAAAACCAATAGAAAAGAAACGAAAATCAAACAAAAGTGCGGAATTGAAGAGGCGAGAAAAAGCGGATTGAACCGCTAAAATAGCGTCAAAGTTGACACTTATCAGTTATCAGTTTTCGGTGTTGACTTAATGGATTTCTTTTTGGATGCCATTGGAAGTTAGAACCAAAAACTGCCAACTGTTCAATGAAAACTATGTAAGAGAATTGAGTTATGTTTACACATATTCTTTGTTCGAGGCATTATCCTCAAAGTTCACAGGGGTTTTTTATTTCTATGTTTTTTTTTCTGTTATGTCTGGGACACAGGAGAGACTAGACTACATAAACCGCAAGTAGACTGAAACTTTTTTTTCCTTAAAAAGCTTAATCAAATCGTGACGGGCGGAAATATGTAGCATGTGATTTGGTTATGTGACTTATTAAAGTATATCCCGGCAGTGGGAATTCTCAGAAAGAGCAAAGTTTGATTATCACAAATATTTGAAAAAAAGGCAACCTGATCTTTTGACCAGTTTCAGAGGAAGTAAAGAGGAGAAAGGCGCTTTTCGTGAGATTTTCCATAAAAGCAAGGCAAAGAAAAAAAACACCATTCTTTAAATTTTAGGAACATGTTTGACCTTTTTTTTTGATAACTTTTGATAATCAAAAAATTTGTTCACAGTTCATAGCAATACACTGTTTGTTCGTTTGAAAAGGTGTAAAAGTGCTGGTAACTGACATCAGTGTCAAGCCGAACAACATAAAAGTTAGCAGTTTTCGGAGTTTTTGTTTTGTTCCTTTTCTTACATCTTTTTCCGACTGTTTTCTGTCACACTGAAGCGAATACATTTCAAATATTCAATAAGTTCTAAAATTTATTTAACAACTTCATAAGTACCCGTAAACAAATTATTGTGGAGAAAGATGAGAAGTGAGCAAAATAGGTGAAAGTTGGGACCAAAAAGAAATTATGAAGACACATTAACTGGCAAATTGATTGCATATATACTGTTTTTGTTTTCTTTTTGTTTTCTCCGACGATCGGAAGCTTTTTTCGAAGCATCGGAAAGTCGTTCGATGACAGGAATACATATTGAGAGAAGGATTGGAAGAAGCATCAGAGCATGCCAAGCACCGATCATTAGAACCAGAGAAATGGTTTTGAAGAAAACAAGGACCATGTAGGAATCGATGAAAGCAAGAACAAATACTCCGAGAATTGTGGATAAACTTCCATGAACCACTGAAATTGAAGATTATCAACAAATCTAAAAGTTTTCATTATTACCTGGCCATGCAAGTTTCTCCATAGCATCCACACATCTGTCAAAAGCGGAAAGATTGTTCTCATTGCTAACGAATCCATGGGTGATGTGAGCAGAGAATTCGATGGAGAATCCAATTGACATAATGATGGTAATCATGGAAATAGGATCCAATTTCACACTCCAAAGTGATAAAAATCCAATTACACCTGAAAATAATTTCATGTAAAAAATCACAGACAAATTCAGTCATACCAATATCAATTGTAACCATTGCCAATGTAATGAAAAGTGCGCAGATTGGATTTGGGATGAAAATGAGAGCAACGCAAAACATACAGAACATCGCCAATGTATCATTGGTGATAGTTGAACTCAGAATTACATTCAGCTGGTCAGCGATAGCTCTACTTTGCTGATAGGTGACGATATCTAAATCTGGGTGACGATCGGCAACTCCTCGGAGCTCTGAAAATCACTATAAAATAACAGAAAGTTTAAACATTATACCTTCTGTAATCAACACTAAATCAGTTGGTGTCGACAATCGATGCACTCCAATACGGAATCGATACGATTTTAGCTCCAAAGTATCGTAATCCGCTTCATTCGCCCAGACAAAATCTTGAGACCATAATTTGTAAAACGCAAACAACTGACTCCATTCGTAGACTCCGACGATCCAACTATCTCTATTATCATTCAGATAAGATCCAGTTAGATTACTGTATTTCTTATACTCCCTCATCCAGAACGATGTACCCTTTCCGCCGAGAGCTGCAAAAAATTATTTCCATTTTTTCAATATCTCACAATAAGATCCAATTATCTTACAATAAGAAATATTTTCAAATTCCTGTGCAATCATCTCGATTCTGTCTCGATTCTCGGGAATCGTCAAATTTGGACAATTTTGAATGGCAATTTCAATTTGATCTCCTCCATGGAACAGATCGATTTCTCTTTTTAATGCTTCTACTAATGGATCGGAATGAAGCAGCAATTTATCATAATCAAGACCTTGTTCCATAACACAAATTCCATAAATTGCAGTTCCCAAGTAAACAATGAACACAAGGAACATGAATAGTTTGGTTTTCCAGTTGAGAAGCCAAGGAACGTAGTAATCCCTGAAGAAAATGACTACGAGGAATCTTATGATATATAAAATACCGGAAGAAATGTCCCATAGCACCTCGACTTTTGACAGGAATATGAATCTGTGATGGGTCTGGTGAAGAGTCGTAAGATCTTTTCTCGGCGATCTCACTCTCAGCAATTTCCATGTTCTTCTCTGATGGCTTTTCTTCTTTTGCATCTTTTCGACTCTTCGATTTTTTCTTCAGATTTGGTTGTAACGAACCATCTTCGATTGTGTAGATGTCGTCAGCCTGGTTATTTTTTTATTAAATTGAGTTCTTTTTTTTTAGGTGCTCACCGTCATACAAGGCATACAAGAATTCCTTCCAGACATTTGAGCTTTAGCAGAAATAACCATAAGGGCTGCGAAAAAAGTAATTTGATAGAGGAAAGTGAAAAACATGCATGCAGCTGTCATAGCGCAGAATCCTTGAACAGCAATAATATCAGTGATAGTACCGACTCCAAAAGAGAGAACATCGGTAAATGATGTGATAAAAATGGCTACTGCTGACTCTGACATTGCTTCTACCATTCTCTTTTTCATTACTTTTGGACTTCGACCAGGATATTTCATTTCTGTATTATGCCACGCAGCTACTGCGATAAACATGTCATCTACTCCAATAGCTGAAAATTTGAAAGTGTGATAAAAAGATTTTGAAAACAACTTACAAAGAACCAGAAATGGAGCAATAAGTGTAATCTCAGCGAAGAACATGCCAAACCACAAGAGCAAACCGATACCACTGAAAATAAGTACAGCATATCCTAATGTAAATTTCGAAAATAAAACTCTTACCTCAAAATAGCGAGAACAGAAGATAAAACACCTCCCAATGCGAGCATTGGCTTGGAACGAAGCCAATCGATATGAAGTGGCCAACAATGATCAGTTCGGAAGTACCATTTGACAGAATAGAAAGCAGTGAATAAAACGAGAACAGCAATAGTCACATTGAAATATGGCTTTAGTCGATTCGCGTTTCGAGTCAATCCCTGATCAACAATTCTTGAGTGTTTTATATGACATTGGATTGTTGGATGATCCTCGTATGTCTCTCGAACGAACTTCTCAGCTGTATCCTCCCAATATTTTGCGAGCTGTTCTTGTTCTTCATCGTCGAATTTCAAGAAATACCAGAGACGCATTGCTCTGGCATATTTTATAGTATCATTTGGATAGGTATCAACACCTCCAATCACAAAAGCGATGTAAATTGGGGTTCCTTCTTGGTTCACTTGGGGAAATGTAACTGATATTCCTCTGGAATTTTAGTTTTAAATAAGTTTGAATAAAGTTTAAAAGTAACCTCTTATTGAGTTCGTGTCTTCTTTTCAGCAATTCAATTACATTTTTCTCTCTATAACAATCCCCATACCAATTCATACACACATCCTGAAGCAACCGTTTTCAAATCCGAAAATCAAAAATTGTAACTTACTTTGAATGTGATTGTTGTATTCTGATTAACTTCTATTTCAGTTGAATTCAAATGTCGCTTCCTCATCAATGCAGGGTTATCTTCTAGAGCTTCTTCTCTATAAAAACTAACGTTCGTAGCAACTTCTTCTTCAATTTTGGCTATGTCATCTAGGTAAGATCCTTCCAGAAGATTTGGATAACTCCCATTCTCAAAAGGTCTTCCGTGTACAACTAGATAAAGATATCTGTTCCATTGAAATGTTCTTTCAGGTAAAAACTCGTATGATTTTACAGGCCAGAGCTGAAAATGGAATTTTTTATTCCTGAACCGATATCAGCACTTTTCATACCTCACTAAATACTTCTTCCTCTCTCCAAGATGGCGCTGAAACCGGTGTATACAACTTCCGTGCATCGAGAAGTGTTAATTCTTTAATCCAATAAAATCCACCACTACATATGGCTGTCAAAATGATAGGTGCAATTAGAAAGACCTGGAATTTTTAAAATTTAAAATTCCATTCACAAATAAAAGAGTGCTAGAACTCACATAATAATAATCAACTAGAAGATGCCTAGTATACCATGCGAAGAACTTTTCTAACTTTTTGTCAAGAGTTGGAAACCTGCATCGCATCTGCAATTCGGATGTTGAAAGATATTCAGATGGCGAGAAGAAAAAAAAGAAGTTGGAAACAAGATTGTAAGGTAAGAAACCGGTTTTGGTCGGCGATTTGTGGTGTTGCCAGAAGAGATAAATATTCACCTGATGAAACTATGTATACGTCACAGAATGGTCAGAAAATCGTAGAAGAAAACAGAGAAGAAGAAAGTATCTCTGATCTGATTGAACTGAACTCTAGATCAAGTTTCATGAATCAATGAGTCAATGATAGCAAAGTCAGAACTGTTCAAGTTCAAAATAGGAATAGAATATGGTTTGATAATGATAGAAACTACAGACAGATATTGTAGGAATTGTAGTGGAAAGTCGTAGTCGACACCATCAGATGATTTCAAAAAGGTGTCAGAAGATATAATCATTCACCGAGTTGTTGATAAAATTGGTGATTTGATCTGAAAAATTCAGTCAATCTACAGGGGCCATTAATTATTGACACAGATTCAAGCCTTCATAACTTTCCTAAAACTGGATGAAAATTTTCCAAAGTTTGGAATTAATCAATTCAGACGCACAAAATTTTTAATAATCCAAAATTTTCAAATCCACTGCCTGCCTCTCTGATAAAAACCTTCAGAAGAAAAATATGTGGTTCTCTATAATTGAATCGTTGGTGGCGGAAACATGGCATGGAAAATGAGCCATCATTATCTTCTGACGTAAAGGTATGTCTTGAAATTTGGCAGGGACATCAAAACTGAATAGATGCATAGGAAAATTATAAAATAAGACAAATTGGAACGTCTGTTGTGTACGATATCTAGCTCACACGTTTGGGATAAAAAACTAATGACTACCCTTTATTAGACGAGAGAATCGTAAAAACGGGTTTTATTCAATACATGGGAAATGAGAGCAAAATTATCAACTACGCGTACAAGGTTAAATACAGAACTTCCGTAAAACCTGTGTTAGGAGGGCCCCTGCAATAGAAAGGCCGACCCTTCCAATACATGTTTTGCAGTACTGCAGTATATAATATTCGACAGTAGAACTCACAAGATTGAGAGAATTGTTTTTAGTTTGATCAAGGAGAATAGTCAACATTTGACAAGGCCAAAGCATATTCTCACCATATAATTCTTCAGAACCAATTTCAAGAATAATCTAGAAATTTAAAACAGTGTATTATTTCTATTTCAGAAATCAAAATCTACAATACGTTCAAATAATCGTGTCTAGACGGGCAAACCATGAAGTACAAGAAGTACTCACTTATACACACACTCCGAAGACAATTAATCCCGCTTTTCTTGTTTCAAGAATATAAAAAAAGGAGGACAGCAAAGCTAATCGTTTCACTAGGTGGTACCGTCAAGAAGAAAAAAAAATAGAAGATGAACAGGAAAATAATTCAGTACGGATTAAAATGGAAAATGGCAAGGACAAATCAACGGGTACAATGGCATATAGGTGCTGGTCTTGAGAGAATAGAAAAAAGGGTCACGCTCTACAGGAGAGTCGATTGGAGGCAGCAAAAAATTGGAAAAAAAGAACAGAGATTAGTAGGTTCCAAGAACGATTGCAGATTTATTTCCCGAGACAAGAGGATTATCAAAACGAGGTCATTTTATGGATTGGACTCCCGGATTCACCTCTGGGAACTCATAAAAAAGGATTTTGCAGAGAAAGAATATTACGTAAGGGTGGTCTGCATATCATGGTCTGCAAAAATTCACCGTGTCGTCTAGGATAGAAAAATGTGTGATGATGAGCGATGCGGCAGCAGAAAAGCCCGTCTAAAAGGAGAAGATGAAGCCACAGGAAAAGGTTGTTGTCCTTGTTCTTACCCTCTCCGACAGGTTCTCTTTTCATTTCGTCATCGTTATCGTTAATCAACGGATTGAAACAAAAAACGAGAAGAGAGACATGTACTCATTTAGCAACACGGGGTACTAATTATAGATTTAGTTTGGTTCGGTTTTACTTTTCGAGTAGAAGAAAGCGGAATGTGTCTAGAAGGGTGGTATGTCAAATACTGTACTAGAAGATTGTATAGAAGATTTCTAGCTGAGGAAAATTCAAATTGAAAACTTGCTCAAAACGATGGATTAAAAGAAATGGAAATGGTGTTGGTTACCGTATTTCCTCTATTAGAAGCTTATCCAACCCGTCAACTTAAAGCTCAATTATCTTGATTTCTGTAAAAGATATTAAAAACTTGTCTACTGAACAATTAATTATCATATTTTTATCAGTTGACAAGTTTTTGATACCTTTCACAAAAATTGAGATTATTGAGCTCAAAGTTAACGGTTTGAATTAGTTTCCATGAGAAGAAGCACGGTAAATATTGAACCTAAAATATGAAATAACGAAAAAGGGTAATATTCCAAAGACAACCTGTAAAGGTGAGGAGCGGAACGACTAACCAGTAACAAACTAGACTAAATCGCGCTGAAATCGCACCAGCTTGCTGGTATAAAATGAAAAATTGTTCATAAGAAATCCAAGTTTGAGATGTGGATCTCTGCTGCTGAGCAGCAAATGAACTATCAAAAATAATCGAATCCTTGGTTAAAAAATAATATAATAATGCACATCAAAACTTGCTACATACAGCAGTCAACTAAAAACCGCCCTAAAATTTTGATAGAAAAATAAGAATCCTGTAACGAATCCCGAATTACCTAAAGTGCAGCCCCATAATTATCAATCTTCAGATAAGTTTTCGAATATAAATTGAAACCATAAAAATGAATACTGGAACTATGATATGAAAACGGGATAAAAGTGAACCAAACGAGGGGAATAAATCTTCGAATGCGTTGTTTTCTGGTTCTTCTTCTTCTTCTTCTTCTTCTTCTTCTTTTTTCCTCCCTCTTATCCTTTCTTTTTCTCATTTTTCGCTTCTTTTTGGGAGTGATATACAATGCCAGGAGAAGAAAAAGACCACACGCTGTGTTTGTCCCATTCACTTCTGTTCTTACCTGTTTTCAAAGGATTTATTCCTATTTTTGTTGCAAGGTTTTCAAAGTCAACTTAAAAATTCAACTTTCAAAGTTTTCTCTTGACCTCAGTTTTTGATTTTTCGTTCCATTTGAGAGACGACAAATGGCAAAGAATACATAGTGAGAAGAGAATCACGTTTTCAGGGAAACTTGAAGAGGATTCTATGAAAAATTCGCTAAATTTGGAATTTCGTTTCTGAAGTTAGCGTCGTTTGAACTTATATGTATATATCTTAAGCTTCTAACATGAGTCAGCCGATTTCAGAGAAGAACTATTTGTTTTGTAAAACCTGTATCAGAAGGGTCCCTCTAATATAAGGGTCCCTCCTTCTAATACAGGTTTTACGGTATATTACTTACCGGAGACATCACAAAATGTCTGAACTAAAAAAGAAAACTGAAGGCTGCAACTGAGAAAATCAGAGTACAGTGTCAGTTTTCACTTTCTCTATATTTCGAACTTCGCTAAATGTCGAAAGAAGGTTCAATTAAAAATGAAGTTTTTGAAAACCAAGTACTTGTAAGTCGAAATCTGTAGGAATAGTTCTAGAACGTTTTCTGACCAAAAACGAAAATATTTCAGGAGAGTTTCAAGAGGTATAATGAAGGTAAGTCTCAAAAAGTTTCCTAGAGGTAATTGAAATATGATTCAGTGAAACCAAACTACAGTAGCCTTCTCGAAAATTGAAGTTTGAAAATTCTAACTTGTTCTATTACTCCGGTCTAATTTCGATGCACCAAAAAATTGAGGTGGGCGGAGTTTAGGTCCAGTAGTTTAGGTCCGGAAGGGAGCGTTTTTTCGTAACTATTTTTTTGGTCTATTTTTCCAATTTATTAAAGAATTTTATGAATTTTGATCTATTTATTGTCAGAAACCTGACAAATCGCAAAAGTTTGCATTAAAATAATGAAAATTACTGAAAAATCTATAAATTCGTCGAAAATTGGAAAAATAGGCCAGAAAATTATTAAAAATACATGCTCCTTTAAATGCGCCTTTAAGGGCTGCTGGACCTAAGCTCCGCAGATCGTCGAATTTTTGACCGGGTAATTTAACTATGGTTCAGTATAACCACACTACTGTAACCATTCATTTTTGAGATGTGAACATAATAGTTAGTTCTAAACTGTAAGTCAAACTTTCTGTCTCTTCCTGAATCAGTTAATTATCTACGTCTCTCCCAGAAGTCACAATACGGTTCCGCCAAAGATCATATAAAATAAAAAAGGTTCTCCTAAAAATACAGTCTTGTCCAACGAGTTAGTACAACTTCTTCCGAAAGAGAACAAAAAAAAACAAAACGTTGTTGTGGTGAAAAGTCAAAACGGTTAAAGTGATGACTGGGGAAAAGGGGGAAATGTCCCTGGGAGTAATTTTGTGGAAAGTGAGGGAAAAAGGGTGAAAAACTGGTTTTCACTCTTTTTGTGTTCCTATGGAAAGACTCTTTTTTTGTTGCAAAACACTTGATTCATGAACATTTATTAGCTCAATTCAAACTTGGTTTACTATCAAAAATGAATTTTCATTTAATACAAATAAATTCCCGTTTTTGTGGTAATACACATGCAACATATTGGTCTTATAATGAAGGAAATACACATTTAGATCGTTTCCCAACTGTTTTTGGTATTATCTGAATTACACGTAGAGGAAGGGAAAATGTATCATTTGAACGAGATTCCTGAGTTTCTGAGTTGGTTATCCTGACGATATTCTTGTATATCTGGTTTTCATGGAAGCTTCCTTTTTTATAATCGTGGTGTCTGTGTTGTATATAATTTTTGTGCTGCTTCCATGCCGGTTGAACCTTCGTTTGTTGCTGAAAATGAAGTAATTTAGAATTATATTCTCTGATGACGTCAAAGAAGTAGGTTGTGTTTCACAGGCAATCATTCAAACATGCATTGCCGTATTTACTCTAATACAAGTCCACCAAAACAGTCAACTTTAAGCTCAATTATCTCGATTTCTGCGAAAGATATCAAACTTTTGTCAATCGATAAAATATTGGTGACGTTATCTTCCTTATAAATAATACGCTAGAGACGTCTGTCCTTCCCGGTGTCAGTCTGTAAACTTTTGAAAATCTTGAAAAATTAATATACATTTACGTGACCCTTCAAAAATAATTGAGGAGCTGAGCCACGAATCAGTAAAAAACTAGATTGATCCGCGCCGAAGGCGCACCAGCTTGCTGGTGATAAATAATTTATCTGTTGACCACTTTTTGATATTTTTCACAAAACTCGAGAAATAGTTAAGCTCAAAGTTGACGGCTCAGGTGGGCTTCTATTAGAGAAAATACGGTAATTCCTAAACAGTCAGAACTTCATAAATATTGAAAGCGGGTTTGATAATATGCTTTATACAGTATAACGCCAGTAGAAGCGGTAATTACTATAGTTCTTATAAGCATTCTTGACATTCCGTGGGAAGGAAATGCGCTCCGATATACTCAGCCACCAAGCTCAGCGAATTTTATTCCAAGATATCAAAACTCGTGTTTACTATTGATACCTTTCACTAATATTCAAAACTCCGTCTGGAAGACTATTGTGTCGATATTGCTCCGGTCTGAATAGAACGAAAATAATGAAAACTGCATTTTCCGGTTGATTGAAAAATACAAGGGAGAAGGGAAGGCAACAAAAAAAGTGAAAGTGTGAACTTTTTTGGAATTCTGCAAAGTAAAAAAAGGAAGAACTCACTTCCAAATTCCTTTGATGATTTGTCGGAACTTCTCCGAAAATATGTAGTAGATGAAGAATGTAGAAGCAGTGTGAATGATAATCAAGTAATTGAAGATTTCTCCGAGCATTTCTAGATAAATGTTCTGTAAAAATGCAGTTTTGGAAAAAAAAATTAAAACAGAAATACTTACATGAATGGTTAAAAATCCGCCTGCAAAACTTTCTGCAAGCTTTAAGGCCATCGAAAAGAAATGACAAAATCCGAAGAAAATTGTGATAACCAACAACATCACAGTTGTATTTTGCTCCTTTTGTTGTTGAATTGTCATCAGACTTCGTTCTTTTTTTGTTCTTCTCAATTCACTGATAATCAGCATGTTTGCCACGAACATGATAACGAATGGGACAGTGTAGTCGAATATGATGGATATGACAATGAAGTAGAACATGAAGTACCACCAATGTTTGTCAGAATCCAATAGTTCTCGTTTGAAATAAACCAATCCATCGATGTATTCTATTTCAAATTCGAAAAAACGGGCAAAGTTTAGGACCACTGCGAAGATGATGATCGCAGCTATGGAGTAAGATGATGTTGTGTATCGACACCAGATTTGAACCTAGAAATTATGAAAAATGAGTTTGACACAGTTAGTTGATAGTGATGGATCAAATTGCATTCCCTATTTTTAAGAATTTCAGTTTCAAATTCTTCGGTTGTTATTATTTGCGCAGGATATTGTTTTGTTCTCTAATTTTCAGACACCTATTTTGTTCAGTTTCAGAGATTGAACCATCTCAGATTTCTAACATCAACTTAAAAATAGAAAAAGGAGTACCTCGAGCGGTCTACAAACTGCAATCCACCGTTCGATTGTGATCAGCACCATTATATATAGGCTGCATGTTTTCGCCATCATGCACAACGGATACACGTATTTGGCTGTGTAGGCGACCACAAAACTTTTCTGCTCATCAGTCCTGAAAAATGGCTCAAATTAATTAGAATCTTGTTTTATAAAAAATCTTCATGTCTTCTGAACTCATCCACCTAATCTTCTTGTATATCATCACTAAACACATCATAATCCACCCACTTCCTCTGAAAAAACTCCTTCCACTTTTAGCTTTCTATCCTATCCGAGACATTCCCCTCAACGTGCTTTTGCTCATTTTGTGTGCAAATGAGATGCGTTTGAACGTAAAAAGCACTTTCGAATTTCCAGAAAAAATTTCTTACCAAATGGGTAAATACATGATACTGAAAAGGGGAAGAGCGAAGACCAGAAGAAATATATCTGATATTGATAAGGAATACAGCAAGAAACCAACCTAAAACTCGAAGATTTCATACATTATTAATTTTGTGAAACTTACCATTGATTTTCTATTCGGACGACTGTAAGCATAAAGGGACAGTAGGTTTCCAAGAAGGCCTATCAGAATAGTTGGAAGATAGACGAAAGCCATTATTTTGTGAAAATCCATGGATTCCATCATGATTCTAAAAGTTTCAGGTTTGATAAGGAAGCTAAAATGTAAAAAAGCTCCCACAAAAGAACAAACAATATAGAAAAACAAAAACAAAAACGGTGGGTAGAAAATGGGCGGTTTAAGCGAGCGGATCTTAAAATTATAGGACCTAGACACTAGCCAGGGGGCAATAAATACATAAGAAAACGGACGAAAATGGTCACAAATTTCCACATTTTCGTTTTCCTCTTCGTTTCAATTTTACATACGAACACCATGAAAAATAATTATGTCTTCTCGAAATGAAGCAGAAAGAACGAAATAAATAAAAATGAGGTGTGAAAAAAGAGAAGATGAAATGTGCATCTTCCGGATTCTAATTGAGAAAAATGATGACGGAGACGTTGGAGTAAGAAGGTGGAGGCCACTCATTGGAAGGCGTTAATTTGAATATAGATGAAAGATATGAACATGATCTATATTTAGACTTTTTGATTCAGATCTTTCAAGTATTCAGAGAAAAAGAGGCGAAGTTCGAGAAAAATATCAAAATAGTGTGCTCTTTTTCTGTTTTCCCCCGAAGAAAGACGGACGAATTTGATTCAATTAAATTTTTTCTTTTTCTAGGATTGGTGGATCCAAAACTAGGGGGAAGAAACAAAAAAAAGGACATAGATCAAAAATTAAAAAAAAGCAATACACGCTGTGTCAGGAAGCCTGGTCGAAAAACGCGCCCCAGCGAACCCCAAGATCTCGCTGAACTCGCTGCCGAGTCTCGCTGGCTGAGGATCAATGTTTCAAACGATGAGCGAAAAAAAGCGCGCATTCACTTGGGTTCAAGCCAATGGGTCAGAAATCGCGCCCCAGTAAACGTGAGATTTTAGAAAAAATTCGCTTCTGAATTATGTGGCTGAGGATCAAACTTTTAAACGTTGCACGAAAAAATCACGGGTTGCATTTCGTTGATTAAAACTAATTAGGTCAAATCCACGTCAACTTGGAAATCATTAAATTTCTTCTAGCCTAAAAGTTATTTGGGCGCGTTTTTTGACACGTTGGCTTGAACCCAAGTGCGCATTGCTTTGATCTATTGATAATAAATAGATCAAATCTGCGCCCACTTCAAAATTATAAAATTTCTTCTAGCCTACGAGTTCGCCGGGGCGCGTTTTCCCAGATTATCTTTTTAATACTTTGGAGTGTTTTTCATGTCACTCGCTGATACTGATTCCAATACAGCATACTTGTAACATTCCGGGCCGGCCCGCCAAAGCCCGGGCCGGGCCTGAGGAAAATTTCAAGGCCCGGCCCGGAATGCCCGGTGGCAAAACTTTTGTCATTTTGAACCGAATTTTGAGCTCTCAATACAATTTTCTATATATTTTTTGTGCTTTTTGGATTGTTTGTCTGTTTGATCAAAAAATATTTAAAAAACTCGATTAAAATATTTGATCGAAAAAAATCACTAAAGGGTCCCCTTATGTGTTTTTTGAAATTTTCAAAACTTGTGGAATGACAGGCCCGGCCCGGCCCGTTACAAGTATGCAATACAGAATATTTGCGAAAAATTCGAGATGAATCCTGATGGAAAATTAATCGATTTCTCTTGAGAAATCAATATAAAAGGATCGGTGGAGATGTCGAAAAATTAGAAGACATATCCAGAAACATGATGGATTTTTGGTCCCAATACGAAATTTCATGAGTGTAAAAGGCAACCTAAATCGTTGAACCCCCAGAAAATACTGTGAACTTTTTGCATGTTTTTGATGAAAAGGAAGATTTTTAAAATTCTAAAAAAAGAGAGACGAACAAAGTTGATTCAGCTCAAATTTGCTTTCTCCGGAAATGGTGGATCCAAAATTAAGAAGAATAATCAGAAAAACATTCGGTCAGAAATTAAAACATCCTCCGGAGGGATAATTCGTTTTCATGGAATAAAGTAAAATGAGTTTGGGGAATGGGGATTCTTTGTAGAAAAAAATTCGAGAAATCGACTGGAACAAAGAAAAAATAGATAATATTAGATTTATAAATTCTCGATAATGTTTTCCGAATAAAAAATGTATTTAAATAAATACCCAGAATTTCAGGAAATCAAAAGTCAACTTGTTACGGTTCTCTGCAGATTTCAAGATCAAAAATTTAATTCTATCAACAAAACTCAAAAAACCAAAACACTATGATTCTGAGGGCGTCATCTTCATCATTCTTCTTCTCAAAACACTTTCTTTTTGTTATATGACCGTGTGGGCGCTTCAATTTTGGCTCCGCGACCCCAAAAACTCTTTTTTCTTTTTCTTCTCTGAACCAAGAACAAGATGGCACCGGAAATGTGTAAAATTGTCAGAGAGCACGCAACCTTTAATTGAAAAGTTGTGTGCTTTTGTGTGCAAGAAGAGTTAAGAATTTCTTTTTGTGGAGAAGAGATGGAATCGGCTGGAACCAGAACGAAAAAAAAAACAGAATAGTAAAAGTACTGAGTTAGAAGGATAGAGCCACGTTCAATTTCAGAAAACCAAAATGCAGGAGACCGTAAAAAACTGAGAGATCGAGCACGAAATGGAAATTTTGCACAAATCGAACTTATTGGACTTTTCGAAAAACGTACTTCAGAGAAAAAAAGGGAAGAAGAAAAGGAAGATTACCAATGAGAGAATATTTGATAAATGCTCGGATTACGAGACTCAAGACATCATCTTCTTTTTAGTTTTCAACCAATCAATGTTCAGGGGACCTAAAAAAAGCAGACAAAGGGGATTTAAAAACGTTTAAGAGTCTCAAAAAATGAAGGTTAGTCAAAGCGAACGGATCAATTTAGGATATGTATCGGTTGGGGGACCACAAAATGGAAATATCGGCGGAGACAAAAATTAGCGGTCGAAGGAGTGATAACCGAAAGATTTCAAACGGTCTTCACGAACTCCACTCTTTTTCGTTCACTTGAAGTCCGCTTAAATTCGCCGTAGAAAATTTTAATCCGTCGTAGGCTGTCCAGGAATTTCTTCAGAAAAAGTTTATTTTCACACGTCAGATCTTCCGATTCTCAATCAGGACCAATAAAACAAAACTGAACACGGACCAACACAAAAAAGTCAAACGGGGAAAAATTGTGACTGATTTGAAAATGCTGGAAATCCTTATAGGCTCTCCTGGAAAAAATACCGTATTTCCTCTAATAGAGGCCCATGGGCTTCCATTTTTCCACCTCGTTTCCTTGGTGGACGCCTATTAGAGAAAGGGCTTCAATGAGAGGGTTTCCGGTTCTTAACTGAGCAGGAATATTCAAAAAAGGTCAAGAATTAACGGAATTTGCCATAAAATCAGCAAAATAATTCGTCTGTAATAACCCAGAACCCGAACTGCACAGCCAGGAGGTGGGCTTCTATTAGAGGTGGGCTTCAAATAGAGGTGGGCTTCTAAGAAAAAACGGTATATTGCAATTATAGTTTTCTCACAGATCATGACTTTTTCAGAGCGTTAATTCAAGTGTCCTATTTTTCTGTTTTTTTTTCTTCGGAACTTCATGGGAGCCCTAAACTGGAACCAGAGAATATAATAACTTATAGGAGGGACGGAAAACAAAATGTGGAGAGAACGGACTCTTGAAGAGCAAAGATCATAGAAAATGTACTTCAGCGAACGAAGGTTCAGAGCGAAACGATTCGAGAAAATCTATTAGTTTGGAGCCTTTTGTAGGAAGAAAAATAAATAAAAATTCGGTCCTTGTCCGTAATACATGTCATAGTAAAAGATATTTTAACTTTCAGCTTATAAATATCAGTTAACTGATAAATTGTTTACAATAATATCATAAATGTTTTGCAAGTTGACAAATGTTTGATATCTTGCATATGAGCCAAGTTGAATTAGCTCAAACTTGACAGTGTCAGTGCCCTTCTGTTACAGGTCTTACGGCAATTAGTTGGAAACTTGCCTTTTAGCAAAAAATGAGTAGTAATAAAACAAAAACAGATGCTCTCAAATGTTCACCCCACATCACTGAAGAATGTTTTTTACTGGAACATTCCCGACACCAAATGATCTTTGAATTGGTAACAGACCCCAAGAAGATGAGGGGAAAGGAAAACGGAAATGAAAATATTGTGTAGTAAGATGACCAGGAAAACACAACACTGTGTGTTAGTAAATTAGTAGCATCGGCATGTCAGCTACTCGAGTCTGGATCCAGATTTTCAGAATTTTAAATCATCTGAGATGTCTGTATTAAATTATATTTTTGCCTCTTCATAAAAGGAATATGTTACAGGTGATTACCAGAGAATTCGTAGAAATAAAACAAGGTCGTGGTCGCTTATTTCTAGAGAACTTTACTCAGGATCTTTTTATTATTATTAGGATATCTGAAAAATTTCAAATATCGACTTGGATAGCAAAATCCTGCTCACAAGTAACGTCTGGATATTTTTAGACGCTTTGTGCTTTGTTTTCCATTTTCAGCCTACTCGAAAAAGTGTGAAAAAGCAACAAAGATTCACGTCACACTAATAAATAGCTCCTCTTTTTTGGAGAATGCTTAATTGATCATTGGCGACTGAATGGAAGATGGGATGTTATTCTTCCTTATTATAATTCATCTTCGGCAAGTAAATCTACTGTTGGCAGCATACCAGGAATGGGTACGCGGAAGATAAATAACGTTCGACCAAGGATCCAGCTAAATGAAAGTGCTTCAGTTTGTGTGATCTAAAAGGACCTGCCCGACCAGAAATGGGAACACCATCTGGTTTATTAAACCAAGAATCATGTTTTGTTCTGGATAAACCAGTATTCTGAAAATCACGGAAACGTGACTATCTGTAATCTGCAAGCTCAATCGAGGCTCATGAGTAAACTTTGTCGTGGGAATATATGTCAGGACTTAGTAAATTCAGATGATTTGTGTATTATGGGGATCAACATTTTGGAAATCACAGAAATATTTTCCATCCATATTGGTATGGGTTAACTTTTTGTGAGCCACGTGAATCTTTTGAATTTCCCAAAAGATGGACCGTTAACTTTTTGGGAGTAACGTGTTTTTTTAACCACAAATTTCAAATTTTCTCTGAAACAAAGAAATTTTGACCGAAAGCACAATAATTTCTCATATTTATAGGCGTTTCAATATTTTCTGGCAAAAAATACAGAAATATTAACACTTTCTGAATATTTTTCCCAAAATTAAAAATTTTGAAAATCGCTACTTGTTATATACTGAGTAGCTCAGCAGTTGTAATTTCCCTTTCTACCATATATTGCTTGAATAAGAGAATGACAGGAAAACCCGATGATACATACCGAGTTTCTGAATTTGAATCATAGGAAACCGGAAGAAGTGACTGAAGAATGAGCAAGACAACGGAAAGGAAATAAGAAGAAGGCGGAGAAGAAGAAGACAGAGATGGGACAACAAACCACTACTTTCGTTCTGCAACGACAAGATAGCACCTTCGAACATAAAGAAGAGAAAATGAATATGAAATTGAGATATCCGTTTGAATACGAAATTTGAAATTGATGTTGTTGAGGGAAGAGACCAATAAATACATTGTTCGTGAGAAAATGACCACAACCTGCTATAAAGTGAGTACATCCTAACCGACAAAATGATGCTCAAATGTGGCAGGCGATTTTCAGGGAAGTAAGTTTTCAACCCAAATTAGAAAATGGAGTCACCAGAAAGTCCAAAATATAGGGACCAGAAAAGAAAAGAAAAATCGAAAAACCCTTTAATTGAATCACGCTGGTCGGTGCATCATTGTCACTCCCAAGAACTATAGGAACTAGAGTCTAGTACATTTAACTTTGAAGACAACTTTTGCAATAAAAAGTATATGAAGTACTGTTTTTATAAAGAACCATTGAGATACAGTACCGGTCAGTAAGAAATTCGACAACGTATTTTGAAGTTGATTTTCGGCCATTTTGGCAATTTCCTGACTCTGAATCACGGCTGTCAAGTTTCCGATCACTTTGGAAATTTTGGAGGCTGTGAAACAAACCTAGATTGGAAACTTTGCACTTACAGAATATCTTTAAAATTTCTAGTTTTCTATTTTTCCTGTTCTCCTACTGAACACCAAAAAACAGGGGCCTCTCAGAAATCGGCAAATAGTTAAAAAACTAAGGAATTTTCAAAACATTTCGTGAATGCAAGGTTTTCAATGTAGGTCTGTTTTACATCCTCCCAAATTTTCAAAGTGGTCGGAAACTTGAGTGCCGAGCTCCAGACCTGTGAAAATAGTCAAAACGGCAGAAATTCAGCTGAAATTTTTTTGGTAAATCTCATTGACCGGTACTGTAGGTCTTGTATAAGGCAGAAAATTTAATTACAATCTCTCTGTGCCAGAAGAAGGAACAAAATCAATTTTTAGAATACCTAAAGTCTGGCGGATGTTTGACCGGAAATGGTCCTCTCTACCAATTCTTCTTCCATTCTCCACTTGTTTAGATAGCCGGAAAACCCAAAAGTCTGGCTTAAGATTTAAGGTTTTATGGGAAGAAAAGAATTCAATTTCTCGGGTTCTTTTTCAACCCTATGCACACAAAAAATTTTAGAAGAAAAGAAGAAGAAGTAAGAGATCATGGGACATTTTTTTCTATTTGCGGAACACTGGAGATAGGGTACTGGTTGAGTAAAAAAGAAAGCGTTGAAGCAACATTTGAATTCAAAATTTAGGAGAAAGAATGAGACATCAAACTCTGTGGAAAAAATCGAAAAAAAAAACGTTTGAAACTTGAAAACGATGATGAGGAAATGAAGTAGCGTGGGAAATTTAGGTCGGCAGACTAGAGTTTATGAATTTACTATTTGATACATTGCATGTAGAAGGATGCGCGGAAAGGTTTTCCCAATGATTCATAGATTGAAATACGAATGAACTCCATGAGGTTCAGTATGGACAGGTTCGAACTGATGTGGTGCGGTCCAATGCGAAGGGGCGTGGCAAAGTTTTAGGCCGATAGCAAAACATATAAATTGGGAGCCAGAGAATACAATCTCAGTGCAATATAGTGAGAGGCACAAAGAACAATTCTGAATTATCAAGCCGCGCGAAAATGAATTACCAGCAATCACGCCCATTCTCATTAGAGTACGACTGCATACCCCAGCAGTTTGATTTCTGCGTGTGAGTATGCGACTTCTGAAACTACAACTGTTTAAGTAGAATATAAGACAAATTATGGAAGTATTGGATTTTCCAAATCCTTCTTGTATACGGAAATTCGTGCAAAAAGAATCAAAGATGAATCATGTGGAACACATTTTCAGAGGACCAAAATAAACAGAAAGCAGAAAATATTTTTTTATGACTCAGACCATAGATAGTGAAAATGGATCATCCTCTTTCCACGAATCTTCAAGTGAAATTTCTGTTCAACACATTCTTCATGCGAAAAGAAATCTGAGTGAATGGATTCAGAAATTATCCTTGCAAGCACTCTTTGCCCTCAACTTTTTCCATTCAAATATAAATCTTATTTCGAAAACTTTTGAAAAAAGAACCTCTACTTTATGAAAAAAAAAATAGAAGAAAACTGCAGTAAAAAACGAAATCGTCAGCAAAACTTCATAATCCCTGGAAAAATATTTAAAACAAATATATTGCTCCGGTTGCAAGCAAAAAATGGAAAGCGACCAGTGATTCATTGCTAATTTTTTGTTTCAAAGTTGAGCTAGATATATGTGAATAAATAGAGTTTACGATAATACGGAAATATCAGAAAGGAAGAAAATTGTAATCGGAACATGAGACTTATCAACTTTGATGACAACATTCAAAGCTTCCGCGAAATTTGCCCCAAAAATTAAAAAAAAACCTAATTTTCAAATTTCAAAATGATGACACTTTCGATGAAACTAACCAAAATATTTTTGAATTGTCTCAAAAGCGTTACCAGCTGGATTCTAAAAAGGCTTCAGGGGGAAAAATATTAGGACATGAGATGGAACGGCTGAAAATGAACGAAATACCCTGAGTAAACATTCTAGATTATTCATATTAATGAAAAATATGACGATTCACAGATTGTCTGGAAAACGGGAGCATGTGGAATTACTGACAGATTGGGGAGTTATTGGGTTTGAATGTAAGGATATGGATATGAATTACCGTAACCACTCTAATAGAAGGTTGCCCAAACTAGCACATTGAGCTCAATTATCTCAATTTCTAGAAGAGACATCAAAAATGTGACAACTGATGTTTACGATAACTAGATGTGATCCAATTTGACCTTTCAGATTTCTGAGAAATGATGTTGTGGATGGATCAAAGTCATTTGCGATCTGAGCAATATTTGACGAATATTTGACATGTTATTGGGAAAGGGGCTGCTTTTTGTTTCAAATTCCTTTTTCAAAACACTTCTAAAAATTTGGAAGTATCCAGAACCGGATTTCAAAACGAATTCAAAACTCTAACCATCAGTTTCACATACTCATTAAAAGTTTGATTTATATACCGGATTTCAGTTTTTCGCTGAATTCAAAGTCTTGTTTTCCTGAACTCCTGCATTTTCAGTTCGGCAAAACGCCAAAAAAGGAAGCAAGAAGAAAATGGAAATGAGAAGGAGATATATATTAATTTCTCATTTTTACGATCATCCATTCGCCTTTTCTTTTTGGGGAGCTTGTCAAACGGAGAAAAAAGAAGTAAAAATGAAGAACTGGAAAGATCAGATAGTGAACCTTGGTTTAAAGATTTCTATGAATTTCGGATAGATCTATCTCTCTGAAATTCTGTATAACGAAACACCCGCTCAAACATCGAAACACGACATTTTACGACCTTCAACTTTCGCCAACTGATAAGAATAGGAGAAAAAAAAAAGCGTTTTGACTTGTTTGTGATTTGCAATTTGAAATGATGCGAAATAGTAACTTCCAACAGGAAAAACGTTCAATTTCCTTTCAGTTTGACATTGATATTAATAGCTCAATCATCTATCTCAAAGAGCGAAACGGCCTCGAAAAATGCGGGTCTTTTACCGGCTTATCAAGTCATTAGTTTACATAAAAATTATCTGATTAGAGGGGCTTATCATAAGTCTATTACTGGAATTTTGACATCAAAGTTATTTCAATTTTAGTTTACGGTTTTCGAGTTTTTTTTCCTCAGAAAAAATGTTTAAAATTCGAAAAAAAATCTATTTCCACAGTGCAACTCAATAGACGATTTAAAATTTTTTTTTCCACTTCCGGTTGATATCCCGATGGAAACTAGAAAAACATTTTTTTTCGAACAAAATAAAGTTCTAAAAATGGCCAACGGCGTTCTGGAACCTCAGAAATGGACACGATGAATGAATAACAAATGGAACCCAATGATTACGAGTGGGGAAACAAAAGATCTTGCTCAAAACGAATCAAGAAATGACGAAGGAAGAATAAAAAATTGGGTCGAGAATGTTTCAGGGTCTACTACTTATTTATTTATTTACTTTTCTTGAAATCACCTGCTGACAACTTTAAATAAACTGAAATTGTAAGGAACTTGTTTAGTCAAAACACAACATGAGTGTGGATGGGATTCAAAAAAAGTGAACTATACAACAATATAATTAAACTGCTCTCGGTAAAAAATTATAGGGCTTGTTTGTGAACTTATTTCAGAGCTAAAACTACTTAACAATATATATCAGTGGAACGGGAAATGTTTGAATAGATTTGAGCAAGAACTATGAGGACATAAAAAATGGATGAATAGTTTACAATTGGAGCAGTTGTAAATAAAATGACATTGACATCTGGATCGCAGAGAACTGACCTTGTGCAGGAAGTATAAACATCAAACTATTACGCTGGTCTAATTTCCAGAAATTCGAGAGTGGGCGGAGCTTAGGTCCGGCAGCGAAATCCAGGGATGTTCGGAATGGCCTTTTCACAGTTTTTCGAAATGTCGAAATTTCCGATTTTTCAAATTTTGGAATTTCGGAATCTCGTAACATCTCTATTTTGAAAATTTGAATTTTCAAAACTTCGGAATATTTCGATGTTCAAAATTTCGAAATTGGGATTCAAATTTAAAGTAGAAATTTCATTTTCCCACAACAGCGCCAAAAGCGAGTAAAAATTGACAGAAAGATTTCGACAGCGCAAAAAATATTAAACGTAATTTTGTTCGAGAGTCCCCGGATTCCGTGAAATTTTTCTTTTTTTTCGTATTCCGGAAAATTATTGTCATTCCGGATTCCGGATTCCGTATATCGTAAAATTTTCATTTGTCCGTATTCCGGATTCCGAGAAAATTATTTTATTCCGGATTCCGTCACTCAAAAAAGTCATTCCGGACATCTATGATTTATAGGCATAAGCATAAAAAGTTTCGCGTCCTAGAAAATTCATTTTGAGAAAATTAGGTCACCATATAGTTAGGCCGATGTCGTGTCGACTCGGCTCGACATTTGTCGACTTTTGTCGACACGATATCGCTCTTGGTGAAGGTCGACACGATTTTTGTCGACTCCTTCAAAACGACATTTTGACTCAAAATCGATCGGCAATCGTGTCGACACGTTACTCTATTCGAGACTCACAAGCAAATTTTTTTGCGCTTTTGACATACCGTAGTCCAAAAACCTCTGGTTCCGAAAAAAGTTTCGAAAGTATTCAGACTGGGATTCCATTCCGAATTATTTTCTCAGAGTTTTTCCGGTCAGAATTTTCCGGGAATTTAGAATTCCGTTCCAAACATCCCTGAGCGATTATCTTCTAGCCTACTTTTTCGCTTTTTTTGATGATTTTTTTTTCAATTTTTCAATAGTTTTCATTGCTTTTATCTAATTTTTTGAAATTTGTCATGTTTTTTGCAAGATAAAAAACTCAAAATCGATTAAATTTGGGGAAAAATAGGCCAGACAATATACATATATGATAACACATGCTCCTCTAAGAATTTCGCTACCAACGCTAAGCTCTGCACATTCTCGAATTTTTGGCCTCACTTTGCATCGAAATAATACCAGAACTTGAATACTGTTGAAAATTTTCTGAAAACCAGTTCCAGTTTCATGAATCTTAAACTAAACCCCAACGAAAAGGAACAAAAAAACAAACATAGGGATTACGGGTCTCGAGGGAGTTTTAATAGAAATAAATCAGCCGTTCGTTTTCAGACAAAACCCAGGGCCACTAGATCTTTTGAACTAAACTGGACAAAGAAAAGAAAACAAATATGTACATATGGTGAACAGAACACGGCGGGTGAGTTTTGACATCATCTGACATGGTTTTTATTCTGGAAGTGATCAGAAAACTTTTTTTTCTTCTGGGTACGATGTGCTCATCGATGGCTTCCCCAACGTGAAGATGATCAAGGTAAACATTTGAGCATAATTTCATTGTTCGCGATTAACAAGCACTTGAAAAAGCATAGAGGTATCGGGTTGCCCCCCAAGGTGCATCCGATCCGGGCGGCTACAATTTTTGGATAAGAAAAACAGATGAAAATAGACTTCAGAGTCCAAAAGTATAAGTTTTGTTTGGAGAAGATCAGTTGAAATTTTGGAAGAGTTCATTGGGATTAGCAGGAAAGTTTTTGGGTTACTGTACGGAGACCCAACGGCTTGTGTACAATTCGAGTGATGTAGAAAATCAAGCATACTCTATTCAAATGATTTTTGACCATTTTTTCTCTCGCCTACTGAAAATATGAAAAAAAAAATGATGACGAGGAGAAATAAAAAAGAACTCCCTCACCATTCAATCCGTGTGAATTATTAACAAAATCGTAGAGTGACCGCTTTTCAGTAACTTCTCATCGGAACTTTGAAAAGAAAACGATCATACTCGATACAGAAAAAAGGGTCTTATTTCCGATTCTTCATAGTCTCATTAGGCAGAATGTATCGAATTGCAGGAGCAAAGAAAAATGAAAAAACTTAAAAAGAAAAAAAAACATTGACTGACCTGTGCACATTCTATTGAATCCGACTTTGTTCGGATGAAAAGAGGTTAGACAGGATGACTGAATATTCGGTCTTACAGAGAAGCTAGTCGTGGATGATCTCGATGAAACATCCAATAATTGAATGGAAGAGGGGAGATAAGTATATTCTTCAAGATCCAGGTTGCTGACGTTTGGTGTTGGTATCTGAACGAAAGATTACTTCAGATGAAGCTTTTGGGGACATTTCAAGAGAGCAGGACCTTACACATCCCCCATAAATTTTTTTTGTATAGTTACGGACCTAGAATTACCTATTTCTGAAAGACACCAGCCTTTTTCACGTTTTCAGTTTAAAAACGGGCCAAAAAGGGGCTTTTTCGGGAATCGGTGAATAGCTGAAAAACTAGGAATTTTCAAAAAAAACTATGAATGCAAAGTTTTCAATCTACGTCTGTTCTACACCCTCTAAAGTTTTCAAAGTGAACGGAAACTTGACAGTCGATCTCCAGACTTGTGAAAATGGTAGAAATCAATTGAAGAAAACTTTTGTATATCTTATTGACCGGTATTGTATGTGTGGGTGTTTTTTCTTTATTTTTCGAACTGACCAAACCAATATTTATATAAAACAATTTATTGATAATGAAAAGTAATAATGAAAATAAAATCATCAGGCACTCATCAAAAATTCCAGCAGGGAGCGAACATTCAACCAATAATAAAAAGTTATTCCAAAGAAGAAATATAACCCATCTAATATGAAATAAGCGAAATCGTTACACTATAGTCTATACAAAAACTTCAGAAACAAAAACTGGGAAATCAATTGAAGCCCCTAGATGCAAATCTGTGAAATCTGAAGAAGTGAAAAAGAATTTGAGTTTTGAGATTTTCGAAAAATTATTGCATTATGAATTAAAGTTTAGCCCATTTGTATTCTAGGAGACTTACAATAAATAAATTATTACAGAAAAATATACTGTTGTACATACATATCTACATTATTTGACACGCTTTCTTTTTCCCATTTTTGCCATCCGCATCGTTAGCAGTCAATGTGAGTTGTCTTGATTTTTCCATTGCCAAAAGCTTTTCGAAAAGTTCAGTGATGTTCTCATTGTTCTTGGCAGATGTTTCGATGAATCCACAGCCCCAGAGGTTTGCAATCTTCTGTCCTGCAGCGGTTCCAACATCTCTTTTCTGAATTAAAATTATATTCTTTATGATTTTAATATTTAAATAAACGAACCGATTCCTCATCCTTTTTGTTTCCAACCAACATTATTGGAGTTGATAAAATTGCATTTCCTTTCTCCTCTTTCATCATCTCCACAATCGGTCCCAGCTCAGCGAACGATTGTTTACTAAATCAATAGTTACAACATTTATTCCATTGAAAACAAATCAACTCACTTTCCGACACTGTAGACCAGAATGAACGCATTCCCCTTGCTGATCGATAGTCTTTGCATTGCTGGGAACTGATGGCTTCCAGTCGTATCCGTGATTTCAAGTGTGCAAACATTTTTCTGATTACAGCTTATCACTTGTCGGTACGTGTCTTCTATTGTTGGAACATAGTTCTCATTGAATGTTCCTTTTACGAATCTTTGCACAATCGATGATTTTCCGACGCCTCCAGCACCGAACACTGCTACTCGGTAGTCTGAGGTCGACGCCTCGGCTACGCGGCTTCCCTAGAAATAAGATGATTCGATTTTTAGTAGAGTTCCTCTGAATTTTGATCTTAAAGAGTTCTAGATAGGATTGGTAGACGATTCATTGTATTTCTGACATACTTAAGATACCTAGTAACACAACAATACATCTCGCATCACAATACAAATTAGTTATAATATCAATAACCTAAAAAGACTGCGTCAGAAGAAAGATGAGAATTACAGCTGATTCAAAAATTAACAGCTTCTGAAATTGAACATTTTTGAAAAGACAGAGTGGCGCATAATTACCCGGACTGAAGTTTGAACTGGCATAAAATTTGAGGAAAGCGTTGTACTTGGCGCGCGAAAATTCAAATAGATCATCAGTAAACTGACCAAAGCGCGAAAATTGAAGCGCGAAAATTCAAATAGATCATCAGTAAACTGACCAAGATTCAAATCATTTGATCAACTTTGAGCTGAGTTATCGCTTGTCAGAGTCGCTTGGTCTCATGAAAATCGCAACGGAGAGCAAGAAACACTCATCTTTGGACAAGCATAACAATACCTAGACACCAGAAATCATTTTGAAAATTTTAGTAGCTTTGAATCAAACGTAAAGTTACATTTTTAAAAATTTTCGTGCTACTGAAATACTTATGCCTAAAATATACCCGTTTTATCAGGTCGGGTAATTGTGCGCTACCCTGTGAGTGATGGCCGAACCTTACATAGTTTTTTATAACATTTTACATAAATATTATGCTGAAGTAAAGACTAAAAAATAGTTCATCTAAATTAAATTACAGTTTTCCCTTCAACTAACCGAGCCAGCCGTCGTGGTTGCAGCTGTGTCCTCAATACTGAAATCAGCCTCCAGTAGACGACTGGGACCACCGTTTGAAGCTGTTGGAGAGCTCTGGAAAGCAGAGAAAACTTTGGAAGAGGAGGTGTCAAAAAAGGAGAAGGTGCTTGAAGTGTGAAAGGAATACAAACAAAAAAGTAGGGGAAAAGAAGAACAATGCATAGAAAAATGGGAAAAAAAGAAAAAGGGGCGGCATGAGAACGAGGAGTGAGTCCAATTTCCGTTGGACTCGAGGAGCCGCGTCCCCGCCCACTTTCTTCCTTCTTGCCGTTTTTTTTCTTCTTTGCCATACCAACTTTTAATTATCTCCTTTTTTCTTCTTTCTTCTTTTCATAGCACAGGGGGCAAACGTGAAGAAGTGGGACAGGAAGAAGAAGAAAAAAGTAGAAAGGACAAGATGACGAGCACAGAGAAACACGGATGGAAGTACTTTTTTTTAGTTTACTTTGCCAAAGGGAGTGGGACAAAGTGATGGGGCGGGAGAAAGGTTTTAGGGGGAGGGAGAGAGAAGTGGCAAAAAAAGAAAAGAGAAGACCCTATAGGCACAGAGGTTTGAGTTTTGAGTTACACGGACCCTCCAAAGAGAGAAAGACATCCGAGAATACGAGAACATCGGAACATGTGATCATCGAAGTAAAAGAAACAACAAAAAGTTTCTACGGAAGGATAAAGACCACCGTGGAATAACACAACAAAGTAGATGATTGTGTCATGTGGGGCAGAAAATATAGGACCAAGAAGTAGAAGTTCGGACATCATTCGATCTGGGGAAGCATAGCTGGTTTGAAAAAATTGAGATGGTTGAGGATGTATAAGTATTACTGTCGCTTGCATTCCTACACAGATTTCTAAAGTACTCTCTAAGATTTTTTAAATTCCGTGATACCTGTAATAGAAGGGACCCGCCACTTTGACAGCTAGAAAATTAAACCTCTTTCTCGACTACACCACTCTTTGATTACACCTACTCTTTGACTCCACAATCTCTGACTACATTATCTCTTTGACTACATTTATCTCTTTGACTACACTTGTCTCTTTGACTATACTTTTAAAAATTTTTGAAATTTTCTGCAGTTTTTGTGGCCGTTCTTACAGAAAATAAGAAGATTTAAAGCCTAAGCCTAGAATTTTGAACAAAAACTGACAATTCCAAAAAAAATCACAGTGAGAAAAGTACTGAAATTCGCGACAATCAGCGAAAGTCTCACTTTTTTCGCTGAGATTCCAAAATTTTTATTAGTTTTTGTTCAAATCAAAGGCTTAGGCTGAAACGGTTTGCCGGAAAACATAAGCTTTAGCCTAAGCCTATAATATGAGAAAAAAATCGGAAATTCCAAAAAAATTCAGTCAAGAAGTACTATAAAACAAAAAAGTGTAGTCAAAGAGACTTTGTAGTCAAAGAGACATCGAAAAAGGGTACATCGAGTTCTTAGGGTACATTGGTTCCAAGGGTACATTGGATTGTTCGGTACATGT
>NC_013486.2:10427345-10432962 GCF_000004555.2 Caenorhabditis briggsae | reverse complement strand
CGATGTACCCTTTTTCGATGTACCCTTGTATCGTGGGCGAAATTGACGTGACATTAAAAAATTGTGAGTCGCGAAGCGACGAAGAAAATAAAAAACGTCAAATCGCGCCGAAGGCGCACCAGCCAGATGTTTGAAGCGCCGGAGGCGCGGCAAACGGGCTGGTATTTTTTTTAAAGTCGTTAACTGATACATTGTTTATCATAGTAATAAACATTTTATCCGTTGACACATTTTTGATATCTCTTGAAGGAGCCGAGATAAATGAGCTCAAACTTGACAGTGTATGGCGTCTTCCATTACAGGTTTTACGGTATTAATCGTAAGCTATCGCTAGAAAAATTAGGCAGCGAAACATCGACAGATTTTTTTAACGAATGAACGAATTTACTGATTTCCGTTACAGTAGTGTTTGACGGTTCATTCTCTACATGTTGCAATGTATCGAAAATGTGTTAACTGACAAAACTCTCCTGATATTATGACAAATGATTTATTAATTGACAACTTTTTTATGTTTTTTGGCAGGCACCTAGAAAGTTGACTCAAATTATAATTTAAGGGCCCCTTCCTATTAAAGGTTTTACGGTACATTTGAATTTTCTCTGATCTTTGCATTTGCCTTTCCATTACTCTGTTTTTTTCCTGATGCGAAATTCTGATTACTTGATGTCTTGAATATGTCAAATTGAAATCCCCTACAATCCTTCGTACTCGTTATTAACATTTTGATTCAATTCCAAAATCTTCGTATCTAATATATTATTCGTACACACTATATATATATACACGAGTACTACCATATCTTCCCAAATCATATCGGATTTCCAATATAATAGAACAAAAAAGACTGGCTTCTGCCATCTTCTCATCAGCAGCCACCCGAATAGAAAACGGGAAGAATGAAACAAGAATGACACAAAAAAAACGTTTCGGCCCATAAATTTTTCTTTGCTCTCTCGTAATGTCATTTTGTTTTTGGGCAGGGGTCCGTTTCTTTTTTCTTCTAAACTTGGTTTATGGCCAATTTCTATAGTTACGAGACTAACGAAAATTTGACATTTCAAATGGAAGGAGTTCACATGAGCCATATAAAAAAGCTTCAGATTTTCTTTTTCTCATAAAATTTCAGGAATCTATGAGGCGAAAAAGAAAGAAGGGGAATCTCAAGTCCTGGTTGTTTTGGGAATGAGAGTAAAGGGAAAACGGAATAGTTGAAAGGCAAAGAAGGAGGGTTTTGTAATGGATGGAGAGCAATTATTCGGCCAATTAGAGATTAGTTTCGTTTTGGCCAATCCAATTCTTTTTTTTTCCATGTTGTTCCAGAAAGAATTTAGAGGGAAACGGAGAATTTGTTAAACACGGAGGTAGGAAAAGCACGGAAGTGTGAGAATGGCTGGATGAACAGTGAAATTGGCAGAGGATTTTGAAAGCTTTTAATTTGATTTTTCTAAATCTTGAGGCAGTTTGAACCATTTGAAATTCACACTTGACCATGGAACTGAAGTTCAACCTCAAGTGTTTTCAGATACCGGAAGCACCCTAATAGAGTGCCACCCAAACCATCCGCTTTGAGCTCAGATACCTTATTTCCTGTGAAAGATATTAAATACTAGTCCTGAAAAAATGTTTATCTTAATATCAAAAATATTTTGTCATCTGACAACTTTTCTATATTTTTTACAGGGACCGTGATAATTTGGCTCGAAGGTATAAGTTAGGGGGCCTTCTATTAAATGTTTAACGGTGACTAAACACTTTCAGAAATAAATGAATATTAGAAGTACTCTTTCCATTCATGCCCGGATGACGTTGTTGTGATATTTTAAACCACCGTCAAAATTCGAAATTCTCAATTTCAGCACTCTCTCGCCAAAAGCTCCAAAAATAGAAACTCCTTCATTATCAAGTAGCAATTACCCAACCAACGTAATCAGTTAATTTACTAGTTAGTCAGAACTTTCTCCCAAGTGAACATATATGATTTGAAAGATTTGAAATCATCACAAGAACATGTGATTTTTCGAAAAATTTTGGTCTTCCAATATGCTGACGTAGATGAAGAGACAATCGGAAATAATAAAAGGAAATGAGGTGGGATGGTCGACAAGATGGGCGTTTTAAACTATGTAAAGAATACGGTGGACTGGGATTTTGAGGGGAACGCTGGTGGCCATGGCCGAAGGTCCTACAACGACAACTACCGTAACCTAAAAATAATTTTAACTTCAAAGATTTTTGTTATCTTGTTCTCCGCGAATTATCAGTTAGTTTATTCATTATCAAACACTTATTTTCTGACTTTTTTGGGGAAAAGACAAAATAAAAATTGACGAAAATCAGTCAAGAGCAAGAAAATACATAAATAAGGAAAATAAAAATAATTTTCGGTTACGGTAGTTGTCGTTGTGGGTCCTTACACCACTGTCACCGGCGCTTCTCTTACACAGCTACGATGTTTTGTACCAGAATAATATCACAGTGACAAAAAAGACGTTTCAGGAAATTTGAGAAGAAAAATAAGAATGATCATTTTGAATCTTTGATTGTAGGATTTCAGTTTATATAGAATATAGCTCAAGTAGACTGATCAGACCATGAGATATTTTATTTTTAAAGTAAATTGGCGGACTCTGCGACACGGAGATTCAGAAAAGTTCGAACTGGTTCGAAAAAAAAGCGACATAGAGGTGAGAACTCTAGGATTGATTTGTTAATCATTGATGCATGCATTCATGATGACAGACTCTCTCCTATCGCTCCCTATTTTTCCAGAAGAACCTACAGATGAAAAGGAAGGTCCCCGCACGAAAGAAAAGGGGAAAAAAAGCTTGAGAGGTACTCGAGACTCCGTGATTCATACCACTGAATTTTTGACGGAATAAGATAGATGTGGAGGGGGGTAATTGGAGGAAGAAGGAGGAGATGGCTCAGTGGGTGTACTCTCGCCACAGATTCAGAAGGCAGATTGGTCAGTGAATAGACGACAGCTTCAACTTACGTAGATAGACAACAAGATGAGATTGTAGTTCAACTATGCGTCATGATTGTATTCAACACCCTCGCGTTTTGATTTCGGACTAACCTATTTTTGAACACTTAAGAATACAGGGGAGAAGAGGACGTCAAAATGTCTCTTATGGAATAAATCTCGTGAGGATTGAAAATTTTCAGAATTGAAATATCCAAAAGAAGGGAAAAAAGAGGAAGAAATGGAGAAATTCATTATTCCAGACTGGGAACCAATCGCAAGAAAGCAGAGACTTCCTGGGAACGATCGAGAATATTTAAGAACAGGAAATAAATCAACAAGAACTTTGACAAAAAAAAGTTCAAATCTGAAATTATGAAATCATCGGGTGCCCAAAAAAGTTTTTTGTGCTCACAGAGCATTGAATCATGCAACATTCCTTCTTGTTTGCATGACGTTTCGATTGAGTGGGGTGGATGAATTCATAACATTCGGGAAGATGGAATGAGGCGGATATAACAGGTGTGAAAACTTACAACAGACAGGTGCAAATATGAATATGAGTTGGAAAATGTCTAGGACGGGAGGAGATGAATAGGACATTGTGTCAGATGAAGAACACTTAATGAGTGGGTGTCTAGATAGAAGTTCAATATAAAAAAGACGTTGACATTATTTTTGTTCGAAAAATCATTTTTTAGATACCGTATGTCCTTATAGTTATCAGAATTAATTTCAGAATTTGTAAATTTCTGGATTTCGAGATTTCAGAATTTCTGAGTTCAAGGACTTTAGAATTTTAGAATTTCAGAAATCTGGAATTTCAGAGTTCCAGACTTTTTGAGTTTTTATGCAATTGAAATTTCGGAATTTTAGAATTACAGAATTTCCAAATTTCCAAATTTCGCAATTTTAGAATTGCAGAGTAGCAGAATCTTAGAATTTCAGGGTTTTAGAATTTCAGAACTCCAGAATCCTAGAAACTCTAGAATTTCAGGTTTTCAGAATTTCGGAATTTTAGGTTTTCAGAATTTCTGGATTTCAGAATTTCGAAATAGGCGAATATAAGAATATCAGAATTTCGAGAATTCAGAATTTCAGAATTTCAAAAAAACTGATTGAGTTCAGAACTTCTGAAAAGTTGAAGACGGAACGAAATTCAAACAATGAGTAAGTTTTTATACAAACTGTACAATGAAAGTTGAGGAACTGATTTGATTACTGTAGTTCATTTTGTATTCCTCCTATTAGATAATGAAATATTCAAAGTATTCATCAAAGTTCAGATTTTATGTCATGAAAGTTTTCATTCAAAATTTCCTCTGGTTCAAATCACAAATTCAGAAAACACAACATCACAAAACAAAAACAAACAGTTTGCAAAGAGTGCGTGTTCCAATATTCTATTCTGGTCTTGTAAACAACCAGCTGAAGTTATAAATCCCCTGATAAATGATAGAACTTGTTCGATTCCCTTGCGTGCTGCACGCGAATCAGAAAAACAGGTGATTTCATTGTTTTCTTTTTTCAGAACATTATTTTTCACAAAGGAAACAAAGTTTCAAAGTTCTTCTGGAACTTTTCGAACTCTTTGAACACTTTTCAGAACGGATTAAATCAAAAAAGCTCAAAGAGGGAGAGGATTATTTGTTGAGCTGTCACATCATATTAAGAAGATCATCTCATCCTGCAGAATCAATGATGTGGTTCCAAAAAAAGCTGCAAATTCCATGCACAAAAAACGGGCGGTCTTCTTCCCTTCTCCAGACACACATACATACACAAAAAAACGTGGGTTAGTTTTCGTTTCTCCTATTTCTAAGTCTCCGTATTCTTAATGTTCTCAAACATTCCGCTCCGCTTCTGACGACGCGGGGGCCTTCGACGTCGACGCCGCCAACACATGCTCTGAAAGGAAGAAAAAAGGAAAAAAAGTGAGAAGGATGGAGGGAGAGAAAAGATAGATGGATGGATGGATGGCCACTTTCTTTTTTCCCTTCTTTTCCATTTTTTGTATGTGTGTGCTTTTGCTCACTTCTACCGAACCTCTATTTTGGAATGCATTGCATAACGGACACAGCAAAAAACTTCCCACCGACAACAAAACAATTACCATCAGCAAAAAATCATACGATTCCAGAAGGGTTGCGTGACACTTCTACTCTTCGAAAATGAAAATCACCTGAAATGCCTCCGGTGATGTTACGGATTTTGGGTCAGACCAACGGAAGAGCAAGATTGGGAGAAATGTTCCGATACTGTGAACTAATTTTAATATTTTTCAACTTTTTTTTCTACGAGAACTTATAAATGTTGATTTGAACTGACGATAATTGTTTAAATACTGTCATGACTCATGAGACATGACCGGCCCATGCTCCCAAGGGGCATCTNCGTGCCATCCGCTACAGTGATGCCGACAACAAGTTGTGGCGCTTCAATGTCCAGTGGTCGTGCTCTGTGCCAACCTACATCAAGAGATCCAACAATTGGCGTCAGGTTCACTGGCTTGCTGAGAAGGTTCCAGCCGAGGAGGGAGCCAAGGAGACTCCAGCCAAGGAATTAGTCGACCTTCTCAAAAACACTTGGCAAAAGGAACAAGAAGCGTGGGATGCCAAATTAGACGGAGAGAAATACGTCTGGACTGAA
>NC_013486.2:10408497-10426646 GCF_000004555.2 Caenorhabditis briggsae | reverse complement strand
AGAAAATCCCCAAAGATTGTCTGAAAATGCCTCCCTTGTAAGAGACAACTTCAAAATGACCCCTATCAGTTAGTGACTCCTATGATTGAATGCCCCCTTTGAGCACGATGCCCCTATTTCGATGCCCATAAGAACTGAAATTAGTTAGAGAAGTTTATATTTCATATTTTGGCCTAGTCTTCTCTGATCAGTCATTATTATTTAGGGTTGCTCTGGCCAGAGCCAACTGATTTCTCAAACCCATCCACTTTGAGCAGAAACTTTTTTTATAAATATCCACCATACCTTATTTCCTTCAACCAAAGACCACCCAAACCGTTTGATCTCGATTATCTCGAATTCTGGAAAGGATACAAAAATGTGTCAGCTGACAAAACAATTCTGATATCATGACAAACAATTTATCAGTTTCACTTTCTGATATCTTTGACAAGAAACAAGAAAAATTGGTGCAAAGTAAAAAGGTAAGGTAGCCATTTATTACAGGTTCGGGAGCCAGGTAAAGGAGCCATTTATTACGCATTTACCATAATTTGATTTATGGTTTTTTTTTTTCAAACTAGTGGAGCTACAGTAACATAACAAGTCCAACTGGGACAACAAATTTTGTCAAAAAATCTGACGGAACTTCAAAACGTCTTCCGAGATGAATATAAGTCATCTCGCTCGAACGTCAAGACAAAAAATTCCCAGAAGATTCTTGAAAAAAGACGAGAAAATCAACATATCCCTCTCACAAAAAGCAAAAAAAATGTGAATCGGAAAACGAAGGAAAAACATCGAATGAATCGACGCTAGTAGCTTTATTCACAAAAGAAAACGGGACACAAAAAAGAATAGGAACGAAAAAAATGGGGTACATCAGAAGGGTGAGAAGAGAAACAAGGAATTGAATGGAGGGAAGAATAGGACGACGACGGGAAAAAATAAGGAAATTGTGGTAGGGAGCATTCGGAAAAAAATGTTACATATTTTCATGTAATATTCGATCTATATATAGAAACATGCGAGAAAAAGAATACGTGTTGTAGATTCAAATTCCATCCAGTGGAACAGTAAAGATTTGTACAGTTTAATGAGCAACGGAGAGCTCGAGAAGAACCCAGTTCTTGCGGATAACCTCCTCATTGGCCAGTTGCTCATGGTCTCTGAAGTATTGCTCCTGAGCATCGATGGCCTTCTTGGTCACGTCAGTGAAAGATTCCAAATTGTATCCCAACTTCTGGAGACGCTCCTTGGTCTCAGCCACGTTGACAACGTCGACTGGCTCCAAAGTGAAAATTTTGGCTCCGTCATTCATGATTTCTGTGGCTCTGCGAATAGTCTCGTCATCAGCAGTGCTCAATAATTCAGTCGAAAGGAACACGTCGAACTTAGCGTCCTTGTTTTGCCAGTAATTGACAGAGCTGGCGAGAGTCTCGTTCCATCCGAAACGAACTCTTTGGTCCTTCAAATTGTTGGATTTGGTGAGAGAGGTACGGTAGTATTCTGGAACGAGTTCAGTGTTCCAGACGTTGGCATTGAAGGTTTCGGCAAGAGTGTGCGCGTTGATGTGGCAGAATGGTGAGACGGTACGTGGAGTGTAGAGGAAGAAGGTGGAGTTCGATGGGAGGGAAGTGAGAGCGTCGTCGAAGACCTGAAAATTTAATTTTTTGTGAAACTTCATAAGGATCTTCTTTAAAATAATCTTACCTTCTCAGTCCAGACGTATTTCTCTCCGTCTAATTTGGCATCCCACGCTTCTTGTTCCTTTTGCCAAGTGTTTTTGAGAAGGTCGACTAATTCCTTGGCTGGAGTCTCCTTGGCTCCCTCCTCGGCTGGAACCTTCTCAGCAAGCCAGTGAACCTGACGCCAATTGTTGGATCTCTTGATGTAGGTTGGCACAGAGCACGACCACTGGACATTGAAGCGCCACAACTTGTTGTCGGCATCACTGTAGCGGATGGCACGGAGAAGCTGAAAAGATAAAAATGAGACTTTGAAATCGTACTACTCAATTACATTGATGTAAAGCGACGAGAATCTGTAATGGGTCGGATTTGCGTTGGCAGCATCGTGCATCGAAGTTGCTTTCGATCTTCCAGTGCTTGGCTCGGAGCAACTCTCACGGAGATGTACAATTCCATCTTGACGAAGCCATCTCATGCAGTTGAAGATGAACTCAACGGTCTCATCATCGGAGAGATACATCATGAGCCAGTTGGTGAAGACCAAGTCAACACTGGTTGAGTCCATCTTGAGTCCGACAGCATCTCCAACACGATAGTTGATGTTTCCAAGATGAGCATTTCGTTGTTGGTTTTTCTTGATGAAACTGTCAATGAAATCGGTGGAGAGAACCCAACGAGCAGTCTCGGCAAGAACAGTGGTGAAGCGTCTGAAAACAGTACAATTCAAGATGGAATAATTTAAGAAAGATTTTTAGAAAGCGTAACTACACTTACCCAATTCCAGCTCCAATATCCACAACGTCCTTGTCGTGGAGAAGTGGCAAACTAGCCAAAATATCGGCACGATCGCTGGACTCCAACTCTTCAGCCGAATGATTCAACATCATAGAATTGGTATCCGGCTTATCTGAATACTTATCCCAGAAAGATTTGAAGTTCGCACGACGTTGCATAACCATCTCCATTTCTTTGTCCCTGAAAAAGCCACAAAATTAAGAATAGGAGCCAGTGATTCAAACAATGGAATCAAAATGTTTGCATTGATGTTTTTTTTTCTCATCTGGTCATCAAAGCAAACAGGAGACTACGAGGCAGACTCAATGGTTTCGAGAAACAAGCAAAATGATAAATGGAATTGTTTTATCTTGTTGTATGGGGTAGGGTGCATAGAACTTTTCGCCCCCCTGTCCCCGACTGCCGATCAGGCCATTCTGAAGCTCCGCCCACTTTCGAGAAACACGAGTGGAGACGATGGCCGATTTCACGAATAATGGGAGGAAATAGAACATGCGAAGAATACATAAAATATATCGTAGACAGATGAGTGTTCTAACGATCAAATGTTTAAGATGAGTTTAAAAAACGACTAAAATTTTGATGGGATGACAAAATACTCAGTTTGTATTGCAACAGAAATACAGTTTGTGCTCATCATATTTTGAATTTCTTGATGATCCATAGATCCAACTAAAACATCCCGTCGAATTAAATTTTAATAGGATTCATATGTTCTTTGAGATCTTAAAAAAGGTTTTCAAAATAATACAGTAATCTGCGTATTTGTGCAAATTATTATTTTATGCATACAATTTGGTCATGCTAATTAGTGATTTGTTCCTCTAATAGCTGGGCTCTTTTCTCTGGATTCAAAATAGCTTGGATTGAATGATCTGATAAACTAGATCCTGATCACTGGTATATATTTGAATTATTGACCCTAAGACTTAAGGGCCCAAGTCGAGATTTACTAGGTAATTTGTATGGATTGTATCAAGATTTCAATTGATAACTTGATGATTACTCATGTTAGAAAAATTGAACCTCTTACAAGATTATATAACACCTGTAATAGAAAGGCCCCCAGACTCTCAATTTTCAGATATCTCAATTTCTATTAGAGATATCTATAACATGTCGATTGATAAAGTGTTTTTTATACTATGATAAACAATTTATCATTTGACAACTTTTTTGATATATTTAAAAAGAACCAATAAAAATTGGCGGAAAGCTAAACATCGGGGAGCCCTTCTATTAGAAGTTTTACGGTTACGATATTTTAGCAGATCCGACCACTACAAAAATTAAATTCTACCCTTTTTTCAAATGTTATTCTGGCAAATCCCTGACTTCCTGTGCCCTCTGATTTTTCAAATCGGACACCAATTGCACTATCTGTGTCACATCATAGATACAACGTGGAACTAGTTTTCCTTCTTCTATTATTACTGTTTGCCACTCCTATCTGATCGTTTCCCTTCATTTTTACCGCTCCCCATAAAAGTTCATTATCAGTGTACTCCTCCCAACTGACGGCAGTAGCCTCGCTTCTGCCTAAGCGAGCCTATAACGCGAGCACAGTACACTTGGCCTTCTGAACTTGTCATTTTTCAATTCTTTTGGACACGAATTCTAAGAAAATATCAAGTTTTTATCATCAACATCATATTCATTATCGTAGCGAACTATCAGTTAGGGGTTAGGTTTTATTCTCTCCTCTCTTGTCTTTTTTCAAAGAAACGATACGCGATAAAATATGTCTCTGACATGCTAGACTAGATAGTGTTGGAGAAAAAAGGGGATCTATGAAGATTTGTAAACTGAAAACTTGCAAAAGTTAAATCAATCAACAACTGACTTATATGGAAGAAATTGAAACGATCAGACTGGTAAAGCAGGCTTTTTTTTAGAAAAGAATAGTACTTCGGAAAAGCGACGGTCAACGTCTGCTGACCATTCTTATCTTATCAGAGATGCTGGAAACAAAAAGCCAATAAAAATGGAATTGCACAAAAAGTGGAAGAAACGTGCTTTCAGAAAATCCAGGGAAAATTGTGTAGGAAAAGGGAAAATCAGGGTTGACCATGGTTGGAAAGTTCAAGCTCGAGCTGAACAAAATTAGATCTGTTGCAGTTTTACGTTTGCACAGCTTGGCATTCAACAATGAAAATGTGAAAGAAGCTTAACATGGAACTTTTTAAGCTGCCATTTTATTTGACAAAAACCACTATACAAGTGAAAGAGCGTCTTTAAGAACCATTAGATCCCTTCTCAAACTTCTAAAGTGCTGAAATTTCAGTTTCAGTATAAAAAAACGCCTTTTCTGTGCAAAAACGGCAATTTTCAACTATGAACTTCTGCATTCCTAAGGATTGCAGAAAAATTTGCCTACCCTTTGAGCGAGATAATTTTCCCAAGTTTGAAAAATCGTTTTAGAAAAATTGTGACATCAGAAGTGTCACAGAATTTGCCAATTGAAATGTCAACTTTATAGGTTGCCTTGTAAGTTAGAAACTACTGTATAAATAAGTCGAACTCGAAAATGTGGACCAAATTTTTTGAAAAGGTGATCCAGAATCTGATGTCAGAAAATCGTCTAGGATCATCACCTACCACACGTGTACATGCTCCCACGTGTCGAATGATACAAGAAAAGAATGGGTGGTCGTCTACCATATATTTTTTGAAATCATGTGATCATCTAAAAGGAATCAGAAAAAAGTCACTTACAGAGTTTGATCCTCAACAGAAAATAGTTGTTGGCCGATCGACATGTTGACACCTGAAACATAAATGATGACGAAGGATAAATGTATTGGAAGTGTTCAAAAACATAAGAAGTAGACGGAAGGAGAGGGAAATATTTTCATAGGATTTGGAAATCGGAAAACGACTGAACTGCTCTGCGATACTCGAGATGGGCGAGGCTTTAATTTGAATAATCTGCCACGGCCTCAGAGAGGGATACTGTAGGTTCAGTGAACAGTGTTCACTGAACGCCCGCCCCTTTTCTGACATATCTCATCTACAAAATTCCTTATATCAAATCGAAACCAAGGGAACACACACACACACATTCTTATTAAAATAAAAAACCAATTGCCCTATCGACATGAATAGACGGCAAGAGGAGAAAAAAAGAGACAACTGATTTGAATCAAGACGAGAAAGGTGAAGAAGGAGAAGACGAAGAAGAGAATATATGGTAGTTGTTACACGGTATTATCTGATTTTTGTCATCGAGAAAAAAGGGAGAAGAGAAAAAGAAGAAATACAGACAATACATACACTCTCATCATGTTCATTTTGCAGCAAATTGTAAAGTATCACAGTGATGAGAAGATGAATACTATCGAGACCTTGGCGGTTTTTTTGGTTGCGGAATTTAGAAAAAAAAAGATAAAGATAGACGTTGGTTCACAAGTTCAATTCAATCGACTGATTGAAAATGACAAGCGAGAAAAAAATCAAACAATCGAAAAGCGAAGAAATAGCCAAAAGGCAGTGTTGGAGTTCATCGTTCTTATCAGTTCCAGATGGAGGAATAACAATTTTATGGATAGGCATACACACTCCGATTTTTGGCTTCCTTTGGAGTGTAAAAGTAAGAAAATTGAGTGTTTGTAAGGTGTTTAGCAAGAAGAGCAGTGTTTCCTGACACGCAATTAGGTCTAGGAAAAAACCAATCAGGTTGATTGAAAAGCCAGTACGCACTTGGGTTCAAGCGAGGGGGTCAGAAAACGCGCCCCAGGAAACACGTAGGCCAGAAAAAATTTAATAATTTTAAAGTGGACGCTGGTTTGATCTAGATCATGATCTATTTCTTCAAAATCAACTGGTTGCAAGGCGCGCTTTTTCGCTCTTCATTTAAAACTGTGAAACTCACTATCAGCGACTTTCATACTTTCCTGATTTTAACTTTTAATCTATCAAAAGTGATCAATAACTCTGAAATCTTCTTTCGGAAGCCAGATGAAAAATTGTAGTCATTAATCGGCAGATCCAGTTGATTCCAAAGCAGATCGAAAAAATAACCCGCGAAAAATTCAAATATGTTATTCAAAAGAGTAAGCATTTCGAGGGACGCGGGAGAAAAAAAACATGTGACCGTTCTGAAAGAATGCCGATATTTTGTAATTTAACCTTCAAAAGTTCCGCAATCTAGCTTTGAGATCTTGTCGCACATCTGAGATTCACATCAGAATATTAGACATTTTTCAGTAATCAAAAATGTTAGATTGAAACTTGATATATGTCGTAAATCTCACTCCATTAAGATGGACAATTTTTAATCCGATCTTAGCTTTTTATCTATCCGACGGACAGTTCTGGAGTCGTTCTGGAGTCGTAAATCATTAGAACCAGTCTTAAACAGAATATCAGATTTCTCAAAAAAAAAGAGGGAAGGAGTATAAATATATACTCTATGAGATCCGGCGGAAGAGTAATTGCAAGAAGAAAAACACATGATATACTGAAGGACTACACGAAAAACCACAAAATACTCGTTGTCATGGGGACTATTGGTGATGTCGACGCTCAGAAAGAAAGTTCATGTGGAAGATTAGATCTGAGTTTTCAAAAAGTTGGATTCAGAAGAAACAACGGTTTAGGTACTCTGGAAATACAGTATATGTACAAAAACGTATTTTTAAGCTGCTTTTCGGCATATTCAGGACTCTCGAGCTCGTAGAACTAGATCGGAAAATTCGCATTCACAGAATTTTTGTCTTTCATAAATCGGCAAGCTGAAAAACTAAGAATATTCAAAAAATTCTATGAATGCAAAGTTTTGAATCTAGTTCTGTTTTACATCCTCCAAAACATTGATCGGAAACTTGACAGCTGAACTCCAGATTCCTGAAAATAGCGAAATCGGCCGAAACTCAACTAAAGAATACGTTTTTGTGTGTCTCCTTGGGCCGGGCTTGAAAAAAATTTTCAAGGTCCGGCGCCGTTGGCCCGGTATCAAAAATTCAGTATTTTTAAGCCAATTTTTTCCTTTGATTGATTTGTTTGCTTGTCAATCATAAATTTCTATGCTTTGATGAAATTAAAAATCATATTTGTAAAAATTTCGGGAGCCGGGCCGGACCTTCAAAAATTGGAAAAATAACACGGTCTGGCCTGTTACAAATCCTGAATAGAAAATCCTAACATTTTAGCTTCTCTAACAAATTTTTTTCTTTTTCAATTGAAAACCGGAAAAAAGTTTAATTGGTCTTATAATGGTTTTTCATGCATCCATCCCTAATAGTTCCACAGTCCAACAGTTGGATGCCGATGGACAACCCAAAACAATTTTCAAAGGTTAAAAGTTTTATTCTCCACAAGTTCAGTAACAAGAGATCGCCGAAAAATCGGCTTACTGGGCGGAAAGATTTCATATCCCATAACCCCCAAAAACAGTTTGTTTTCCATCTGTTCATTCATTCAAATGTAAAAAAAATGGTTCCTTCTGTTTCGAAATTGTCTGTTATATCCACGGAATCTTTGAATTCTTTAAAATCAGTTTCTTCTCGGATAAATCTAACAAAAGAAGACTATGAAAACACTCCGTTTGCTCATGTCGAGAGGGTTTGTTCACAAGTTTTGAAATGTTATTTCTTATTCTTAAATTTGAGATCATTTGGTTGCTTCGCTTGGATTTCACCCATTCTAGAGGATGGGCAAGACGAATCAATAATGCAGTCACTGCGATTTTCTTGATTTCCAGTAAAAGAATTTTACAGCAAAAATTGTCAAAATCAATTTTTAGGCATGTACTATCTGGGCTTCATGGCAAAAACAATGTTCTATAAATCGTCATTTTATGTTTTGGATATGTCTCTTCAACTTCTTAGTATGATTTGGCATGTCGAATCCATACTTTCAACGGTTTCAAATAATTTTAAAATCAAATTCTCAATTTTTTCTTCAGGTTTTTCTGGTTTATTGGCAGTTGAGTGGAAAATTGGAAGGGTTGAAAGCGAAACTCGAAGTTTGTCAGAATTTCAGAGGCGTAAGAAGTAAAACTCACAAATTTTACGGTAATACAGCTGAATTGATACTTTCTTGAAACAAAAAAGTTTTCAGATGGAGCTCGCTGGTTCATTATACTGTATGTAGTTACAACGGTGTTCAATGTCTGCTATTCTGCAAAATTCTATTTTGAAAAATCGCATTCGGTTTGGGCAATGTTAATTTCAGAGGTTTGACATGCTTCATTCAGTTTTAACATTAAAACTATTTCAGATGTTCTATTACAAAAAACTGCGATTCATTATGTCGATTATCAGTTCATATATGTATTCTGTCTGGCTCACAACTACTTATGTTTTTGTCACTTATGCAAATGCTGCATATTTCGAAGTTTCTTATTTCAACAAACAGATTCGGAATCTATCCGGAACTCGAGATTATTTAAAAGAAGAGTTGCTGAAAAACATTGAGAAGTTTCGACTCATAAGTGAAGCGATTGCTGAGCTAGACATGGTTTTTCGGGTGAGTTTCTCTTCGTCTCTTATGAAAATATTACAAAATTTTCAGCTCTACACATTTGCCATGTTGGCTACAGTAATCCCGATTTTGATATTCACTTTAATGATGCTGAATCAACACATGTCCTCTTTTACTGACTTTCTCATCTGTGCTCCTTTCATCCTTTTCTGTACATGTGCATTCTGTTCTGTTACTATTGCTCCTGCTCGTGTCCACGAAGAGTGCCAGAATCTGAAACATTCCTTGTGCAAAAACAAGAACATCTGGCAGCCCTATGACCCAGAGATTTATCAGCTTGCGAACACTTTATCCAATCATTGCGAACAAAACGGATTGGGAATTTCTATTTGGGGATTCGCCACTTTGTCGCGTCCTTTAATTCTGGGAGTGAGTTCAGAATCGAATTCAAGTAATCGGAAAAATCATTTCAGACACTGTCGGCTACAGCAATGATGATGTCTCTGTTGACAGATTTAAAGCCGGAACGAATAATTGAGGTGACAGTGGAAGATGGAAATTAAAGATCTGTTGGCTTGCAATGAAATGTTCTATTTTTCAATTTTTTACTATTTAAAAACATTCTCAAGTTTAAAAATAGTTCAAACTCCGAAAAGCGAGAGTTCATCATGAATCTATCAATCTTCTATTTCACCTCTATCTCTCAATCTTTCATCTTTTTTTCAACGAGAACGATTCCCATGACGATGTTCTTCATCCATTTCTTTTTCAAACAAGAAACATTCGTTCTGACGAAAAAACCTGCTCGAGAAGTTTTTTTCTTCTTACATGAGAGTTGGGGAATTGCCGAAAAATGATAAAACGAATTGAATTCCCAGGCGAATGACGTCTTCTTCCGCTCGTCGTCCACTTTGTCTTTTCTCCCATTTTCTTTCTATTTTTGTGTCAGTCGTCCCCCGGCCCAAAAATCTACTCTTTCTTAAATCTGATTCATTACCCAACTCATTTTCAGCTCATCCACACAAAACACATTTTCAATTGGATCCGTTTTTCAGACAACAACCGTAATCATTTTCCAACATCATGTTCATCTTTTCACATCTTATCATTTCCACCTGTTTCTTATTCAACCATGTCGATTCTCTTGGAGGAAAGCCATTCCACGTGGCACAGAGAGATATGACCGGAAAGAATTATGCGGTGCTAGCATTGTGTGATGACTCTTCAAAGGGACATCATATTAATGTGACTCTCAATTTGAAAAACGATGCTGGAGATAATCTGGAAATTGTTCATTTCCGGTACTCCAAGGAGCCAATTGAGGTATTACTGTAGTCATTGAAGCATTTTTCAAGCTGTTTTTCATGCATTGCTGTTAGCTGTTTTTCAGATCGAAGACCACTCTGCTCACAACATCACCGAAGTAGTCCTGACTGCTGACGTTGCACCAGTTCCATATAACATTCAGAAGGTGTCTGTCAGAATTCGTGATAAGTAAGGAGTTTTTTAATAACCTTCATGATCATCTGAACCTTTTTCTTTATCTCTTTAGCCTCTTCAAACTACACGTCAATCAAGAATGCGATGACGAAGAGGAATTCATCACATCGAAGACCCAGCAGACATTCTGGAGCCGTCGTATTGACTGTGAAAGGTTTGATGACCGAATTCAAGAACAAAAACATAACATTTTGTTTCAGAAAAGATGTTTACTGTGATGATCGTCACGATGAATTCCTGGGATGCGAATCTGTATTCGTCTATCACATGTCATGGAAACGTGGAGCCACTGGAAGAATTTAATTTTTTTTTAACTGCTTCTTTTTCTGATTCTTGAAACGTTTGCTTGTGAAATATAGATGATTCGAGAAGAATCCAAAAACAAATGGTCGTAGTTTACATGTACTTTTACGTACACAGGTTGATGAATAAAACCAATAAACGCTTTTCTTGTGTAGTAGTCTTTTTTTTTTTGATTTCTCAGATCTTCAGTAATTCGATTCGATTCAATTTTTTAATTTTTAACTTTTTAAATTTAATTAGAAAAAATTCCAGAAAAATTCCAGAAACTCAAAAATGCTCAATTTGCATCTGATTTGCCGGTCGCTAAGCGCTCTTTAGCAAGTTATAATCTAATGTTTACACACAAAAATTGCTCTCCGTTTTCCGACAACCATTCTCTTCTTTTTCTTGCCGACCCAATTCTTTTCTTCGATTATTATGCTAATCACTCGCTTTTTTCACCTTTCTTCCGGATTTTTCCGGCATTTTCTGTCAAACATAGATAGTCTAGGAAGGAGTTTGAAAAGAAAGGTTCCGATGATAAACAATTCAATTATAATTTCTCGGTTTGTTTTGATCATGATCTTGTCTGTGCATACATAACCACTTCTAATTTTCTGAGCAGGCTTTTGGAAATTTCGATATGTTTTTTTTCGAAATTTGAAATATCTGTTTCTGGGTTTTCCATTTAATCAAGTTCAATGACATCTAGGGTTTTTACGAATCATGGTAAAATCGCTCACTGGGTGTTATACTAGTACAAAATAAAAAATCGGAGCTGTGGAAGAGAAACGCCGGTGGCTGTGGCCAAAGTTACCACTAACGACAACTAATGTAATCTAAAAAATTCTTTTCATTTTCAGAATTTATTTTTCTTTTTTTACTCATTTTCGCGATTTTCCTGTTTATTTTCCCTAAACAAGTCGGAAAATTAAACTATTTCGTAGCGAAAATATTAACTGAAAATAAGCAAAACCGGGAAAAAAACTCAGAAAATAAAACATTTTTTGGTCACGATAGTTTTCGTTGTGGGACCTTCGGCCGCCGCCACTGTCGTTCCTCTTCGACAGCTCCGGTTTTTCGTATCAGCATAATAATAATAAGCTATTTTGCACAAACTAGGGAACAAGATCATGCATCTAGTGGGCATCGTTTGGGCATCTTGCCCGAAATTCTCTGAGAAATTAGTCACTTCCTTTGAAAAACTCAAAAGAATAGGAACTATACTTTACTTTTAATTGATAATTTCAGTATCGTTTGGATAGATACTCATGAGATATTACATAAAAACAGACAAATCCATACACTAAAAACTCTCGACCAGTGCTGCTCTACCTAAAAAAAAAGTTCCAATCACTTGAAAATGTTCATAAACCCGCCCAGCGAAACAATTTAAAACTTTCCAACCAGTCTCTCTTCTATTTCGTTATAATTTTTCGTTCTCAACTTTTGACTTTCATAGAGCTCTCCCTCCTCTTTTTTCCTCTTATCACTTTTACCCTTTTCACCTTCACGTATACCAGATCCCTCGATAGACGCGGGCGGCACTCTACAAGTTTGTGCTCTCCAAATGTGTGCTCTTTTTCCCTTTTCTTCTTTTCTGCTTCCCCCAAAAAATGCTTTTCATATTTGTCTTGACTCCTGTGCACCGGGACGGTAGAGACTAGGAAATATTATAGGGATTGGAGAGATTCAGCGAAAAAGAGTTCAAGAGACGTCACACAGTGATTGGGATTGAATTGGTAGAGCCCCCGACGGCGCTACCACGCAAAAATACAGTGGTGCTCTATGATCGATTCCACCACCCGTGTCTCATTTTGAGCTCTTCTTTTGCCCGGGGAATCTCTTTTCGAACACTTGCAGTCTTTTTATTAACCAATCTGAATTTCTATTACGCAAACTCTAAATTCTGAAAAACAAACATTTTAATTGTTCAAATAGAGGCATGAATCACTAAATAAATTTCAGACTAGAAATTAGAAATTTCGTAATACGGATCCGAAAGAGAATATATACCGTAAAACCTGTAATAGAAGGGCCCCCATGCTGTCAAGTTTGAGATCAATTATCTCGGTTCCTATGAAAGGTATCAAAATTGTGTCAACTGACAAAACGCTTCTGATATTATGATAAACAGTTTATCAGTTGATAACTTTTTTATACCGATAACAAGAACCGAGATAAATCGTCTCAAATATAATAGTTAGGGGCTCTTCTATTACAGGTTTTACGGTAATAGTAAGGCGACTAGAAAATTTCTTGAAGGATGGACAGTGGCTTTTTTATTAACCCAAGTTAGACTTTGAACTATTCCTTCAATCAAAGTATTGACTCAAGTGACCTTCTACTTTTTTTTGAAATCCGATACAATACCCAATTGACGAAGTAGTTTTTCTCTCCCCGAAAAGTCAATTCAATACTTTTCCATAGAAAAATAAATGAAAACAAGCACTTGACCAGCGAGTTAGTCTACAGTAGGTCCGAAAAAAACAGGGATTCTCAATAATCACCGCAAATATCCTTCTCCCTCTTCTCATCCCTCCCATTCCTTCATTCAATCCTTCTCATCTTGTGTAACAACGGCAAAAACAACGAGGAACATGTCCCCGATAGATAAGCGCCATTCTCACCTCAATGATACAGCGGGGGGTATAGATCAGTGGTAGAGCGCTCCCTTAGCATGGGAGAGGGCTGGGGTTCAATTCCCCATACCTCCAGGATGTTTTTATCGTTTCGAAAAGTGTGACTTATTTTAAAAATAGTATCTTGCTTGCTTGTTCTACAAATTAAAAGTAGGGAACTTGTGTGAGAAAACTGGAATATGAAATAGAATTAGCTCATGTTTCTGTTGAGGTGAAAAAAGAGCCTAGTACCGCCGAATTGTTTACTGTTCTGTTCGCCCAGCGCAGATGTTAAATAAAAACTTTACCATTGCTTACTTTCGCGTACATTTCTACCCATCTAACCACCTTTACTTTCGGTTTCTTTCACATTTTTCGTTCGCCCACTCACGAAAAGTTCAATTTCTTCATTTTTTATCTTACTTTAGGGCCATCATGAAAGAGCCGTGCTTCCGTTGCAAACGACCGACTTATTTCAATGACAAGGTAAGTCTTTGATTGTTTTTTGAAAATGTACTAGATCTAGAAAACAGACAAAAATACATTTCAGATGGGACCATTGAAAGATGGATCAATGTTCCATAAGGGATGTTTCAAATGCTGGATTTGCGGAACTCGGCTCTCACTCAAAACTTATCACAACAACAGAAACGATAACACTGATCTCGAGGTTTGCTTCTTTTAACTTTTGATCCCTCGTCAAGTGTTTCATTTTGAAGGTTTACTGTGCCGGACATGTGCCAACACCAGGGCCACACGATCCAATTCCACATCGATCAAATCTTTTGTTCTCGCCAAAAACAAAGGGAGAATATCCACACAATTTGATGAGACCTGCAGGACCAACATAATATCATCAAAACGATAAAACAACTGGAATATAATGAATCTGTTAAATGCACTTGCTTCTCTTCCCCCTTCTTCTCATTCTTCTTTTTCCTCCATCTGCCTATCCCTGTTCATTTGTGAATTTATACCTGTTTTTCGCTTGTATTATATAAACTTGACGACTCTTTGTGCGGTTTTATGGATAACTGACAACAATTCTATTTAAGATGCAGCACAGGTGATCTATAAATTTTCAATGAAGCCCTCTCAATGGGTGTGAAAGTTCAGACAGTCATAGGAAAGTAACGCGTATTTCATCCACAGCAGCGTCTACCAAAATCTTTCAGATAAACCATAAAAGTGAATAACTCAAATGAATGTCAACTTCCAGCGTGTTACTCCTGATTCAGGATTCCTGAACCTGAATTTCAGACTAACAAAAAATTCGAAAAATTAGGATTTGAAAATTTCCCAAAAATACTGAAATTCTACAGGTGAATTGATTTGAAAGGTACATAATTATATTGGGAGGTATGACATTCTAAAGAGAAATCGAATGGAAAAATGAATAGGTTGAATCGCACCAAAAGCGGACCAGCCAGCTGTTTGAAGCGGCGGAGGCGCAGGCTGGCTAAAAATGAAAAGGATAGGGAAAAAATATTCGAAAATAAAAAGGATTACTGTAGAAGGAAATTGTAAAATGTGTTGTAGGGAGAAGTAATCGAAAGATAAGGATAACTGTAAAAGAAAAATATTCGAACATGAAAAGGAATTTAAGAGTTTTTCTGGTACGTTTCGCAAATTTTCATCTCCCGAACTTTTGGTAATCTGAAAATCGTTGAAGTTTTTTATTTCCTCAAAAGTTGTGCAGATTTTAAGGAATCATATCCATTTCATTGTATTATAATTTCCCAATAAGCTTCGTTAACCGACAGACACACAATTTTTAGAAAGTTCATTTTATGGTACCTTCTAATCTTAAAAACAGACAGTAACATGTGTTCGTTGCATTTATAGTATCTCTACCGCCTCTGCGAAAATAAGATACCATCTACAAATGATACAATAGTGTGAGGGTCAGTTTCTCGCTTCAGTCAATCTATCATCATCATCATCGGACATGCATTCCTCTCCGGTATTTTCCACCATATTGACACTTTTCTTGTCCTTTTCTCGGTATCAAATATATGGTGATGTTCGTGAAATACAGTGAACTTTGATTGTCAAATTTTGTGTATTGATGTTCTAATTGGATTATCTTTCGCACTATTTTTCACGATTTTGATTTTCATCAATTTTCAGCCACTTTTGAGCTTATGATGTTGAATTAAAATTAAGTAAAAATATGTTTAAAATTAAAAAAAATTAAAATTAGGCTAATTAAGTAAAATTGGGATCGTATTCTTTAATTAAGTTCAAATACCATAAACAGTATATTTTTTGAACGCCAACCCTAACTTTCAACTTTGAGCCAATTATCTCATTTCCTGTGAAAGATATCAAAAAGTAGCCAACTAACAAGATATTTTTATATTATTGTTAAAATTTTGTCAGTTAACCACTTTTTGATATTTTCTAGAGAAAATCAGATATATGGGTCCAAAGTTGGGAGAGTTCTATTAGATTGTTTACGGTAGTTCCTGCTTTCTCTAATTATTCAATACTGGTTCCTGATTTTCATTCCATGCCACACATGTTTTTCTTTTTTTTCCATTGAAATTCAGAAGGAAGTCTAGCCCCGGAATCAAAATAAAGGGACAAAATACCCGTTGCTGGAGAACTGACCACTAATTAAAGCACGCCCGTTCTCAGAAATCCGCCTTCGTGTTGTCCACTTGTTCTTTTTTTCAGTTATTTTTCCGTTGTTTTACTATAAGTTTCATCTGTTGTTTCAGCTCTAAAAATAACAATTTTTGAGAGTTATCTAGAAAAAAAAGATTTATGATCACTTTATTACTTATTGTTAGATCCAAATCTTGTATTCTGCAGTTATTATTTAATTCCTTTCTTCTTTTTCTTTTCAGCAGAATTAAAAAAAACATGCACTAGTTGTTTTTGCTCTTCTGGTGACGACGGTGTTCGGGAAATTCTGAAAATAACGACCACTAGTATCTTTTATTCTTTTTCTTCTTCTTCTTCGTCACATTCACTCTCTTATTTTGATCATTTTTCTGCCTGCAAAGAGCTTTCGGATAGAAAAAATTATAGTGTCGGCTCAGATTTTTCGATTTATTCCTTCTCGATTGTATCTATTCGGTGTTAATACATGTTTTCTTCAATTTGATTTCATGAAAAACGATCTTACATCCTGCACATTTTCAGAATATTTTTCGATAGAAAATAAGAGATTTTTATCAAACTCATGTCTGTTCATTTTTTGTTTCATCAGAGTGCATTCTCTGCCAAATACAAAATATAAGCTAATAATCACTCTTATATAAAACGCTAGACTCTGCCTGTTGGCAGTTTATAGAAATGTCCGCCTTATTTGAAAATATATTTCAAGAGAAAGACGGTTTAATTTGGCTGGAAGGAATCGAATCATTTATTTGTACAGTTTGCAGCCAATTTGAAGTTTTTTTCCTCTTGAATTTTTTTTTCATCTGAAATTCGTTGAATTCGGTTAAAAGGGGCTCGGATCAACAATTTTAGTGCCTTTAAATATTTAAAAAGTTATGATTTTTCTTAATTTTGTTGCGAAAAAGTTTAAATAACAATCCGAAACACCCCAAAAAACGCCGTTGAAATTTTTCAAAAAGTGGGTGCTGGAGATGAAGGTGCTTGTTTCATTTTCAAAGGCGTTTTTCGGGGTTTTGGTATTTTTCTGAATTTCGTCGAAGTTACATTCTGAAAATACATAATTTTGGGAACATTTTAATGCAAACGTTACAAAAAGTTTTGATTGGAGTCCTCTCTTTAATTGTTTTTTCCTCTTGAATTTTTTCCTCTGAAATTCGCTAAGGTTGACTAAATGTCTACTTCCTTAAAGATAGTTTCTGAAGATTTCAAATAAAGTCGTATTCCATTCATTGTATCATACTTCCCTAATAATCCTCGTTCAATCGGTTCAAATTTTAATTAATAATTCATAAATTCAAAGAAAAGCAACAGCGGTTATTGCTTCTTGGAAACTAGCAAAGCGATACTTCAAATTTCGAAAACACCTTTTTCTCGTTCACTATTTCGAGCACAACAAATTTCGTATTTCCGCTTTTCCTGACATTTATTTTGACATGTTTTCCTTGAAAATCCAGCTTCAACTCAACTCAAAATTCAATTCAAGAGTCATATGAAATCTCACATTTTCAAATAAAGTCCCTCCAATTTTCAACCAATTTTTGCACCTGTCCTCTCCCGAAAAATTCTAATATCATGCAAAAGAGAAAACTGACATTTATTTTGTCTTTCCATTTTCCGAGATTTATCCATCTTCTTCATTTTATTCCACCCTCCGATTTCAATTTCACCTGACATTTTTTCTTTTTTTTTCTTTTTTATGTGAAATTTTGGTTCTTTATGTGCTCCCCATTATTCATTCATTTTTTCTGGAGTTCTTTTTGATTAAATCCGGTCACTGACTTCACTACTCTTTTTCTAAGAGTCTCTCTTTTACTATTTCTTATTACTTTCTTCCTTTTCTTTTTGCTTTTTCCCATTCTTCTTCATTTTTCATCCTTTATTCCTGACTGTATTACTTTTCCTTTTCTTTTTTTTCTAAAAGCAATGCATATATCCGTCCTTCTGCTATTTTTGCTCGAGTCAAATGCAAAAAAAGAAGAGAAAAAACGGGTTCAGTTTGCAAAAAAGAGTCCCGAATGATGGCTCAGTTGGGAGTAGAATAAGGAGACCCGGATGCATGTGATTCTTGTTCTTCTAAATTCCACGTGTTACACTGTACTGTTCTGGCTATTTTTAATTCAACTTAAGATACAGTACTTCAATATGTCTGCCCTCACAATCAGTTCAAAATCCTTGAGACCCTGCAAACCTTTTACCAAAGTTTTCTTGTTCTTATGCAACAAGTTGCGAG
>NC_013486.2:10402821-10407800 GCF_000004555.2 Caenorhabditis briggsae | reverse complement strand
TGAGAATAAGCCTAAATTTAGCAGTGGTCTTATCTATCTGACCAACCTCCATCCAGCCGGCGACGACGCCCGAACCTGCAGGCAGATTTCCTGATTTCCTTTACTTTCTGAAAACTCTCCAAATCTTTTTTTTCTCCTCCCCAAAACTCCCTATTCCTGTAAATATTATCGTCTTCACATTTTCGTTTAACATTTATTTTGGAATGCCTATTTTCCATTACGAAAATTGGGTGTTACCAGTTAATCCCAGATTATCAAAATCTGCAATACCAAAAACTCCAAAACGTTCAAAATTGAAACTGTACATTTACCATACTTTTGTTTTTAGCTTATCTCCACATGATTCATCGGAAAAAAAACAGCAAGCACATCCTTCAAGTGAATTTAAAAATTCCAGAAAACTCTTGATATTGTCTTCCTTGTGTATGAAAGAAGGAGTCATCATTTCCGGTTTCTTTTTTCTGGAATTGGAAAAGGAGGAGAGACAGGCTCGGTGCCATTTTGAAATTCTTTTCACATCATCTCAAATTATTCTTTGTTTTTCTCTTTTCTTTTTCAGCTCACAAACTAGAGTTTGCGAAGCTCATAAGAAAAATAAGCTTCTTCGCAAAACTCAATATTTTTAAAATCTGATTTTAAATTCTGAAAGCATTACTCCAAAACTTTTACCTTTCGATGATTTCAATGAATTTTCGAAGTAGCTGGAAAACCCATTTTTATGAGTGTCTGAATGTGACAAGTTTTTTTATAAGGGTCCTTTCTCATATATATTTAAAGCAGGAAACGCCGAAATGAGATGTGCAAGTGACAGAAAACAAAATCGATGTTTGGTTTCGATCAAGATGAGCAATTCCTGAAACTCGATATACGGCAGATTTGTTTTTTAGTCCTTTTTAGGATCGATCCTCAATTTTACGAGGTTTAATTTTACGAGGTTTTGTATCAGATTTATCGCAAAAGAAGAACCTATAATAGAAGTTTCCCTTACGTTTTAACTTTGAGCCAATTTATCTCGGTTCCTATTGAAAATATTTAAAAAGTGGTCAACTAAGAAATTGTTTATCATCGATGTTTCCTGTTCTGTTCATAATTTCCCTCCTACAAAACCAAATAGATTATGAAAAATACAGAGTGACGAAAGTTGCTGCAAAGCCGAAAAATTCGGAATGCGGGAAAAATATTTCTCAAGAATACTTAACAACTTGGCTACAAGATTCTGATCAACAGTTCAGTTTCGGCTATTTGTTCCTTCAAAATGAAACTAGAGACATTGTGTAATAAAATAAATTCTCGGCAACCCGGGAATTGCAAATTCAGCAGCAACACTGCAAATTGTTTACCACTTGTTGTGGACAATTGATCGAAAAACCCCTACAGAATTTTCTCCAGTCTTCCCTTATACTTCCTCAAGTACGGTACCACCAAACACCATCAGTGCTTCATACCCTTTCTACCATTGCTTCTTGCTTTTTTATTTTTCGTTTCATTGTTTCTTTTTTTGCGTTCTCTCTGTTCATACTTTTCATGTTCTTAACAATGGAGCTTTTTGTGCACATTAGTACGTCTTTCTTCTGCTTTTTGTCTTTCCATAAAAAATAGTGTTGACTGAGAATAGGGACCAGACAGTTGGAGAAAGTTGAGTAAGAGACTACTCTGCAAAATGCTTATTTTCGTTTCCTTCCCCATTTCTTTTTTGCAGAATCGTTTTTTTGCAAAGAGTATATTTCCCGGAGTTTCTATGAAGGGTTTCAGTCAAAAGTGGATTTGAAATTGAGATGAATTGATACATGACATGAGAGAGAGAGAGAGAGAGAGAGATAGAGAGAGAGAGAGAGAGAGAGAGAGATAGAGAGAGAGAGAGAGAGATAGAGAGAGAGAGAGAGAGAGAGAGAGATAGAGAGAGAGAGAGAGAGAGAGAGAGAGAGAGAGAGAGAGAGAGAGAGAGAGAAAGGTGGAATATATTCAAAAGAGTCATAATTATGTATGCACATGAAGACTGGAAAACTTAAGAACGGGACGTTTCACTTCCACACTTCTTTCCGTCTTTTCATCGGGTTTCGTTCAACTTTCAAAGGTTTTTTGAGCTTTATTTTGTGCTCTCGACGACTCTTTTTTTGTCAAATAACTAAGAAAAAAGAAAGGTTCAAAAGATCAAGGATATCTAGTTTTGAATCTGCAGAAACTCTTGAAAAGTTTATTCAAGGTTCATTGAACGAAATTTAAAGTTTTGGACCAGGTGCAAGACGGTTTTTCATGTTTCACTGATTTCTTGATTCGCCAATGTTTTAATCATAAACTGCGCAAAAAATCCTAGTTTCCTGATATTCCAAAAATTCGTACTTGCATGATGTATTCTTAGAATTGGTGTCCTGAAGGTTGGCTCGATGTCTGGTTAGGATAAGAAAAAATCTTAAAGGAGGGAGGACGGGAGATTTTTCGGAGTTTCTTGGAGTTAGGATATGCATTCGGAAGTGATGGTTTACAGTGTTTAAAGTTCACACAGAGCATTGCCATCGTGTCGCTTTCAACTATCCCATACCGCCTCAGCTTGCGCCACCGTTGATCAGTTGGTAGTGGCGCGGCGCCTCCAGCGGTGAGCCCACAAGTTCAACTCCGTATAAACGGAATTTGAAGAAAAATTTTTCATGTCTCACACCTTTAATACGTTCGCCATCCATATTTTTGAAGAAGCCTCGCAGTCTTTATAATTTCTAAGGATATCCACTATGAAAGTTAACAAACATGGTAATAGAAAATGACATAAATTTTCAGTATCACTTTTTCTCAGATAAGCAGAACATAAAGCACCCAAAATCTATGACATCTTCATGTTGGTTTTTGATGAATTATTTTTGTTTGGCAGGTTATTTTTCCGATCTGTTTGACTGAAATCCCACATTATTTCCTCTGAAAATATGGGCGCTGTAATTTCTTGGGTACAAGAATTTCTTTTTTGAAAGTCGAAGGTTTGAAATTCTGCCAAAAGCCAAAAACTACGGTACTTCCAAAATGGGAGTGAGTTTTTTCTGCTGAAGACTGGATCACATGTCCAGCAGCAGCCAATTTTTAAATTTATTTTCCATTCGACTTGAGTAGTTTTCCTTGTCCGCCGGTTTTTTTTTCGTTTCAAACAAGATGGAATTAATCATTTTGCACACACTTGCTCACAACAAAAATTTTTTGCTCCGTGTTGTTGACGGCGTCGTCGTCGCCGTCGTCCATTTCTGCTGTCTCACAGACGCAGCTCCCTCTCTACTCACTCACTTTTTTTGCAAAAAAAAATACTCTCTGCGGTTTTTTGGAGTTGAAGAAGCATCATAGGCTTTTTGAGAGCTGCTCACGTGAAGAAAGTTCATGACTCACTTTCTTGGAATTCCCTCCTCTCATTGTTCCTTCTTCTGAGGACACTCTGTTTTTCGGATGACGAATGGAATTTTCGAGAAATTTTTGTATTTTGTTTACTTGATAATAATCACATATCTTCTGATCTCAATTTTGTATGTCCCCTGTGTTTTCCTGAACCCCTGTTTTTTGATTTCTGACGGAAAAAGCTTGAGAAAAAGATGGCAATTTTTCCAGGGTACGTCTGTCCCCATTGTGGGAAAATAGTTTGCAGACGAGAGGGGGTTTCCTTTTTTTTCCTTGTCAAAACGTCTATTCGGAATTGCTCCAACCTCAAAATATTGTCTGATAGTTTTTTGAATTTCAGAAGTTTGAATGACTTAGGATGAGATTTTTTTCAGATTAGACCGTTGGTTAGAATGATTAGTCACCTGGAGCCGGTACGATTTTTCTGATCTAGAAAAGAAACATTTCTCAAAACTTGCTTTAAATTTCTATAGTTCTCTGCCAAATAGAAAAAAAAATATTTTCGGGAAATGAGAGCTTTGAAGAACCAGCTCTTGTATTTATTCTGCTACTTCCTAGTATACTGCACATACCGTAAAACCTGTATCAGAAGGCCCAACTGACAAAAAATTTACGACTTTATGACAAACAATTCACCAGTTGACAACTTTTTGATATTTTTCACAGAAACCGAGATAAATTGGCTCAAAGTTGAAAATCTGGGAGGAATTACAGGTTTTACGGTATCCAACCTTCTGGGATATTCGTATCCAAGTAAACCTGAATCTGAATTTGTGTTGGGGGACAGGAGATGTTTTGGGTGAGGGTATGCATTCTGACGTGATGGTGTACAGTGTATATTGCTCACACAGTGTCATGTCGCCTCAGATTGCGTCAACGTAGCTCAGCTGGTAGCAGCGCGGCACCTCTAGCGTGGGCCCACAAGTTCAATCCTTCGAGGGGCTTACATGGACGGAATTTCGAGTAGATTACTTTTTACATGTCCTTTTAAAGGAAACTGGAAGCAGCCCAAATGATCTATGTCATTATCCTAGACCTAGAAACACCAAACTCTTCTCTTTTCTACCAATTCTACCCTCTACTTTTCTGCAAACAATTCAATATTCAGCTGCCTTTTTTCTTTCATTTTCTCATTTTCTCTGATTTATCGAGTATAACCCGTTTTTTCATTGACTTCCAGTGTGATACCCCCCCCCCCCCCCCCAGATTATATTAGTTTTTCCTCTTCCGCCGAGCAACTTTTGGTGAAACTCAAGGGTCTTAAGCTTCTTGATTCTTTCTGTATTTTTTTCTTCATTGCACATTATTCTCTCTTCTCTCAAATTTCTGCAAAACGAGATGCGTTTTTTGCTGATGGATCAGACAAGAAGTAGTCATAAAAAGAGCCATTTATCCATCTCCCTTCCTCTTAAGTATTCTCAAATTTCCTATCTCATTTTGGTTTCGGACACACGAAAACTGAAAAAAGTGGGAAACCAGTGATAAAAAGAGCAATTCAGCCATCGCGTGTCATCTCCAAAAATAGTAGAGGTGCGTGTCCGAATGAAGAAGGAAAGATGGGGAAAAACGAGGGATCATTGAGGATTATGAACTTGTGCAACATGAATTTG
>NC_013486.2:10344070-10402725 GCF_000004555.2 Caenorhabditis briggsae | reverse complement strand
ATTCTTCTTCTTCTTCTTCTTCTTCTTCTTCTTCTTCTTCTTCTTCTTCTTCTTCTTCTTCTTCTTCTTCTTCTTCTTCTTCTTCGAAAAGTGAGAAAAGTCCTAATTTCAAGAAAAACCAGATTTTGTGAAAAATTTTACCTATTTCTTTACTAAAAATAAGTTTTATTTTCGTTAGCCATAATTTTTTCCTGTGAAAACAGTGAGAAGTTCTTTGAAAGCAGGAAATATGATCAATATGATCGAAAAATTGATCAAGATCGGCGGTAAAAAATTTTGCTAAACAACGCGCACTAGCGTAATAGCGGAGTGTCGTTGGTGGGTTGTCGTTTTATGGGAAAAGCGTGCATGCTATATGGATGCTATATGGGTGCGCCCATCGGCGACCAGTCGTGCCCAGCGACGACGCATATAGCGCGCACGCGCTACTAACGGAATTATGATGGGCGCACATAGCATCCTATATGCGCGCCTAGACATATACCATGCGCAGCCGTTACCCTGTGTATAAGCTTCTTCCCTCTCTCTCTCTCTCTCTCTCTCTCTCTCTCTCGTGTAACTTTTTTGTTTCAAATTTTATATTCCATGCTCAAATTCAGAAACAAATTCTAATGTCACCGATTTAGAGCATTCCAGAAGTGAGGCTTATCAAATGTAACTTCCAAATGTAACTTGTCAGTTGATATATTTTTGATGTCTTGCATAGGAATTGAGATAATTGTGCTCAAACTTGACAGTGTAGGGGCCCTTCTATTACAGGTTGCACAGTAATTGTATTCCTGTAGTACTTGTGACCATACTTGTCAAATTCCGGGCCGACCCTGTGACCCGGCCCGGGTCAGGGCCGGGTTGGAAAAAATTATTCCTGCCCGGCCCGGCCCGGTCGGCCCGGGTAGCTGATTTTTTGAAAAATTTTTAGAAAAATTTTTTGAATTCCACCTGAAAAACAACTTCCTGTTATAATCCGCCCTTATAAAAGTATCGAAACTTCAAAATTTATAGCAATTTTGATGAATTTATAGCAATTTTCACAAATTTTCAAAAAACTTCAAAATTTTGAAATTTCGGAATCTGGCCCGGGCTGACAGGGCCGGGCCGGAGAATTTTTCCATTTGACCCGGCCCGTGACAAGTATGCTTGTGAGTATCCCTCTCGTTCGAATTGCAATTAGGAATTGCAGACAATTTTCAAAATAATGATAAGTGTGAGAGCAAAAATTTAAAATTTCGCACGAATTTAGGTTAGAAACGGATACTGAAAACACCTTACCAATTATTATAATAATCTATGGGAAAAGGTACTTAGTATATTCATAGTTTGCACCCGCTATGTCCTGGCTTACTTTATGCTCCGATACCGTAAAACCTATAATAGATGGGCTCCTAGCTTTCAACTTGGAGCCAATTTATCTCTGTTCCTGTCAAAGATATGAAAAAGTTGTCAACTGACAAACTGTTTATCACATTATCACAAGTGTTTTGTCAGTTGACACTTTTTTGATATCTTGCATAGGAGCCAAGAAAAAATATCTCAAACTTGACAGTGCTCTTCTATTACAGGTTCAAAAGTATGATTACTGCAACCATCAAAGAATGCGATACAAAAAAATCATTTCATTAGATTAATATTGCTTTTTTTCATTCGATTATCTTCGTACTGTTTTCCAGATTAACATCTTCTAAACCTCAAAATCAATCTCACATTCCATTTAATCTATTTCCCCGGAATTCAAGAGTACGATAGTTTTATTGGTCTCGTCGTTCCAACTAGATCCTATTCTAAATTCTTGTTTGTGAAAGAACCCATTCATCCGTTCTTCATCTTTTTTTTTGTACGAATGGGATGTGTTTGTGCACTTTATGATGATGAAACTGAGCTTCTTTTCTCTTTTCTTTCTCTTTTACAAACCCACCCATTAGCACTCACTTGCTCGGGTAGATCTTCACTTTTTTGTTTCTCAAGTTGTCAGGTGATCCGTGCATAACTTTGAACTCCAAGGAAACATTTTTGCACACATAGAGACCATCTTGTGCAAAAACCAAGACTAGACATTTCTTCGGAAATATATTTTGAACTATTCCATCTCATGACCGGTCAAACTCTTTCACTCAAAACGATTGACATCCAGAAGCCGGAAGGTATACTGTAGCTGCTGGTTGCAGACTTTTCGGAATGACTAGTTCCGAATCTTTTTTTTCTTTGTTTTTTCTTCTCTTTTTCAATTTTCTTCATGTTTCGATTTGACCAAATACCATATGCTTGCAAGTTTTGTTATCTTATCAAACTTTTAACTTCGACCCCTCTGATAAATTTGTTGTTTCGAACAGAAGTAAGCGTTTGTAGATTGATCGTTAGTAGAACTCCTTTTGTTTCCATTTCTATCCATTCTTCAATTTTTCTTCTTATAATTTCTTATCACCTGCGAACCAAGAAAAGAGAAAAGCGAAAAAGGAAATTTCCCAGCCACAGAATTTTTTATTTCCCATTTTTATATTCAAAACTTTATATATATATTTTTTGCAGACTCTTTAAAGAAATGTTTCAATTTCTATTTTTTTCCAATCTCTTTGTTTCGGCAGATATAGTATTATCAGCTGATCAACAAACTGTTTCGGGACACTTTTGTTACTCTGATCAGAGTTTTTGCTTCTTGATCAATGACTTGTGTTCACTATCAGTTTATTTATTCTATAGTAATTTCATATTTTCTGATTTATGTGTGTGGCACTGATTACTGGAACCATTCCCTGAATTTTCTTTTATCACAGAACTTTATTCATGTGTCTCCCGCATGCTTTTGTGTTCAAATATAACTGATAATGTGTCTGTCCCGTTGATTCTTTCCGTGTGACTTCTTATATTTTGCTTCTTGGTTTTTCGACTATTACTGTTAAATTTTTTTCCACCAAAATGTTGCATAACATATCAACTTCAAAGGCGCATATCTCCAAGACTACTGTAGATATGAAAAAGTTGTCAAGAACAAAAATATTGAGCGCATATAGACAGTCATTTTTGATTCTGACCACTTTTTTCTAGCTACCGTAACTTTTTAGATACGCTCTTTTAAAGATCACCTATTCCTGGAAAACGTCGTTGAAAGTAAACAATGTGGCAAATAAGGACGAGGATTTGAATTCTCGCGCAGTGAGAAACCCTCTGACGGTCCTTTTAAAGTTTCGGACAGTGGTTTTACATTTTTTTACGTGTCGGAGAAGAAAGATGCGAAATCCGAGAAACTAGTCATAAAAAAGGCGTCCCGCGGCCGTGGCCAAGGTTTCTAACTGCGCGGAAATTAAAGTTCTCGTCCCTCTTCGCCATCTTTTATTTTTAACGGCGTTTTTCAGGGAAATCGGATATTTTAAATATTATTTTCGCAATAACGTTAGGAAAGTACATTATTTCAAAACATTTTAATGCAATTTCTGATCGTACTCCCCTTTCAAATTCTTATATACCCCATAACTATACTAAAGAACTTCCGAAAGCAACTTCTTATTCAAGCTTTTTGATTAAACCCAAAATCTCGAAAATCTCTACTGCTATCCAGATATTCAGAATTCTACAACATCATGCTTTCCTTTTTTGTTCGCATCATACACAAACACAAATAGATTTCACTTCTCCAAAAGTTTTATAAAATATGCATGATTCCCCTTTCATAATCCTTCCTCGAAATCCCCCATCCAATCTCATCGATCATCCTATCGGAGATCGTCCAAAGCACACAATTTTCGCACATTTTTCTGGCGATCAGGTTTCTTTTGATTTTTTGAAAACTTTAAAAGATGATAACTGTGACAAAAGATATATCCAGATCAGTGTGTTCTGCTCTTTTTTTTCTGCCTACATCGACCACAAGAACAGACACAGAAAGGTCTCTTTGCAATAAAATCCCTTTTTGCCACGCCATTCTATTTTCTCTATCTCCTCCCCATTCCAAAAGCAAAACGAAAAAAAAGGCACAGTGGTTTTGCAAACGTTTGAGCAGCTGTCTAGGACTCATTTCGTCTGTGTGCATCCTTTTCCTTATTTCTTTCTCTAATTATCTCATCTCTCTCCTCTTCCATTTTCAGTATCAGTTTCAATTCATCAAAAAAAAAACTTGTCGAGAAAAAAAAAGAAAAAAGAAGAGTGGTATAGGGATGAGAAAGAATATATAATTAATACACGATCGTCTTTTTTCTCTGCTCTCCAAGTATTTCTCGTTTTGCTTTTTTCTTGTTACACCAGTATTTTTTTCGGTTTTCAGATCTCTTTATTACTAATTTTGAGAACCTTAAACCTCGTGATTCTGAGGGAATATTTAGTACCGTAAAACCTGTGTTAGAAGGACCTGTAACTTTTAACTTTGAGCCAATTTATCTCGGTTCTTGTCGAAGATATGAAAAAGTTGTCAACTAACAAATTGTTTATTATAATATCACAAACATGTTATTTGTTGACACATTTTTGATATCTTGCATAGAAGCAGAGATAAATCATCTTAAACTTGTGGCAGTGTTAAGCCCTTCTATTACAGGTTTACGGTAAATATTTTATAATTGTTTTCATTTCCTGGTTACATCTACCGTAGTCTTTTTCTCTCTCCAAATATCACATTTCCATTATTCAAAGCTTCTTTTTTCTTCTTCGTTTTTCGTGAAAGGATTGCTTTCGGGTTCCCATGGTATTTCTAACCGATTCTCCGCATTCAAATCGTCCATCTTCTTCATATTTTTATTTTTCCATCGGAAGATGTCAACTGACATTTTGTGCATCGAAGCCTTCTCACCTGACTACTCTCCCCCTAAATTCTATTTTTCATTTGCTTCCGAATGTTTGTATCCTGAATTCTTTCTGCTTCTGCTGTTAATGTCCTTTAGAAAAAATAGCAGAAGCGACGTCACAGACATTTCCAGAGAACCACTTTTATATGACCACGATTCTTGCGGGAGAAGCTGCAAATTTCAGCATGTTTATGGAACAAGTGTTCAGTTATATTTCTCCTGATTCCTTTTTACTAATCTCTCCCCGCCTTCTCGCGTTTTCCCTTCTCCATTATCCCCTCGATTTTCATCTAAAGATTATCCCATTTGACTATGATTAGTCAATACGACGTTACGAATAACTTTTGCAAGTATTTAAAATTCATCTGAATCTTTATTTTTCTCTTATCTAGCCCTTCAGTTAGTTGACGTGATTTTCAACATGTGTTCCTTTTTTAAACTATCGTTTATCTTACCAAAAGAAGAGAGGAAACGAGAGAAAATTGCAAAGAAAAAGTGTGCTTTATCCGTTTTTGTGGTTTTTGATCACTGTTTTTCGGATGGACACTGAGAGACAAATTTCGGAAAAAGAGGGATTCTCATGTCCTTGAACAAGTTGAACAAGTTCAATGGAAACTAGAAAAAAAAGAATAGATTTGGGATCGCTTTGAAACATGTTTCAATGTCAAAGATCCCAGATAAAAGTTTAAAATGTTCTAGTTTCCTTTCCATTTTTATGGCTTATCAGGTTTTTCTGATAAGCAAATTCGTTTTTGAACATTTTCTAGTCCCTCAAACTTTTAAAGAGACTTTTTGAATTTTTTTTTTTTGGAAAGTGCTGAAACTGTTTTCAACTGTCAGAAAAGATGAGAACAGCAATTTCACAAATTTTTGCAGCCCAATTAGTCTCGCGATCCCTCTAACAAACCGGAAGGACAATTTACGGGCTTTCTAATGATATAGGTAGATAGCTCCCTAGCCAGATCTCTTCACGCATTTTTTCATATTTTCTTTCTTATCGCGTGAACTCTCATATTCTCCAAAATAACCTAAATTTCTCAGCCGCTTGTCTTACAGAGCCACCACGATATCCACGCATCACAGTGGACATCAATTGGAAACCAAAAAATTGAAATGAGTTGATGAATGTGGCCGACAAGCGTCGAAGCTCTCAGGTTCTACCACACATTTGCCTTCTCGCCGGGACGTCAACGGCTCTTCGGAATCTTCATCGTTTTTCTGATTGCCACAGTTTTTGTGACATCGGATGCTGATGCAGATGCCGTTCCAGCTCCCGGTCCCTCTCCTGACCCCTCATTGGGGGCAGGAGCTAATCCGTTTTTGTTAGAATCGTTGGTCAAAAGAGTGAGTAGTTGTTTTTTGTATGACTAATTCTTGAATTCTGTTGTTTTCAGTTACCCAAAAAAGGAGACAAAAGAGAAATTCTAATTAGTTATCTGGCAGCTGTTCCAACTTTAATGGGAGAAATCGATCAATATCTCTTAAATCTATCTGCTTCGAATTCAGCACAAAACAACTCAAAAGATCGAGAGAGTTTCTCGAAGAAATTGAATCAAATCGTACATTGTCTGACAACAGACGCATATGTTTCGGTAGTTTCTGGTGCTCTTGTGGCTGCAATTGTGGAGATAAATCAAGATAAAACAATTATTCCGGATTATCAATTGAAATATGTTTTTGGAAACACATGTGGAAACGATTCTCATAGTAAGACTCAAAGATCTGGGAAAAAAGATAATCTGTGGTTATAGGTACTCGTCTATTCATGGAACACTGGCAAGCAGGGGCACGAGTTTTTATTGGTCCAGAGAAAAACTGCAAAACGGAGGCAGCGATGGCCGCTTCTCAGAATCTTCCCATCATCAGTTATCGGTGTAACGATCAGGATATTTCTCGTGATGAGTATGTTTTTTTTCCTTTTTGGTTTCTGAATTTTTTTGAATCAAGATACAGATTGCGACATTTAAACTTTTTCGATTTCCATATACTCTTTTTTCCATCAAGGATTTTCTTTTTTCCATTTTCATATAACTTGTTTCGGATTTGTAAACTAATAAAATATTGGTTAGCCTATGATAAATAATTTATCAGTTGACACATTTTGAATATCTTTTATAGGAACCGAGATAATTGAGCTCAAAGTGCACGTCTAAGATGAGCTTATTAGAGCAAATACGGTATTCGCATTAGTGAAAATATGATAGTGTGGCTGAAATTAAGATATGAATTTTATTAATAATCCAAATTTTCCAGCTACCACTACCGTACCTTTGCCCGAACAGTACCACCAGCCGGAGAGATCTTCAAAGCATTCATGGCTCTGATGAAACATAACGATTGGAGAAAGTTTTCGGTTGTCTATGATGTCAAAAAAGGTCAATCCAAAAACGAGTTATTCGATACATTACTGAGAATGATGGAGACGGAAAACAGGTTCGAAGAGCACAAATTCCAAATTATGAATGTTTCGAGATTGGAATTCACAAAAATGGATATAAGCAGTCAACAAGATATCCAAAGTGTTGAAAACGCCATAAAGGCGACAATGAAGACAACGAGAAGTGAAATTTAAGGTCATATTCATAGAGTCAATTATCTTTTCCAGTTTATCTGACATTTGACAACGTCCGCCTGTTCCGTACAATGCTATCAATAATGGGAGAGATGGGACTGACAGATGATGGATACATGCTGATTTATGTGGATACAAACTACGATTGGCTCAACGTCTACCATGCAATGAACAATCATTTCTTGAGAAGTAAGTTCAGATTTCAAATTTTTTATACCTTCCGAGTTTTAGACACCATGACATATCTTCACCATTCCTGGGATGCCAACAACTCATCGGATCGTAAAATGCTCGATTACGCCAGAAACGCTCTTTCAATTATTCCAACTCCAGTAAAACTGAATAGCCAAAGGTTCTATAATTTCTGGAAACGAGCTGGAGAGTACATGCACCATTTTGGAGTTCAGAAAACGGACAATCTCAAGGTATCCTCTCGAATCAACACTATACTTGTACCGTTTATTTTTTAAAGTTTCAGGGAAACCGTATCGCGTGTTATCTGTACGATGCAGTTTATCTGTATGCAAGAGCAATTCATGAACTGGTTGATGAGTACGGTAATGCCGATACATATGATCCAACTGCTGACGGAAAGGCAATCATTGATAGGATAGTCAATAAAAAATATAAAAGTGAGTTTAGATATGCCTTTATTAGTTTCGAAAAATATAAGCACCTCAAGAATCACAAAAGGTTAAGAACATTTGTAGTATGTGAAACTGATTTGTGAGGGGACTTCGTATGATATTCAACGCCTTCCCCTATACGATAGAACTTGTTAATGAAGCGTCCAGGAATATTATCATCATTCTCATTAGGTAGCAAAGCAATTAATGGTGAATCTTGAATATCGGCTTGAGCAATAGATGCTAGCACTATAAACAAAATAAAGAAAAAGTAGTACTTGATACCAGTCATCATTGTGGAATAGTATCAGAATGAAATTAGACTTGATTCCTATCAGTCGGTATCGCTCAAATGTTTATTCAAAAACAATCAAAAAAACTTTTTTATTATTCAAAATAATCAAACAATAGAGTTGTAATGATATGAATCATCAAACTACCCACGTCGGATACTTCCGGCTCTTTCTCCAAGTCTGCTGCCAGCCGCTGCTCCAAATGCCGGCAGAAAACTGTCCCCGATCTTCTTCCAGACATCCCTGGCTCTTCGCTTCTCTCGAATCATGGGCTTAAAGTTAATTATTTCAAATCTGGAATATCATAGGGTCCTAGAACCTGAGACGAAACCACACCGATAATAAGAATAATAGCAAGCAAATAGTAGATTCCGAACTTCATTTTTCAAATATATAACTTTTGAGTGATATACAAAGTAACCCTTCTATCTGTTTTTATAGTACGTTTTTTGTTGTTTTGACCCAAATTTCAAGTGTTTACTGGCCTTTTTCACCGGATATCCCCACCTACTGACCATCACGTTTCCATTAAACTTTGTTGTTTATTTACCTAGAAAAATGAGAAAAGTAGTTCGCTTTTCAAATTTTGTAGTTCAGAAAAGATATGCCCGGAAGGAATCCGGAATCCGGAATAAAATTGTTTTTCCGGAATCTGGTATCCAGAAATCCAGAATCCGGAAATATGAAAAATTCATAGAATCCGGAACGAAGTGAAACTTTCGAAATCTGGAATAAAATAATTCCATGAATCCGGAGGGCGGAAATCTGAATGGATAACACGGAATTGGAACACCTCTGAGTCAGAAATAGTTCGAAAAATTATATCAGATCAAAATCAGTATAACTTGAAGTAATTTTCAGGTATCCAAGGATTTGACATGAGAATTGACGAACGAGGTAACTCGAAAGGAAACTTCTCACTTCTGAGTTGGCAGAAAGTCACCCCAATCAACAACAAATCGGATCCGAAATACTATCCACTGGATCATGCTCTCGATTTGAGTGCTATTTTTGTCGAAGCTTCTGATAGAGGACGTCTTCCGATTCTTCAGTTTAAGTCAACCGATATTCAGTGGAAGAATGGAGTCATACCACCAGATGAGCCTCCTTGTGGTTTTCATGGAGAAAAATGCCACAAAACGACATTGGAAAATTATCTTCCACTCATCGGAATGATTGGAGGTGCCATATTCTTCTTGGCCATTGCTGCTTATTTATGGAAGTGAGTTACAAGCAGAACTGAACAAAAAAATAACTATGATTTTCAGCCTTGTCCGAAGTCGTCGTTTCGAGCAAGAACTTTCAATGATTTGGAAAATCGATCCGTTTGAAGTTCGTCGAGTAGTTGGAACTGGCAACAACAACGAGTCAACTGCTTCTCTCGATCATGTAAAATTGAAGAAAGATCAGCGTAAACCACCGCCACCTTGGTGGAGCAAAGATGCAATCTATGGATCGGGAATGCGTGGTCTTGCCTCTTACAAAGGAACTCTTGTTGGCTTGAAAGATTTTTTGTACAATCGAAAACAGAAAGAGATTACTCGAGAAGCGAAGAAAGAGTTGAGAGCAATGAGACAATTAGCTCATCCGAATGTCAACAATTTCCTCGGAATCATTCCTAATAGTTATAAAATCACCATTGTTCGAGAATATTGTTCCAAAGGATCACTTCATGATATTCTAAGAAATGAGAATCTGAAATTGGATCATATGTATGTGGCCTCGTTTGTGGATGATCTGGTCAAAGGAATGGTCTACATTCATGCATCCGAGTTGAAGTATCATGGCAATCTCAAATCTACGAATTGTCTTATCACATCTCGATGGACTCTCCAGGTCGCTGATTTTGGAATGCGCCAACTTCGAGAAGACATCCTGTATGGTAGCAACTTTAACATCTGGGAGAATTTCTTATGGACTGCTCCAGAAGGCATGACAATAAATGGAAACGTTCCGACACTGAATCCTCCAACCACGAAATCGGATATTTATTCGTTTGGAATCATTTTCAATGAGATCTTCACTCGTGAAGGTCCTTACAAGATTTTCGTCCAACGTGGGGATGTAAATGGAGATGGTGCTAAGCCGGACAGTACCGAATGCAGAGAATTGGTTGAAAAAACCGTTCGACGTGTCTACAGTGATCCGTATTTCCGTCCGGATACATCTGACATTGAAGTTCAAAACTACGTGAAAGAAGTGATGGCTGCTTGCTGGCATAACGATCCAAGTCAACGACCCGAATTCAAATCAATCAAGAAAAAGTTGAATCCTCTTTTCAATACAATATACAAACAAAACATAATGGATCATATGGTACTGATGATGGAAAAATATCAAACACAATTGGAAGACCTCGTGGATGAGAGGACGATTGAGCTGAAAGACGAACAACGGAGAAGTCAGCACTTACTTCAACGGATGCTTCCGAGCTCGGTCGCTGAACAACTTCTAGCAGGACAGGATGTGATTCCAGAAGCCTTCCCACCGGTTACCATATATTTTTCGGATATTGTCGGGTTTACAACGATCTCAGGAGAATCGACTCCAATGGAAGTTGTCACTTTCCTTAACAAGCTTTACACTCTATTTGATGGCATAATTCGACGGTACGATGTCTACAAAGTGGAAACGATTGGTGACGCCTACATGGTGGTTTCTGGAGTTCCACAATACAAAACAATGGAATATCATGCTGAACAGATTGCTATGATGGCTATTCATATCCTATCCGCTGTCAGAACATTCACGATTCCACATCGAATTGGAGAACAATTGATGATCCGCATCGGAATGCACACTGGTCCGTGTGTTGCTGGAGTTGTTGGAAAGACAATGCCAAGATACACGTTATTTGGTGATACAGTCAATACAGCATCCAGAATGGAGAGTAACGGAGAGGCACTCAGAATACATTGCTCATCTTCCACTCAGAAGGTTTTAGCCTCAATTGATCAAGGATTCTTATTGGAAGAAAGGGGTACAATGGCTATTAAAGTGAGTTTAAAAAAGGAAATGTTCCAAAAATAATAAACTGGATTCAGGGAAAAGGACAGATGACAACATATTGGTTAAATGGAAGAGATGGTTACGAATTCACAGAGACAATCGAGGATAAGATGGTTGTGCCAGATATTTTCCCGCGTCCAAATCTGAAAAACAGAGGGTCTAGTTGGGGTGAGTACCACCTTTCGATTCCCCAATCCTATGTTTGCATGTTCTTTTTTGTTTCTAACCCACTTTGTGTTTAGCTAACTGTATATCTGCAACAATCCCTGCATGTCCATTCCAACAACCGTCTCGAATGAATCTTCGTTTCATTGCGTCAACCTCAACGTCTTCGTCTTCGTCTACTAGCACAGAACACAACTGAACTTGAACGAACTTTTTGAGCACCTAAACTCGGTTATTTATTTTTACGCGTTTGCTTCTTTGTGATATCTATGCATGTGTTTTTCAATAAATTTAGTTCACGAACCTATCTAACAGAAGCCCACCCATCCCGTAAACTTTGAGCTCAATTATCTCGATTCCTGTGATAGGTATCAAAATTTTGAAAAAAATTTTTAGCTGACAAATTTTTGATATCTTTCACAGGAATCGAGATAATTGAGCCCAAATTAGACATTACTGATAGGTTTCTTCCGGAAGAAATACGGTAATTTGAAAACATTTTTCAGGCGTCAATCGAGAGTCATCATTATCATTGGCTACAGAAAAGAGCAGTCAGATAATGAAAAGACAATCAGCTGCCATGAATCGAGCTAATCAAGATGTCATCTATTACAATCAACCTCTGAATGCCGGTGGTTTCACTTCTCGTGGAACTTCGAACAGGGAAATGCCAAAGCTTTATGAGGAAGATAGAGAAAGTCTAATGAATCAGACAGCCTCTCTTTTTGGGTCAAAAACGTCTAACAGGAAGAAGTGAGTTATACACAATGTTGAAATAATTTATGTATGTCAACTTCCAGAAGCAATGCCTCCAAGTACAATGGATTCAGTTCATCCCGAATTTTCGCATCCACAATTTCTAATTCTTCGTCAACCCGCCCGTCTCGTCCATCGACATTTGATCAGGACACATCAATAGCTCTTCGGAAACGGTCGACCTCTCTTCCAGATGGTGAAAAACTGAATTTGGATTTTATCGAATCTCCAAACCTTGCCAACAGCACTGTTCCAATCATTCCAAACACTGTAGATGATCCAGAACCATCGTTTAGAAGAGCAAGTAACATCGACGGATGCAGTTCACATTCGGAATCTCCATCTCAAAGTCAATATCCATCGTATCGAGACTTAAATGCACCTCATCAGTATGTGAAAATATTTTTTTAGTTTTCCAGAAATTGTATTTCCAGAAGAAAGCGAGGGATCGCCACGGTTTTCCCAATTCGGAAACGTTCGTTATCTTGTGGAGATGCAGTTCTAGGGAAAGTTAATGAAAGTGGAACATCTGGAGCCATCACAACTTCAGTATCTCCTAGACCTACTTCAAGAACTTTGGATGGAGCGATGAAACTGGCTGCTAGAGCTTCCAGTCCGGACGAGATTATCTACCAGGTAAATATTTCATTTTAATGAATTCCTCAGCTATGGGTTTTTTCCAGGAAGATGACGAACATGCACTTATTGACGACGAATCGGTATTTTCGAATGGAGTGTCAAAGAGTGAAGATGGACTAAGGTCTTGTCCCCAACCAAGAAGAAAAAACAAGCATTCATTCCTCCGAGATCCTTCGCCACTGGCACAACGGATTCGAGAAGCGTCGCCATTTGGAAAGAAAAAACCTTTTTGGAATTCAAAGAATAGGTTGGGAGAACATTTCCGAATGGAAAGAAAAGTTCAATTTGACATTTTTCAGTAACGAGCACACATCATCGCCAGCAGAGTCTATATCACGGCTATTCCGTAGGCTTCGAAGTGGAACAAATGGTAACGATTATTCGGATTTGAATCATTACTGTGATGATGAAGACCTCGGCGAATATGAAATGCAAGAAATGATAGAGATGAATGGAGGGACACATCAGTTGAATGGAGCAAGAAGTGAGAACAAATCAAAATCATTGATTCAACCTGTCACACCTATCTTTTCAGCTAACCGCTCCGTTTCTTGCTCTCCAACGGATGACTGTTGTACTCTCACAGACAATTCGGAGCCACTTCTTGCCATTCAATCATCTTCCGTTGGTGATTCTTCGCTGTCAACATCTCTGTCCTGTTCATAATTTTATCTGTATTTTATTGTCTCATGGTTCCCCTCTCTCCCTGTATTTAATTTTGGAACGGGTCAGAGTTCCGCTTTTTTAAATCGCTTTTATTCGAAACTAGGAAACTCTCTCCACAGACCTAATACTTATGGTTACGGTATTTAGTATTATATAGGTTTCTTAGAACCGGTACGGGTTATTTTTCATGTGAAGAAATTTCTAAAAGGAAAACCAAAACCCTTTTACCAACATCATCAACATCACTTCATGTATAATAATGATTAAAATGGCCTTTTGTAATAAATATTTCACTTTTTCGAATTGTTCCCAGACATAAAAAATGCATTCTGTTGACATATCTCTAAAACTGAAACAAAATTTCTTAAAGGTGGGGGGACATGAAAAAAATAATGTTCTCGAAATTCCGTTCAAAGATGCCTCTCGAGGAGTTGAACTTGTGAGGGCGATGATTGAGGGTGCGGCGCCGCTACCGACTGAGCCACGCGGGCAAAGAGAAAGCGCACGCCCGATTGCATACATAAAGGCGAGGACGACAGCTGTACGCAGAGTGACATTAAGCGTTGTACACCGTGACGGTAGAATGCATACTCTAGCTACAAAAAAACTACAAAAAATCTCCTGTCCCCCCACCTTTAATCCCAAAAATCCAAAATTTTGCAACTCCAATAAAAGCCAAAACTTTTAATTCTAAAAAAATTAAAAATTTTGAAGTTCCAAAAAATCCAAAAGTTCCACATTCCAAGAAACCCAAAATTTCGAAATTTCTAAAAAAAATTTTTGAAATTACAAAATGTCCATAATTTTCCAAAAAAATGCAAAGTTTTCCAAAATCCATAGTTTTTAAATTCCAAAAAATTCAAACTTTTGAAATTCTAAAACATCCAAGTTTCTGAATAAATCCAAAACTTTGAATTCCAAAAAATCTAAAATTTTAGAATTTCAAAAAATCCGGAATATTCAAATCCCAAAATCCAAACATTTGAAATTCTAAAAAAATTAGGAAATTTGAAAATTCTAAAAATCCAAAATCCCGAAATTCCAAAACATCCGAAAAATGGAATACCCAAAATCGCTAAAATTTTGAAATTACAAAAAATCCAAAACTTTGAAATTAAAAACAAACACAAACTTCTGGAATTCCGAGAATTAGAACTGATTCAAATAAGTCACCACAACTTCAGAATATTTTTCTCAGAGCTAGAAAACTTTCTAGCTTCTCTTCAGATCCCTTTCAGTGGTCTACTATTAGAAAACTTTCTAGCTTCTCTTCAGATCCCTTTCAGTGGTCTACTATTGCTCATCGATCCTTCATTGATCACTCCACCACCAAGTATATAGAAACCCGTATAATATCCCAATTGTCCCTTTTGCATTGTGTTCATTTTTAAATAGTGGAAGACTGAGAGTCTGCGTTCTTTTTTATCGCCACTCCCCTATAGGCCCCCACTGTCAGTCCTTTTCCGATTCTTTCTCTCTATATTGACATTTCAACGCCCCTAACCAGCAACCATTATGTCTCTCCATCTCCCGACACCAACACTTTTGTATTAGATTCTGCGTCTCTTCGTCTCTTATTATCTCTTATTCATTTGTAGTTAACGTGGTTTGAAAAAGTGACGTAGGTTTTTAAGTTTAACTGTCTGAAATTGAACCTGAAATTTTGATTCGATATTAAAATACGATCTAGGTTGTCTAGATTCAATAAATTTCGAAATCAGAAAGTTTTTTTGAAGAGAGGTAAATGATTGGAATAGAAAAGTGACGTCAATCTCTGTATGGTGGAAACACATCAATTCTGAACAAATGTATGAGAAGAAATAAAATGAAAAAGAATATAGAAGACAATGGAGACATAGAGAGTAGTTTATTTCCACACATCATTTCTTACCAACCTTCGTCAGCTGACTCAGATTCCATCAAGAAATAAATTCTGATAGTTTTCAGCTTTTTCAAAGTTTTCGCAACATTCTGGAAAATTCTTTTTTTTTCTGATGCCAAACTTTTTGGGACTACTGTAGCTACCCTAGAGGGGAGCCGTCAGCCTAATGCTAGTCTATTACCCATTCTGTACCAATCACCATGATTATATTTTCCTGCAAAATCAGTATCCTGCATATGCTGATTGTGTGAAAATGATTGTAATACCATCGTCTTTCTGATATCACTCACTTTTCCCTTTCACACAGTTTTTGTGATTTCGTTGATTTTTGGTGATATGTGAGAGATGATAAGAGCGTCAATTGTGGTTATTCCTTTCCCCCATCAAAACCATCTGTATTGCGAAATCCTGTGCTGCATTTTTTACGACAGTGAAAAGATCCTGGATGCAAACAAAAACTGGGGAGAGAGAGAGGGAGAGAGAAAAAGACAACAAACTATACACAAAAATAGAGAAAATGACAGTATTGGTGATCAGCCGGTTCGATGCGCACTCCGAGGTAGTACCATTGAATAACAGAGAGACAGAGAGAGACAGAGAGGGAAAGAAAGAGAGAGAGAGAGAGAGAGAGAGAGAAAAAGAGAGAGAGAGAGAGAGAGAGAGAGAGAGAGAGAAGCAGACAATGAGAAACAAAAAGAGACCACAGTAGTGGCGCGGCCGGTTCTTCAGTCTGAGTCTGGGGTGCTTTCTTTCTATCTTGTTCGGGTACTGTTCTGGCACACTAATCGTCTCAATCTCTCACTAATCACTACTGTATCGTTCTCTCTCCTTCTCTAAATCTCTTTCTCTCTATCAATCGGTGACGCAAGCAATTGAGAGAAGAAGAAGTGGATGAAAATATGAAGAACGACTTTCAGAAAACATTTGCGCCGGCGCGCGCTTTTTTTCTTCATGTCTAATTATTCTGATTTACATCTTTCCAAAGGTGTCAAGTTCACTTTCATTTCCTTAGAAATTTCAAAATCTTTCAGTCAGTTTCTTTTCGAAATTTCAAAATCTTTCAGTCAGTTTCCTCTGTCTAGTTACTTGAAAAAACATAGTTACCACAGGTTCATTCAGTTATGATTATTATTCAAATTTTAGAGCTAGTAAGGTTTCATGGTCCACTGAACTTTTTTGTACCCGACTGACTTAAAATAAAACCAAAAGTTTAGCTTCTGATAAGTTCGTAGTACTCTTTTTCAAAAGCATATTATTACTGTAAGCACTTTGATAGAAGGTCACTCAAACCGCCAACTTTGAGCCAATTTATCTCTGTTCCTGTGAAAGATATCTAAAAGTGGTCAACAGGCAAAATGTTTATCTCACAATATCACCAATGTTTTATCAAGTGACAAATGTTTGATATCTCTCCTAGAAACCGAGATAATTGAGCTCAACGGGCATGTATTGGGTAGGCCGAGAATTAGTTTCTTCGAATTCAAACAAAAAATCATCGAATTTTAAGCTAGCCTAATTACACTTCATAAAGATCAAAGGATCTTCTAGAAAATCTGAAACTCCATAATGGCATTTTGTATACGAAAACCCTTAATTATTCTCTCGCATATGATAATCAACGTCCCGTAAACAACGAAATCATAAATCATCCGTTTCGGTTTTAAACCCGAGTTTTTCGTTATTTTCCAGTTCACTTCATCCCAGTAATCTCTCGTCATCGTCAGTGTGTGATTTGTGTTATCACGTATCTCATTTGCTGAGAGTCTTTGAGGTTCTTATCCTAATATCTTGGTCAAAAATACATTATACCTGTTTTTAAAATTTTATTGGCCAAATGGGCCATGTATTATTTCCTTTTCCTGTTCTTTTCTCTGTCTCATACAGAAACCAACAACGTCTTTTTTGTTGACAATTGCATACGTCATTCCACTTTTTTGTATGTCTTCTATTCCGTTTTTTCGTTCATTTTTGTGTCACTTTCCCATCTTTATATATTTTTCTTACAGGTTCCAGCCCCTTTCCCCCTTCTTCTCTCGGTCAGAATGAACGCACCATCTGGGCTTTTGCACTAAAAAAGGAGAAGAGAAGCTTCTCCTTTTTTCTATCTGTAATCAGATATACAGATATTTTTTCCCGGGAAAATCCCACACCTCTCACTTGGTTAAACTTTAATTTTTACTATTGGTGCTTCATTCTGCCAGCGACATATTGAAGATTTGGATAATTTTTGATTGAATTTTTGGAATTCAAAACAATAATTTCAAGCTGGAGTCGATTTCTTCATCGACAGCCGTTCAGTTGAGCAAGGCTGAGGCTATGCTCAAGGTGGGTTTTTTTAAGATTTGAAAATATAAAACACAAAATCGTTAGATAAATACCTAAAACCTGTAATAGAAATGCCCCACACCCTGTCAAGTTATAGTTCGATTATCTCGGTTCCTAACTATAAGAAAGATATCAAAATTGTGTTAACTGATAAAATATTTTGGAAGTTATGATAAACAATTTATTAGTTCACAACTATTTTATATCATTAACAGTAATCGAGATAAATTAGCTCAATATTAGTGGGCCCTCCCTCCTATTACAGGTTTCAAGGTTGTTTTTCCCCGTAATTTTGATAGATCATGTATTTTTTCCAAACAGTTTTGTACTCGATTTACAGATTATCATATTTAAATGTGGTTTTCATTCTATATCTAGGCTGGTTTTCAAATTTCATTCAACTTCGATCTCATTTTACAGGCTTCTCCAAAGCAAGTTTTTCCTTAAGGTTTACCCATCAAGACCTTTACTTCTAGTCTTACGGTTTCCTGAAACTACAGTATGCCCCTCCACCACTAGAATAGATTCTTTCCTCGAAACGGTCCCAGTTAAAATGTCATTTCCACAGGCTGATAACGGAACACCTCATCGCTCGTAAAACTGAATAATGACGTGCTGAAAACGATTGAGTTCATGACACGAAAAAAACACAATGGGTGTTTACTCAATTCTCTTCCATCACCTGTTATCATTCAGTAGTTTTGCACCATTGAGTAGCCTAAATGAATCATTTTAAAACAAACGAAACGGCCTAAATGAGATTTTCTAGTTTTTAGAGCCGACTGATTTCATTGAAACACTGTATTTACGGTGCAGTTGCTGATTAGAATCAGGCATAATCGTCATCAGTAACGCAATTCGGAGAAACTGAGCATCTTATCAGCTGTCTCGATTTTTTTTACCTCTCGAAAAAATTTCAGAAAATTATAAGAAGTTGTGCTGACCGGTGCAATACACATCAACTTCAGAATCATTTTAATGTCATGTAAAGAATCGAAGGCATGTAATCATTGGAATTTGGGGGAAAAGAAAAATTTAGATAAACTTTTGGAAAGGTTTTGTTCCTTAGATAACAAAAAACATCATTTTCTGAAAAATGGAGGGTATTTGAATGTTGAATTTAAAAGGTGGTTTCAGACTGGTAAAAAGGACATGATTTTATATATTATCTTCACATCACTTCCCCCTTTAACTAATTCTAAACTCATCCTTTTCATAAATCTCTGGTCCAAAGACAAAAAATAACACTACCCATCGTTATTTTAATTTTTTGTTCTTTTTTCAATACATATTTTTTGCAACAGTAAAAAATGGCGTTACACTTTCAACATGTGATACATTCATTAGTCTGTAAAAAACAGGTTTTGTTCATCTGCTAAAAAGAATTGGATGAAAAAAATAGTATAGACGAAGGATGACGTGGTTTACAGTTTTGCAGAAACTGTAATTAGATATTGTTTTGGGTTTCAAAATGTGAAACGAAAAAGATAAGAAGTTTAAAATACCGCACACACTGTAATAGAACTCCAATACTAATTTTCAACTTTGAACCAATTTATCTAGGTTCCTTTCAAAGATACCAAAAAGTAGTCAATTAACAAAAAGATTTTTGATAATATAATTAAAATTTTGTCAGTTGACAACTTTTTCACATCTTTCACGGGAACCGAGATAAACGGGCTCAAAACTAACGGTTGGGGGAAGAGGGTGGATTTCAGCATTTTTGAAACTACGAAAACTACAAAATAGATCCAAAAGAGATGTACTTTATTGTTTTTCATCAGACCCGATTTTCAGTCGTTTTTCAAAATTTAATTCGAATCGAACTTTTCAATCAGAGATCCCCTTTAAAGTTTACTTTTTGACTTGTTTTTCTCTTCCATATTTTTATATGACGGTGTATAATAGGAAAAAAAAAACGGAATGTAGAGAGTTTGAAGTTATAAATAGTGAAACAAGAGACGAATTATTTGGTGGAGAGAGAGAGAGAAAAAAGTTTCTTTGTTGATTTTGGGAGGCAATGTCAAATATATATTTATCTGTTGGCATGCGTTCAGTTTGTCTGTTCCGTTCTTTAAATTGTTTGAAAAAAAAATAAATGTTCGAAAATTCCGCCACCTTCATCCTTTAAATCGAGTAGGTATCACGTACCCCCATTTTCGACATTTTATGAAACTTTTCTCAAAATAATTCTAACTAGGTCAGTTCCGGTCCGTTTTAGACGATTCTTTTTTAACGATAGAAAATCTCTATGGCTATCCGGTTACCAAAAATCGTCAAAAGTAGAACCGGCTGAACCAAGTTATGATTAAAAACGATTAAAAATTCCGTTTTTTCTGCCGAACTAGGACCTAAATCAATAATCCGGCTTTCCCATTCTATCCGTAATTTGGATAGATATGTTAACAAAAAATATGACTTAATTTGCTTGAAAATTGTAAAGGTTAATAGGTTTTGAGTGAAATGCTCGAATTTCCGATGGTCCAGCTTCCACCTCTTGGTACGCGAATACCACTGAATGGATCTATTTAATTTTTTGCCTCCCCATAAAAGAAGATCCCTAATTTCATTTTTTGTTTTCAGATTTTTTCCAGGTACGCTGGTTCTTGAGATATAGGTCATAAACCACAAAAAACTTGGGAAAAATTGGCTAAAATTTTTGTCAAAAGTAAATTATCGTGAAAAATCTTTCGAAAATTTTGCCTCTAATGAACCCCCCCCCCCCCCCCTCGTCTCCTGGAGTATCTTTCCACTAAAGTTTCCGTTTTTCAGGTGTTTTGCTATTTCTGATATCTACTGATTCTAAATTTTTAGTCCTGATTCGGATAGAGAATTGAACCAGGGCCGCAGGCCCTGCAACCGATTCCACTCGATTTGAAACTTCTCATGTTACAGGGCCGAAGGCACTGTCCGGTCTGTTCGACCTGAGCGAGCGGAACGAGCGAAGGGAGAACAGACTGAACCCTGGATCAACTGATCCCACTGAGCCAGGTCCGAAGGTCTGCATCTGATTCCACCTAATTGTGCGGCACAGCCGCGCCTAGCGGAGTCGGTCGTAGGCCGAGGACGCTAGTCGGATTGAGAATTAATTAAATGTTCGAAGGTAATGTTCGAAGGCCTTGAAGAAATTATATGAATTTTTTGAACTAATCTCATAGCCAGAACTAGCTGAAAAAAATGTTATGCTAGTGTAAATCATGATTGAATCAGGGTCAGGTCCGGCCCGGTGGGCCCGGGTTTTTAAGATTAGAAAAAAAAATTCTGAAACTTCAGAGATTTTTAAACGATACTTCGTTTTTTGCAAACATTTGGGAGATTTTTTGTTTATATTTCTCACTCCGAATTTTTTTCGGAAATCCGGGCCGAGAAATTTCTGAAGAAAAGCCCGGCCCGGCCCTAGACGTGACGAATTAGAAGACGTAGAAATTTTTTCAAAGTCACCTTCAGATTGAATCACTGTCTAAATTTTTCAATTTCTCATCTCAACTGACGTCTTCTTGTCCCCTGAAAATAAATCAGTCAATTTAACCAAAAAAAAACTCTCTAACCCCAAATATCAAAAATAACCTGCGACGTCTTCAAAACCGCTTAAATCTGTTTATATCCTTATCGGGGTCACATCTGAGCATGCTCCTGTTCATCTAACTAATTAAAATGTGATCCGAATCTTGAAAAAAACAACTCCCAGTCAATCTACGATGTCTTCCAGTGAGCTTCTGAACTCTCATGTTGTTTTCTTTTTCTAGAATCACTAATTTCTGAGAACTTCATCTGAAATCCTTATGATGTCTGATGGTGAAATTAGTATGCTTCACTGCCATTGTTGATCTCTGGCTCAGCATCAATTAGCCACCATTCATCCTACTCACACCTTCATTTTGTTATCTCTATATATATTTTTCTCCCACACATCAGAATTTTCTAGAGAAGACCTCCAGTTTTCTATCCGTTATAAACATCCGGCTTATTCATCATCGCCGGGTGGTCCATGATAATTTGAAAAACGTCCTTGAAATTTTACGAAATGTAATTTATATAAACATTTTTCGTTTCCCTTTGAAAAAAAATTTCGCAACGCAAACAGAAAAGGACACCCGGACAGACAGCTGGGGCAGGCACAACAGGTCCAGTTTCACTAGGACCCACGATGGATTCAAGAAGGGATTAGGGGGTCTAGAGAAGGAAATACCACGTCACGTTCACTTTTCCTCTCACTCTCTTCCGTTTTCCCTCTTCAACACTTTGAACGCTTCGGGTTCTTTCACTAAGTTTTCTCGTGTTCTCTATCCCTCTCTATTTATCACAGTATCTCATCACTTTGGTCCTTCTCTAATTCTCTGCGTCGTTCCAGGATTCAACGATGACGAAACTTCTGTGGAAGCTCTATGAGAGCAATGGGGAGCAAAAAAAAGAGGGAAACGGGAGGGCCGGGAAGTACTCGGCGTCACTACTCGTCACCCAAAAGAGAGACAACTCGAACCCGAAAAATACCTTTTCATGGATTTCATCGTTTTATTTGGAATCCCTTTCGATATGATTACTGTATTCTCAAGAAGTATTTATATTGCTGAATATGTTTGTTTACTTAGTGTATGCCTCATGAGGGAAACCTGGAAAGTTCTCAAGAATGTTTTTGTGTAATGTTACGGGAAAAGAAAACAACTGACATCATATGTCACCTTTGACCTAAACATCCAGAAATGTTCCAGAATTTTCTCTTTTTGAAAATGGCTTCATCAAACAAACTTAATTGAAAACCCCATATTCGTTTTTTGGTATCCCACCCTCAATAGAGGGTTATGACGATTCACTTCTCCTTTATCAAATATCAGCCAAATCCATTCTTAGTGATAATCCGACATATTCACAATCCCATCACTTCTCCTATCTTTTTTTTTTGCTGAAAAAATGTGTCTCATCACCTCTGAAAATCTGAAAATCTAGAAATATCCACATATTTTTCCTTCGATCCAGCCACACGGCTTGTAAATATTTACGGCCGAGAAGATTCAGTTTTTTTTGCAAACACAAGTTCTTTTTCTTCAGGAGAAATCTCGGAGAAAATAGAGAAGCAGAAGAATAATATATCTTCGTCACTTTTACTGATTCCTTTTGATTTTTTCCCCTAGTCCCATTCGATCATAATTTCCCTTTAGCTGACGATGATGAGATTATGCTGATTCAGTAGAAATTTGACATGTAATGGATACCTTCCTATAGAGAGCCAGACTCCGGAAGAACTACGGGAATAGTATCCGTAAAATAATTTTGAAATATCTAGGTTTGGCGAAAGTAAACGTCATGGTGATTTCAAAATACCTCGTTCAATTATTCATTTCACAACTGCGACAGACTGGGTCCATCGGGAGAAAAAAGAAGAAGCCAGACACGTCATTTTCTCAGATTTTCTAATGGAAATCCTTCTGCTTAGCAGCTTTCTTTCTCCCACACTTTTGAAATTTTTGTTCAGTAATTTTCAAGAAAGTAAAATGAAATTATGTAGACTAGAACATCAGAAGTCATTTTAAGCATTTCAAATTGTTCTTTTTATTATGAACTTTTCTGAAGCCCACTCAACTTGACGGTTTAGGTGGGCTCCTATTAGAAGGAATACGGTTAATATTTATTATTTTGACTTGAGGACAGTATATAAAAATTATATTCACAGCATTTTAAAATATAAACTAGAAATTTACGAGATTCTGAAAAGTTAAATTCTGATCCAACTTGACACAATCTGATCTTTCCAAGATTTCCAAACCATATTTGCAACATAAATATTACGTCACATCTTCTTCTTCTTCTTCTTCTTCTCCTTTTTCCACCCATATTCTTCTATTCTTGTCTCTTTTATTCCCATTCTATTCAGAAATCTAGCGGGCTTTTATCCATCGGCTTCCCCTTCTTCTTTTTTTTCGTCTTCAACTTCCTTTCCACCCTCTTCTCACGTCACTTTCATCCCTCCGTTCCATTCAATTTTCCACGTCATTTCCACTCCAGATGAATAGATTGGGAACGACGATTTGTTGTTTTCTTCGTCTCCTGGAAAAGTTAATGATAGCCGTTTTTGAATGGCTTCTCTATACTGTAACTGACGCTTGACAAGAAAATGACAGAGTTGTGCATTGCAATTTCCGTTATATAGTACCAGCCTGTTTGACTCACCTCCGGCGCTTCAAACAATTGGCTGGTGCGCCTTCGGCTCAGCTTAATTTAGTTTTTACGGAGAGAGAAAGAGACGCAACTTCATTTATTCATCATTAGAATGATTATACTTTTTATCTACTCGTCTTGTTCTTTTTCCTCTAAATCAGAACATTCGATGACCTTCTTGTATTCATTTTCGGAGCCTAATAGCAAAACAAAATGAAATCATCATAACTCCCTCTTTTTTTAATACGTTTCTATTTTTAACTATCTCTCTTTTCAGTCTCATCCTCTTCTTCCCCACGAGGATTTCGAGTTGAATTTCATATGAATCAAAACGAAATCAAAACATTTTCCACTCTCTCATGACCTCCATCATTTCGACCTTTCCCCTCTATATAATAGATTTTAAGAATTTTACGATGATTGAGAATCTTCTTCTTCAAAAATACCACAGACGTCTTGTTTTTTTTTTCGGCTCTTTTCATCCTCCCCCACATCATTTTCTCATTATTCATGCCGTTTTTTTGGTCCCTTTCCCCTTTTTTTTTTTAATGAATTGACATCATTTTTCTAAAGAAGTTTCGAACGTTTTGCAACAGCGACATCGGTTCCGAAAGATTTTCCCATTTCGTTTGATCTTACAATTAAATCTTTGAGAATAAAAAAACTCGATTACCTCAGCCTCTCTCTCTCTCTCTCCTTTTTTTTCTATTTTTGACATCCTCCTTCTGCGTCCAGAAAAAAAAATGTTTTGTTTGTTTCACCTGCTCTCTGTAGAAATGCCTATCTCCTCCTCAAGTCCTTTCATGCATCACCTGGCTCCTTCGGAGAAGTTATGATGTCTTTTATCCGAGTGTCCGGTGGCAAAAATGTCGTCATGGTCTTTGGAACTTTTTCGCCCGTTTTTGGGACAACATATGTTTGAAAAATGGGTTGTGCACGGCAGCCACATGGGAGCACATTTCTAGTATTACATCAGTTACGCGAATGGTCATCGAAGATGAATATGATGTGCATTTTTTACTCATAGTTCTCCAGTTTCCTTTTTTCTAAAAGGTACTCCCAGTGGTTTCTGCAGCACCTACACGTATACTTTCTTAACTCATAGTCAGGGAAGTAAGAGTACCCAGTACCTACAATAATCCATCATGAGTTTCTTTATATTGCGAACACTCTTTCTTTGTGCCATCCAACTCTATTCTTCATCTAGATGAACTCTCCTTTTTGAGATCTCATCGGCCCACAACCCTTTTCCTTACCCATAACTCATTATACAGTATTTGCTCTATTAGAAGCCCATCCCAGAACTTTGAGCTCATTTATCTCCGTTCCTTTGAAAGATATCAAAAATTTGTCAACTGATAAAAATTGGTGATTTTATGATAAACAATTTATCTGTTGATAACTTCTGGATATCTTTTGAACGAACCTAGATAATTGAGATCAAATTGCAACTGTAAAATGGGCTTCTATTAGAGCAAGTACGGTTATGATAGTTCCAGTAATTTCCATTTTTTGATGGGTTCTATGATCAATATAGTGTACAAATAGTGAAAATGCGTAGCGCACACACGCACGATATTTCGTCAGTCTCACCCACCGTCCAATCGAATCAAAATGTGTCTTCTTCTCTGGTTGATTTCTAAATGTCGATTTTAAATTACTCTGTGTCACTTAACTTCTGTTTTGACATGGTTGCCATGTCATCTGAAAATACGAAGTTCTGAAATAAAAATGTCAATGCTTCTGAAATTGCGATTTGACAATTGAAATCAGCCGTCATTCTCCACCCTCTACTATTTCACCTGCTCTACAAAATTCCAATATTTTTTCCCATTTATTCATTCTTCAAACTAAATTGCACAAACCACATGAACCAGATATCTATCATACCAACTATCTTTCCCCATCTCTTTCCCATTCATTTCTTTTCTTAACCGTCGTGTTCTCTATTTCACTCTCTCATTACCCACACACTCTCTATCAAAATGTCATGTTCTTTTTCCTGTCTCTACGTCTCTTCGTCTCTTTCTCTCTCTCCACCAAAAAGTGACATCACTTTCTCGGTCTATTTCAAAACGACAGTCTTTCTCTGTTTCTCTATCTGTAGGGGAGGAGTTTCTGTACAGATGAAGAAAAAAAACAAAAAAAAGAACATTTCTTTCACTCTCTAATTTTCTTCAACTCTTACCACACACGTTTCATACAGTTTCGCATATGATCGTCAAGTTTTGACATGCAAGAAATTACGAAATAATTGTCACTCAAACCATATGATGACATATTTCGAATTTTCATTAAATATCTATATAAGGAGTGTACTCTGCTTCCATTCTCTTATCACTTTCCATTTTTTAACAGATGACGTTCCTTAAATATTTTGGCTGCCCCCTTTATTCTATGTACCTCCGACCCTATAGCGCCTCTTTGTCTTTCTGAATACCCCTCTGAAATTTCTCTAAATTTCAGCTAATCATAATTTCTTTACATTCCCTATACATCATTCTCTGTTCTTGTGTGTACTGCTGACGTTGGTACTGTAACTTGGACACAATTCTCCGATTTCATTTTAGACACAATTTCAAAATTTCTTTTCCTACTGTAGTCATGACATCATGGTGGTTCATCTCTTGGAATGGGTTCTTCTTCTTCTCACTTTTATTAGTTTTTTTTTCGGTAATCTTCAACCTTCTCCTCTGCAATTCTTTGTTTCTTCAAGTAATTTCCTACCCAGCACGTTATATATCTTCTCAGATCATTTCTTCTTCTTCTTCCCTTTTTTTTACAAATTTGACGTCACTTTGATTGGCGTCCAAGTAGGCGTTAACTTTTATAATTCTTATTCCGTTCCTCTCATTGCAGAGGATGGTCAAATTGACCTTAAAGAAGTCCTACTAGGATCCACTAGGATATACCCCATATTTTCATCTGCCACTTGTTTAAAATCAAAATTTTCAGAATATGACAGTACTCGACACAGTCACGCTCTCTTCATGCGGGTTGGCGGCACTCATTCGTGAGGCTCCAGACACAACACTTATTGTTGATTGTAGAGGATTCACAGAATATAACGAGTCTCATGTACGTCACTCGATGAACGCCTTCTTCTCAAAACTCATCAGAAGGCGTCTGTTTGAAAACAAGGTGAGTTCCTATTTTTATTTGTCTGGACACACAATTTTTTTGTTCTGTTTTATATTGATTAGTTTCTGTATTTGTCCAAATGAATGGCGCACCAGGCCGCAATTGACGTCATAACACTTTAGGAAGACGGTATTAAAGGGAAGAGAAACACAAAAAAATAGAGGAAAAAGATGAACTAGAAACGTTAAGAGATCAACGGTCTAAAGTCAATTCCGTATATTATTAGTACAAATAGGAACCAAAATTTAGGTATATTGGACAAACAGGCGGGACCAGATGGAACTGGTTGGAGAATTTTAAGAATTTGTTGATTACTCATATTTGGTGAACTTCAGAAACTGATAGGAGAAATGAGGTATATATTTCTTATTCTTTACTTCTAAAGTCTATTAGCAAAAAAAGATACCGTAAACGCTAGCCGCCAACTCTGAGAACATATATCTGGGTTCCTGTAAAAGATATTAAAAAGTCGTCAACTGACGAAATATTTTTGATACTGTATCTAACATTTTGTTAGTTGACTACTTTTTGATTACTACTACAGGAACCGAAATATAAAGGCTTAACGTTGGCGGTTCGGGTGGCCTTCTATAAAATAATTACGGTGACTAGATCTCACGATCTAATCAGCTTTTGATCAGCTTTTGATATGATTTGATCATTTTTTGTCACTCTCGTAAATCTTCCTGCGAATGCAAAACTTTTCATAACATTTCGATTTCTTTTAGGTCTAGATTACCTCTCTTGAAATTTTTCCTTTTCTAGCGATAGACCTCAAAATGTTAAGCATTTTTCTGAAATTCTGAAACATGAGACTCGACGTCCCCTGGAAAAATCCCAATTTCAATATTATCTAAAGCATTAAACTTTTCAAACAAATCAAAAACTATTTGTAATTGGGACTTATCACCATTTGTTTATCCTTTCCGTCTTTGCTATCATCATTCATGATTTGTGTTTCTTCGTTTTTTTTTTAAACACAAACATCTGCAACTCCTAAAACATCGGTACCCGGTTCTATGTGATTTCTGCTCTCTCTCCGTTTTTAAATAATTATTCTTTACGAAATTCAAAAAAAATGACATCATCACAATGGAATTTATTCTACTACAGTAACCTCCATTAGGGTAACTGTTAGTCATCTGATTTTTTTTCCAGTTTTTCGTTTGTTTAACGAGTTAAAGGTACATTATGAAACCTTTAAAGTCATACTGTAGATTTCATAAGATTCAGAAATCCAATCTGCTATCCAGATGGCTATTTTATTCCGCTTGACTCATTCCATTTCGAAACTGAAGAAAAAACGAAAATTGGGGTATTTCAAAACGATAAAATGACTCAGAAAGCGGTTACTAAGCGGAAATTTTTGACTATGTATACTTAGACCCTTTCATAATCCAATATTGCAAAAAATTCTTTTCAAAAAAATTTCCGGAGTACCAGATCATGACAACTCATTTTCTTTCTTTCTAACGACCTACTATAATTTAAAATGGGTTTTGTTTTCCTCGAGACAATGAATCACAATCTATTACTAGAAAAATGATTCATTTCTTAGTCTACACTGCTGCAAAAAACACCCCATTGGTGACTAATTCTTTGTCCGTCATTCCGCACCGGGCGTACCGCGCAACGCATCATGACTCACAAGCCATATTCCATAGAATGGGCGGTATTTAGAAGAAAAACCGAACGTTTTGCTTATGGATGGTCATTCTATGTGAAACCGAGCATTTACGGTGGTGGTGTTGGTGGTCATTTTAGTATTCCCTGTGTACAATTTTCTAGAAAATTCCTTCTAAACTTTTATAGTTCAACAACAAATGATTCTGATTAGTTTAGTTTACAAATTCGAATAGAAGTCACATTTCGGAAAGTACTGATAAGGTTTTTTGATTGTTTGAGTTTCATATGTTATCTAGGATGTCACATGGATTCGAATCTAGAAGACTGTTTGACGCGTTTGCATTGTCTGAAATGGAATTTCCCATTAGACATTCAAAAAAGAAAACAAGAATGAATCAGACCTAGATTAGAAAAAAAAGCAATTGAAAAATCGAGTTCCGGATTCATTTTTGACTTCCCTAGGACTCTGTGTTCTGAATCCCCGAATTTTCCTGCTGTTGTTTTTCTCTTTTTTGCTTTATTCGCTCCAAAATAAAACCACACCCCAATCTCTTCTACAAATATACATACACCACATGTTTTTTTTCTTCTGCGTTCATCTTTCTTTTTTCTAATTCCGAGTATCTTCTTCTTCTTCTTCTTGCCTTCTTCATCTTAACCCAGTCTCCCCTTTTGACGTCACATGTCCATCGCAACATCACAATCTGATCATTAGTGGCATACTACTACTGATAACCAAAACAGAAGTAACAGAAGAACAAAAAGACAAAGAAAATACCCCAAAAAGAGGCAACGTCTTCTGTTTTTGTGATATTCTATAGGACCCTTGTTGGAGCTGTGACTCATATTGAAAAATAGAAAAAGGCATAGGGGAAAAACAACGAAATGTGTATGCTTATTATCGCCCACTGCCACGCCATACTTGAACATAACAACAAACAAGATATATCTTTTCTGAAAACGATGAGGTATTCATAGTATTCTGAAATTCTCAACGCCCTCTTCTTGGAAGTACATTGACGCATACTTCCGTTCGATTAATTCGATAAAAGCTGTCAAAGACATTTTTTTCTGCAAAATAAGATCCGTGAGAAAGTGCTCCCATGTTGATCTCTTCCGTTTTTTTTCTTGACTCACTCTAGAGTAACCTGATTGGAAGTTCAAAATCAAATCATCTCGGGGAGAATGAATGAGTCAACATGGTCAGCATCAACAGCTCACTCCTGTTGATCTAGTTTACAAACAACACACAATACATTTATAAATAAATTCCCTCTCGGTTTTTCCTCTTCTCTTCTCTGACCAATTAACAATAGCGATCTTTGTTATCATATGTGCTATAAAATGTTCCAAAAATTCATATTTTGCAGCTTGACGACAACTGTCTAATCCATCAATTGATGAGCTGCTCGACTGGTTGCATGAAAATGGACGAAAAGCTTGATTTAGTTTTATACGCCGAAGAAGACAAGCCACGTGGCAACAAGAGGAGGTATTCTGAATTCTTTTTCGGACCAGAAAATAACTATATCTTCTCCAGAATCGCCTCGTGCAACGCTCCAGAATCCACTGCCAAAATCATGCGAGTTCTTCGGGAACGACTGGAAGACACTGACAAATTCAGAAGTGTCATGGTTCTAGAAGGTATGTTTTTTCCTTTTCTCATGAATCTCTAGAAATCAAGTGTCCGAGAGTGGTTATAGTTGTACGTCATGTAACATGACATGCCCGGTTTTCTGACACTTCTTGTCAAAATTCCGGAGGGTCCATGTGGCCAGCACAGCGTTTTTAAATTCGAATGAACTCGAGAATTTCGGTGGGGTCCACTCTTTTTCATCTTTCCCACTTTTTTCGATTCAATAGTTTATTCTCGAGGATCCGGGGGAGATTTGTGTAAAGTTTGATTTTCATTCCCATTCAAAAAAACACACGATGAGTCAAGAGAAAATAATTCTCGATTATGTGCGACAAAGCCGGTGTGATTTCTTAGTTTTACAAGACGTCAAAAATCAAATTTTGTAGTCAAAATTTGCTGACGTCTTCTGATCTCTTCATAGATATTGTACTTTTAGCTGTAACTTAGTTATCCACATGACCTCAGGAAGTTGAGCTCAATTCCTATCTCTTTAACTGTTTTTGACTTGTTCCGGAGTCCAAAGATCCTGATGAGCAGTGTCATTTCAGATTCTATTCAGATTCTTTTCCCCCATCTCTTCTTTTTTTTTCTTGCTAATGACATTAGGGCAAAAAAAGCTCTCTCCCCTCAACAAGATGCCCGTGTGTTTCTTTTTCCCCTTTCAATTCTTTGCTGTATTCTCATAGTCAATCTCGTCCTTTTCCAGATATTCTAGATTTTGCAGCTTTTCCCTTTTGTTTCATACACATAATCCCCTTTATCATGGGACACTGATGATATAGTCTCTTTCTGCTCAAATCCACGGGTACCAGGCACCGTAATTAGAGGCATGCTCAACGAGTTTCGTGTGAATAGAGGGTGTGTGAGCCAGCAGTTTGAGTACGGTGATCATACTTCGAAGCTCTCTGACTCATAACGATGTCAAAACGAAAGCAAGAGGTCGAAGATCTGGATATATGGAATTCTCAATAAGCTTCTTGAAACGGATACGTCAGATTGTATAGTGATTAGATTAGCTTTATGCCGTTTTGAAGCTGGAAATAAACTTCTTGAAAGGAATGGAAAATGAGTCAATGTAATTATTGCAAAACTTGAAGACATCATTTCTGGAAATGGTCGACTTTGTGGAGCCCTGTCTGTGTAGTCATCATTTTAGTTCCTAATTTCAGCATTGTTTTCAGTATAGTCTTACCTACAGGAAATGAGGATGTTTCGAAATTTAAGACTGCAAACAGAAATGAGATCACAAAAATACCCTTTGCAAACACTCGCACACTTTTTTTCTCCATTTATCTAATCATTTTGTGTCTCTTTTGAACTCAATCATAAATGATTCATATACATGAATCAGAGCCCCCTTTCTTTCTGATGTTTTAAGGGAATCAGAGAAGAGATCACACACTGCAGAACTGCTTCTGCTCCCGCCGCAACATCATCGCTTCTCTTGCTTTTTTCTTCCATCTTGCACACACGCAAAGCCCTTTCTGATTCATACTCCTCTTCCCTCTTTTCCCTCTTTTTCCTCCGCTCTATCCTATTGATCATAAAAGGGCCGCAATGACGACGGACGTCTTCCTCTTCTATTTTCTCATCCGACTTCTCTGCAATGTGCGCTATTTCGAGAATCGCCTAGTTGTCTAACTATTGGAGGCAGCTTCTGGTTTCTCTAGTCCCCTCTCCTCCTCCCACTTCTTCTCCTTCTTCTCACTCCTTCTGAAGACTTCCAAACGAGCGGCTATAGTGCTCTCTTGTCGAGAAACTAGCAACACTTTTCTCGTCTTTACGTCTCACTCAATCTTAAAATGGCTGGTCAACCGTTCGAAGCGTTCCGTAAAAATCGGAAAAGAAAGAAGACCAAGAATAAGAAGAAGAAGAGACAGAACAACGCATCCAAGGCATCAAAATCCGCTATTATTCCGGAAACGATTCTACCAGAAGAGCCATCTGAGATTGACGATGAACCCCTTGCCTGTCTTCCAGTATTCCCTTCTAAAAAATTCGGACTAAAACTTCAATTAGTTTCCACCACAACGTTAACATCTAATTCTTCTCCAATTAGTCCAAATTCTCCAACCAGTGGTAAGTCGCTTTTATGACCATATCAGATGGTATCAGAGTATCAGATGATAACGGGCACATCGACACACTAATTTTATATTGTTTCTGTATTTAGTAATATGAAAAATGACTCATTTTTGTTATTTTCATTCTGTCTTGTCTTCTACATTGTTTTCTTCCCCTTGTCTTCTGTTCTCATTCATTTTCAGTATTCCATATTCTCACAGATTCTGTGTTCAATTTCTTGGAAAATGTGGGGGAGAAAACTATTTACAAAAACAAGAAGTTCACCGCCTTCGAGTTCAGTAGTATGACGTTCTGTTTCTCAAAAAAAAACTAACTGAAAGTGCACAAAAATAATATGATTGGAAAATAGAGAACGAAGAATGGAAAGGTGATAGAACACACTGAAAATATAATATACCTGAACAAGTTTGAGTAGGAGAAGATAGAAAGAAAAAAAGCGGAATGCGACATTGTCATCGATGACTCATTTCGTCAATAGGCGCCGAATGATTTGGGAGAGAGAATGAGAGACGGATGACGCATTGAGAAATAGTTATAGGACATAGAGAAATAAGAGAGCAGAAGGAATAACACAATGTGTCATCGAGAGAAGAGAGAGAGAGGCGGGAATATAATGAAAAACCACCTGTGGAGGGATAGAAGTGACAAAAAAGAGTTTCTATCTCCTCCTACTTCTCCTCCTCTAACCGTTCATCTCTTCCTTGGAAACCATTTATATCAGAAAATGAAAACATCCTCCTCTTCTTCTCTGATTCTCTTTTTTTTCTAATTTTCAATGAAAGCCTTAATGTCTCTTCTATGACTGATAAGTAATCGTTTGTGTGCTCTTCATGTATAAGGAATAGAGCAACTCTTAAAATATACTGAAAATTGCTAACACCTCAAACACCAGATAGGTATTCAGAGAAATAAGATCATACTACAGTAACCCAACTCTCTGATCTTTATTTTTCTTTGGAGACTTCTGAATCATTCATCGGGATCGATTCGCAACCTTCTTTAAATTCGAGATCACTAAAAATGAGTCAGTAGTGTTAGTCCCCCCTACAAATTAACGATCAGACATATCAGTCCTTCCCCTTTCTCCCATTTATGATGAATCATTTTTGTTCCTTGCAACCCAACCACATTATCATCTTCCATCAATTATAAATACAATCATATATATGTACATTCAGTTTTGTAATGGTTAGTATTCCATAAGTTCTCTTCATATTCCCATTTTCTTATTCTTCGTCTAGAGCTCCCAAAAGGGTAAACTTCCTTCCAAAAACTTCCGCTTTATCATTTCTTATCATTATAATTTCCTTCCCTTCCTTGTGGAGGCTCCTCCTCTTTTGAATATAAAAGGGTCTGTAATTGATATAATAGTCTAGTCGTCGTCCAACATATTCCTGGAAAACGTCTTCGAAAATTCATCTTTCAATCACGATTACATCTTCTTCTCCTTCTTCTTCTTCTTCTATTCCCAATTTCATCAAAAAATCAAAAATGACGTCTTGTGTAGTTACCCGGATAAGGCCCCAACTTATGTTTAATGAAGACACTGGTCCGCATCCAATTCTATTTTATATGTTTCTCATTTTTCCCATTTTTCAGGTGGCTTCAAACAATTCGCACAGCAATATCCGAATTTGTGCGAAAGTTCCGGAGGTATGACCCGTCTGCCTCAGAGCATCTCCCAACCATGTCTATCCCAACCAAGCGGTGATGGAATCACACTAATCACACCAAATATCTACCTTGGAAGTCAAATGGACTCTCTTGATGAGACAATGTTAAAGGTTAGTGGTTGGGTGCCTCCCAGGATGTTCTTCAAGATTTCATAACTTCATTTTCTCTTTTTTTTTGATTTTTGATAAGTGATAATAACCGGTGCTGAAATCATCAACATACATCACGCGTGTGAGTGAGACATAGTTTAATTCCAGAAAAAAAAACCGACGACATTTTTATATAGAAAAAGACACCCACTTCTCGTTTATTTACATACCTCCCCGGGGGTCAACTGACTGCCAGAGGCGACATGTGCCTCTTCTCTTTGTGTAATCGAAAGATGATTCACCGCTCAAAAAATGCGGTAAAAAGTAAAATAGTCTTACTGTAACGGATTTTTTCCAGGCTCTTGATATCAGCGTCGTTATCAACTTGTCATTAACATGCCCAAAATCCGTTTGCATCAAAGAAGAGAAGAACTTTATGAGGATTCCAGTCAATGATTCATACCAGGAGAAGCTTTCACCTTATTTCCCAATGGCTTATGAATTCCTGGAGAGATGCAGAAAAGCCGGAAAGAAATGTCTGATTCATTGTCTTGCTGGAATTTCTAGAAGCCCTACTCTGTGCATCTCGTATATTATGAGATACATGAAATTGGGAAGCGATGATGCTTACAGGTAAGCATCTCCCACTCAGTTTGACATCATCTAATCCTGCCTTTTTCCAGATACGTCAAAGAACGTCGTCCATCAATCTCACCAAACTTTAACTTCATGGGACAACTTCTCGAGTACGAGAATGTTCTTATTAAGGATCACGTTCTCCGCCACGATCAGGCATCTAGACCGCATCGCCACATTGATTACTACGGGCCATCGGATCTTTGCCCGCCAAAAGTTCCAAAGAGTGCATCGTCGCATTGTGTCTTCCCTGGACCAGCAGACGATTCCTCTTCTTCCCCTTCCCCATCATCCCCTTCCGTATCTGAAGGATCAGCAGCTAGCGAGCCGGATCAACCAACATCTTCCGATGCATCAGCCTCTACAAGTGAACCTGAAACATCGGTGACAGTTAACCAGAATGGAAAGCGAAATATGACAATGGATCTGGGCCTTCCCCATCGGCCGAAAGCCCTCGGACTTCCTACAAGAATCGGAGCAGCAGTTGTGGAGCTGCCGTCTCCATCAACTGAACTTTCAAGATTAAGCTTTGATGCTCCAGAAACGAATGTTCCATCTACTCCAATTCTTAACTTCACCAATCCATGTTTCACTTCTCCAATTGTTCCGGTTGCTCCAAGCTCAAGGGAGAGTCTCTCAACACCAGCTGCGTCTTCATCATCTTCTTCATCAGTTTCTTCTGAGCCATCATTTGAGTTCTCATCATTCGAATCCTCATCATCTTCCTCAATTGTCGTTGAGAACCCATTTTTTGCTAATGCAGAAAGCGCAGGACCATCTTCATCATCATCATCCTCTGGATACATTTCTTCTGCATCACTTCCAACATCTGCAGCTGCCGCAACAGCTTCAAGATGTAGAATGAAGGGGTTCTTCAAAGTTTTCAACAAGAAGATTCCAGCAGTGCCTGTCACTATCCCTGTGAGTTATAATGAAAATCGAATCTAGGAAACCAGAATGTTTTTTTACTTTTACTATCCCACAAAAAGCCTCGTTCTTATTTTCTGTATTTTAGACTACCACATCCTCCACTCCTGGACCTTCCCGAGCAACTCGTCCCGAATGTCTCCGATCATCAGGCATCATCATCTCTGCTCCAGTCCTTGCGACGACAGAAGAAGAGGACGCCGAGTCTCCAGAATCTGGGTTTAACGAACCAGACGTTGTTGGAGAGGATGACGATTCGGTTTCGCTCTGTTCGACGAGTTCTCTGGAACTTCCGTGCCAATAAAATATTAGTCTACCATTTTTTAACAACCAAAGTTTCTTCAAGTTGAAGAAAAACACTGATTGAAACTTTTGATTTTCAATCATGACATGTTTATTTATCCCTCCAACTCCCTCACTCAAAAAAGCAGTATGTGATAATTGTATCGCTCTCTTCTCTTCTCCCATCCCCAAAAATTCACTCACTCTCCACGTTTTTAAAGTGTCGACGGGTACAGTGTGTGTGCTCTTTTGAATGAGCACCTGGCCCTCTTGTTTTGAAGCAATACGTCTCACTCTCACTTCATTTATTTTTCTTGTTAATTTTTTTCCTGTTAGAGTATCCCATTTTGTCATTTTCTTTTTTGTCTATTCCAGAAACTTTTTTGTATATAACCCGGAAATCTTATTTATACCCCCTCCCTTTCCTTCTTTTACACCTCCTCTGAATCTGGTCTAGCCTTCCCCCTAAAAAAGTTTCCAATTTACTGAAAAAAAAAGCAGAATATGCAATTAATAATAATGAAAAGGATTTTTTTCAAAATTGTGTTCAAAGCATTCATGAAAAAGACAACATTGTATGAAAAATTAGATCTTGAGTTTTTTTTTCATATTCCATAATTTGTCATATATGGTATAGGTGTTGTACAGATAGACATTGTACAAAGACAGTCCTCAACCTGAAAAACTAGTTCAACCAGACATCAGATTTTACAGAGACATGTTATCAAAATGTTGTGTATCTGACTAATACAGTTATTGAACGAGGGGGGCATTCCTTCAATTTGATTTCAGAAAATTTCAAATGTGTCCAACAATGAAAACTATTCCAATCAGAGACGACAGTAATTTGAATTTTCAAATTCGAAAGTCAGAAGTCGAAATTAAACTCTGAAAAATGTAGCTTTTCATAGCTTGTTATTTTGCAGCATAAGTAGGGTACTGGCGCTGATTTCGGACATTTTTCATTTTTTTTTTTCTGGTCAAAAATGAACAAATCTCGCAAATTGTTTTTAAAAAGTCATTGACGGAATTCGAGAGTCGGAAATCGAAAGACGAAATTCTTGACATCTCGGATTCCAATTGATAGTCCAACGTTTTCCAATTTTTCAGACACTTACACTCATCTTGAAACAACTGAGGGTGAAAATAACTCAAACCTATCAGTGCTACATTTTTGATCTAATGGTCAATCTAACGGCCTATCTACCAAACAACCCACTGGACCTTTCTCTAAATTTAAAAATCAGATCAGTCACTTCTAACTGTGAACCGGTATCTTTAGTCTTTCATCAATTAGAAGCCCACCCAAACTGTCAAATTTAGACTTAATTATCTCGATTCCTGTGAAAGATATCAAAAAGTAGGCCACTGACAAAATATTGGTGATATTATAATGAACAAATTATCAGTTGACAAAGTTTTCATATTTTTCACAGGAATCGAGATAATTGAGCTCAAATTGACAGTTTCTTCTATTAGAGTGAAACACTGCATATTTGAAAACCGGTGTATTAAAGTGTGATCGAATAACTTTTCGCAGTCAGCTACACATCTGATCCATTGAAAGCATCTTATCCATCCATCGGCAAATGACTCATTTTTAATCCGAATCAACCCAGACTTGAACTTTGTTTCTCTCTTGTCTCCACACAAAATCACAATCCACGTCACAGCTGATCTTTTGGGCGATTGTAAAGAAGTCCTACTACTGAAAGAACAATCATGTTCTGAAACATTATCGACTTATCAAATCTGACGACTACTCAATTTCTGGTAGACACGGGACCTTAATTATTATATTCAGCAGTTTTTCAACTTGAAAAACCGATTCTCTGCACACATATCTCATTTTCACATAGTTTCTGAACTATTATTATCATTTACAATCGAAAAAATGGTTATCATTGTTCCGTTTTTGATCTAGCGAATACGCCGAACAGCCCAACTGACTCATGATCTAAATCAACAAACCAGATCAATCACTTTGCTATCAGCGATCTATTTTCTTTACGTCACAAAACAATTGTTCAGTTGAACTGAATGACCATCATCATCATCCTCTTCATCATCAAACACTTTGTGACTTGTTCGATTTTTATTCCAGTCATCAAAAATCGCCCCCTCTTCTTTTTTTCACTTCTAAACCCTCGCTAACCCTCTTGCCAATCGGTTGTGTTGCAGTTTTCTGTCACGTGGTTTCTTCAGGAACAAAAGCCAGCGGTTCCGGCGGTAACACATTTTATTTCAGACGGACAAATTTTTTAAATAATTGAAGATGAAGATAAAGTTGAATGAGAAAAATGTTACAGACAGATTAACGGAAGCTCTGAATCCCCAATTGATTACTTTTTTCGCGCGCACAATTTCAGATAAAGATGGTGAAATGGAAAATGACGATGGATGACGATGAAAATAAAGAAAAAGAAGAAGTTGCTTCAGAAGCAGTTATCCGAGTCTTTGAAGATTTGAGAGACGACCGTGTGAGTCGAATTCTGTGAACGCTTCAGGGCCCAAGAGCTGCTGGAGACGAGCCATCACCAGTTCCTGCTGGTTTCCGTTACTGAAAAATAATTTATGAATATATTGGAAACAGTTAATGCTCTTATATGTAGAAGGCCACCTTACTTGCACTGGCAAGAACAGGGTGGCGTTCTATTAGAGCAGGTAGGGTAGTTCGGATTGGTAAAAAGTTTTGGACGATTGAGAAAGGTATGACTTCTCAATCGTCGGGTAAACAAAAAGAAATTGGTTTTGGGAAATATTATCAGTTCTTATTTTAATTTGCTGAGAACTGAAGTATTAAAAAAAGGAAAACACTCTGTACTGAAAGATAGATATTGGCATATGAAATGAAAATAAAGCTCCATTTCTATACATAGTTGAATATTTTTACCGTAAAGCCTGTAAAGGGCCACCTAACCTTTAACTTTGAGCCGAGTTATCTCGGTTCCTGTAGAAGGTATGAAAAAGATGTCAACTGATGAATTGTTAATCATAATATCAGAAGTGTTTTGTCAGTTGAAATATTTTTTGATAGCTTGGAAAGAAATCAGAGAAGAATGAGCTCAAACTTGACAGTGTGGGGCCTCCTATTACAGATTTTACCGTATGTGAAAACTTGCTGATAGTGAGCTGTGTATTCGTGTTGAAGTCGAATTTTTGAAGTGAGAGGAGAGGAAACGGGTTGTAAGAAACTTAAACTTTTACAGCACAACTACACACAAAAAAAACCGTCGACCAAAAACATTGAAACTCTATTTTTGTTAGATAGAGTCTATTACTTCCAGAACAATCGAACGAGCTATAATCACTCAAAGTTATAACCATTTAGTGCCTTCTGAAAATGCCGTAAAACCTGTAATAGAAAAGCCTCCACACTGTCCACTTTGAGCTAATTTTCCTTGGATCCTATGCGAGTTATCAAAAATGTGTCAGCTAATGAGATGTTTGCGTTATCATGACAAACATTTCATCAGTTGACAACTTTTTCATATATATTTTACAGGAACCGAGATAAATAGGCTCAACAGATAAGGGTTTTCTCAAATCGTTTTCTATTGTTTCAAAACACAATACTCTGAACATTGTATCCTTCCTCCTACTATAACTGTTATAAACAAGATCCTTAGCTTCTCGATGACGTTTCCTTTTTTCACCACAAAAAAAATCCATCTTTCCACTAACCTGGCTCTCTTATAGATGAGCTTTGGTTGCTCCTCGAAGAGCAGATCGAACTCTTCCAACGGACGAGCAGTGCTGGCAACCAACAACAGGAACAAAACAGCGATACAGGAACGCATGATGACAGATCTCAAAAGGGATACCTAGAAAATATGAAGTGTTGTGAGAGAATTGAAAAAGGATGAGGCTGGAAGGAAAGGTTATATGATTATATCAACTTGCGAAGAGATCGGAAAGGTTTCGTGGGAAGGAAAACGTTGGCAGAGTCGGAAAGAAAACAAAAAGAAGATTGAAACGGAGGAGCTTGCCCAAAAAAAGAGGCGGGATTTCGGAGAGCTACAGTATCCCGCAACGCCTATTCGGAACCACCAATTTAGGCAATCTGTTTTATGTGGTGTCAAAATGGGTAAATTTATTGCTATACAACGGAAAAGAAAAAAGAAAAAGGATGAGGAGTTTGTTGAAATAATGGATAAAGCAAAAAAAGAAAAGTGACGAAACATGGAGATCCGATGTTGATGTTGTGATTCTGTGAAACTATGCTTCTGACGTTTGTCAATATATTTGGAAGATATGTTCTCTGTAAATCAAGAAGTAGAATGGATGAAAGTAGAAAGGAAATCATAACAAAAAAGAGATTATAAATATCGTAAGATGATTTTACATGATTTTAACTAAACTTTACAATTTCCTAGTTCGAAATTGGAATATGACCTGGACTGTTAGTTTTCAAGGCTTCGTTTTGAGTTACGAAATTAGAAAACATTTCGGCTAAAGAACTGGACCAAAACTTTATGGAAAAAATAGGCACAAATACCATTTTCAGAGAATGCGTCTTCGAAAAAAACGACATCAAGAGAACACCGTCAATTAGAAGAACACCATCGCTTCAGAGCCTCCCAGAGAGAAACTATGTCAAGGCTCTCCGTCACAATTACAGTAATCCTGACTCATTTCCATTCTATCTTTTACATATCCCATGGTTCCTCCGAAAGACTCATTTGAATTTTGAAGTATATGAATAAATCACGAATGTACAAAGAAGAAATCCAAACGTCGAGAACGAATAGAGTGCGAAATATGTGTTGCTCCCTGGTAGGACAATATGAGTGCTGCGAAAACGAAGAAGAATTGGGGCGGTGAATAATGAGGGATGGGGTTCGTTTTTTTTCACCGATGAGACATTCTTATACAAGTGACACATTCAAAGCAACTGAAAAATATGGTGAAATCATAGGCTGGTGTTGGGTGTAAAGAGGTGGGATTATGGACGATGGATGGTGAAGAATGCGTAATTACAAGGTTTTTCAATTAACTCTGGCTTAACTATTATATTATTGCTTGCAATTGTTGCGCTTTTCGTAGATTTTGTTTCTTCTTTCTTGTTTGAAATGTAACCCAGTGATGTAGGGACGCCAAAAACTGAAATTTGAACACCGCGCCGAAATCGGAATGCGCCGGAGCGACGTTGCGTAGAACGAAATTCCTCACTTTTATCTTGAAACAACCCGAACAAACAAAATAATATTCTAAAATGTCGCTGGAAATCGTTCAACGGAATCTTCTGAATATTCTAGAAGCAGTTGCCGACGCTGTTACTATTTCCAGTGCGACAAAAAGGTATTTTATTAATCAGAAGAAAAAAAAGTAAACACATTTATTTGTTCAGATGCCGATTAGTTGCTGTTAGTAAAACCAAGTCTGCTGAAATGATCGAGAGCTGCTTTTCGCAAGGACAACGTCATTTCGGAGAGAATTATGTTCAAGAAGTGAGTAGTTTACCTGTTCTAATGATTGTTCAACTCCATTATTTTTTTTAGCTTGAAGAGAAATCTGCGGCTTTGGCATCGAAATGCGCAGAGATTCGATGGCATTTCATTGGACAGGTTCAATCAAACAAGGTATTTAAATTGGAAAAAAACTACAGAATTTGAACATTTAGATTTCAGATTTCAAAAATCTGCAACTCTTCAGGAATTTGGTGCGTGGAGACTGTGGAAAGCGAGAAACATGCTCGTCTCTTTGACAAAGTAAGAGAAAAAACCGGAACATCCAGGAAAACGTATATTTCAGGAATGGTCAAAACACGGTGCCTCATCTTCTCCTCTCCGAGTTCTAGTACAGGTGAACACATCAGAAGAAGAAAATAAAGGAGGCATCAAAATTAGTGAGGCTCCGAAGCTCGCAGAGTTCATTCGAAAAGAGTGTTTGAATTTGAAGTTCGACGGTTTTATGACAATTGGATCGTTTGATAACAGATGAGTAGAGCTCAACTAAATAGAGAAAAAGAAAAATCGATTTGTATAAAATCTTATAAAAACGCAGCTAAAAATTATAGTCGTGTAGAATAGAACTAACATTAAAATGTTTTCAGCCACGCTATAGAAACTAACATTAAAATGTTTTCAGCCACGCTAGCGGAGTGAATCCTGATTTCGAAAAACTATACACTGTCAGGCAAGCCTGGTCAGAAATTACAGGTGTGTTTTTATTTATTTTCTAGCTCAGCGGGCGTCGCAGAGTGTGGGAAAGAACAGAACATTGTTTTGAAACGAGGCCTGAAAATATAACTTGACAAACGGTTATGTTTTTTCAATCGAGTATCATGAATTTCAATAGAACACAAAAAATGTTTTTCAGGTGAAACTCCCGAGTCTGTAGAATTATCGATGGGAATGTCGGACGACTTCCTTCAAGCCATTCAGCAAGGTTCAACTAGTGTTCGAGTCGGCAGCAAACTATTCGGAGCTAGAGAGTACAAGAAATAAATTAGACAATTTGTATTTTTGAGAATTTTCTTTGTTGTAGTCTTCAGTTTTTATAAAAACCTTCCATTAAGATTTATTGTTCCTATTTGATACTTGTTGTTATCATAATATTTTATATTTGGTTTGACACGATTTGTAGAACTTCTTTACCTAAATTTCAGAAAAAAAATGGACGATTTTCGTTCTCAAATTCTAAAGAAAACAAGAGAACTGATGCTCAATGAGCAGCAGCATGTGAGTATTCATCAGGTTTCAACTAATCTTTATTAGAAGTTTTCAGGAGGAAAACATGAAATCCTGGAATGGAAATGAAACGAAAGGCTTTGAGCTACAGTTTGCTGGAATGAAAAGAGGCGTTCCACAGAAATCAGGAGTCGTTGGTCAGGTTTTCATCAGTGAAGATGGAGGATTCGAAGCCATCATCACAGGATATCTCGTGAAAGGTATGAATGATGTACCGTTTTCAATGTTACAAGTTACTTATAGATAATCTTCGTTCAATAAGTACATCGTTCACTCTCACCCCATCTTCTTCATTGAAATCCGAAATCACCGAAGGTCTTCATCCTCTTGTTCTTGCTGTCGGTTCTGCTCTCACGCTTAATCATGTGCTCATGCTCAACAATGTTCGTGATGAGATTTTGAAGCTTTTGACGCCGAAAGAGGTAGCCAGAGTGGCAAGTGTCTGCAAAATAGCCCGTGCAGTTCTCACTTCAACCGCAGTCGACAATACATTCTGGAAAAAACACTTGAGAGCTGACTTCGGAGCGGAGAAAGTTCAGAACACAATTGCAAATGGCCGAAAATTCCACGGAGTTTATTGCGAAGAAGCAAGAGCTCGCAGAAATCAGCGTGCAGCTCAACCGCATAATGACAATCCCTACCTGATTGGTGTTCATCAGCCACGCATTGATCCCCTTCGAGTCGATCCTCTTCGTGTTCCTGATAGAAATCCTATGAGACCAATTCATCCTGACCCTGATGCGGAGTAAGATTTTTTAATTTAGAATTCATAAAACCAATGTCTTGCAGATGGTTCAATCCACAGGGAGGATTCCTTCCACCCGGAATGCCTCCTGGCAATCCTCAAGTTCCCGATTTATTCAGAGGACCAGATCATCCCGATCTCAATCCATTGGCTGGAGGATTTGGTCTTCCACGTGGAGGAGGAAGTCAAGGCAGACCATTCATGAGAGGACCACCGGGATCTGGAGGATCCGGAGGCGGGGGATTTCTCTAAACTGTCTCAAGAAGTTATGCAATAATAATTTCAAATTTTCATATTTCAATTATCTTGCTTTTCTTTGCTATTTATGTAATTTTTGAATGACTTGAATGTGGATCCGCTTCTAATAAAATGCAAACCTAAATTAGCTCTGTTAGTATATTTGTTTCCCACGGAGAGATTCAAGCTGCTGACATGAAAACCACAAGATTCTGATGATGTCGATTTTCTATAAGCAAGAGTAAATATAGGACTCTTCTCGAATCCTCTTCTATTAATTGCAAGACGAGTAGGTGGGGGAAAATATGTACTATTCCATATATGGATAAATCTGAACTTCTAAATAAAGTATTCGTTTCTTTCAGCCTTCATTTCATCCAGAAACAAATAAAGCACTCATGCTTCCTCTAGTTCCCTTTTTCGGTTTTTTTCGCTCTATTTTCTATCCAGTGTTATTTTCGGATCATCAATCCGGAACAAAGGTCAAACATCTTTTTTTATTCCAGGAACTGGAAAAATTGATTTAATTCAGCTCTTTTTATGAAACTGCGAAGAAGAATAAGATTAGTATTTTTTCGGTGTGAAAACTCAATTTGATTAAGTATTTTGTGTATGTAAACACTTTTTTCCGATTGAGGTATGAATTTAGAAAAGATGTAAATATCTTTTGAGATCAAACAATGGTCAGGAAAGATCGAATAAAAATTGCCTTGTTCATTTTATTGTCATTCATCTGATTTGTGCTGTCAATATTTCTATTTTTAGTCGAAATAACTTTGAATCTGGTGCAAAAAAAATCCGATATTTTGAAGAAAAATGCCGGTGATCGTGGTCGAAAGTCCCACAGCGACAACTACCGTAATCTAAAAATGATTTTATTTGCATGATTTATTATCTCGTTTTTTTACTGATTTTCGTCGATTTTCTGATTTTTTTCCGGAAAATAAAAACAATATTAGAACTCCCAGGTTCCAAGCAGTGTGCTTACAATTAGACTGAGAAAAACTCGTCAACAAAATAAATAGAGCTCTACTTTTTGTCAGTAAACCTATGAAATTCAGAAAATTCAAAGTCCGAAATTACCGTATCCTCTAATAGAAGCCCACCCAAACCATCACCTTTGAACCAATTTATATCCGTTTCTGTCAGAGACATGCAAAAGTTGACAACTGATAAATTTTTTATCATAATATCAGAAATTTTTTAACAGTTACCCATTTTCGATTACTTTAATAGGAGCCAAGATATTCAAGCTCAAACTTGACGTTGTGGGTACCCTTTTATTACAAGTTTTACGGTTTTAGCCATTGACTCATAAAATGCTGTTTATAAACCTCTTTTGTCTGTTGATAGTATTCAATGAAAAACATCTAGAATTTCCCTTTCTCACCTAAACTACTCGTTTCTATGTCTCAATTCTTATACTGACCTCAAGCAGATTAACAAGATTGGTTTCCTTGATTTTCTGGATTGCGTGCGACTTCTAAATCTCCTTATCTCACTTTGTAGCCCTCCTTCAATTCAGCATTTCTCTGTTTTAAGAATTCTCAAAGTTTTTAAAAATGAATACAACTGATTGCCATCCTCCAGAAGATGAAATGGCCGGATTGATTGGCATATACATTTTTCAAGGTATTTCATACCATCATCTAAATAGCTGTATTCTAGCATTTCAGGTTTTTATGGATTTCTATCAGTTCTAATCTATTCATTAAACATCAGAGCTCTCCGGAACCACAAAGGCAATATTGACAAATCGTTCAGTCTTCTGTACATATGCTGTGCTGCATTGGTTTGTAAATTAGCTTCCATAATTTTGATCAAGGAACAATTTTTCAGAGTATAACTTATTTTCTGGATCACTACCTGATCCGAAGGTTTGTGAAGCTTGGATTCTTTTGTGAATTCATTTTGGCCCATTTCAAAGATGCCAATTATTGGATGAATCCGTATAAAACGGTGGCTTCTTATTGTCCAATTGCAATTCTTGTATTCCATACTTTAATAGCTGCTCATAGGTTTACAATAGTTGCAGCACCTATCAGAGGTGTTCAGGTAAGCGAATTGAAAGATTCAATAGGTCATTTCTGATTTTCAGATCTGGGATCGTCATCGACGGATATTTGTGTTGTTGGGTTTTGTGGTTCCTTTGATATTTATGTGGTTCATGATTCCATGCAAAAGTTTTGCAGAGTTAGATTCCGAAGGCTCTGGAGGCTTAGATATAGAATACAAAAAGGTTTTCAATGTAAGCAACAAGTCTAAAAACGATTTCTGCTGTATTCATTTTTCAGTTAAGTTCCTCTTTGTTCGCTGCAATTGCTGCTGTGTTATTCGGTGTTCTCACTTTTCTACTAACAATTGGAATGTTGATACTCCTCGCAAAACTGAGTCTGAGAAAAATGAGTCAAGCTGAAATCAGTTTGATAGTTTTCGAAATTTTTATGACAGTGTTTACAATGATCTACGCATTCACACAGGTTATTAACGTTGCATTTGATATGTATTCTGATGTTTTTTTAATTTCAGGGAGTACTGTATTACTCAATTTACATTGCGAAAGATCTAGAACTGAAAGCTACCGTAATTCAATTTCGAAACTTTGCAATTGACATATTCATACTACCTCAAGCATGGACTCTACTATTTTTATCAACTACGGTGAATGCGTGCTCTCTTAATATCTGATTTTGAACCTGATGTTTTCAGGTTCGTCGTTCAACTCTACGAGTATTTGGAAAACATCTCGGAATTGAGTTTCTGTCCACTGACATCGAAAATCAGAAAAATACTAGAATCATGTCAACTGCGCCACCAACTTATTCATTGCAAAAAGCGATTGTGTTAAATAACAACTTTACAATTTCTAGGATTTAACCTATTTTCGATACGGCATCTTTGATAAATTTTATTATTTACATGAAGAATTTTAAGTGAAATTTAAGTGAATTTATAAACAACAATAATTAGATTATTTAGCTTCAATCGTTTTTCTTTGCTTCCATATTCTTGAAGCTGAATGTTGCACCCGTCGCTTCTTTTGGTGGCTGACTTTCCGTTTGTTCATCCATGTCCATTCCTTTGACAACGAAATAGAGATCACAGAAGAATACAATTGTTGCTGGAACTAATCCAATGATGAATCGAGTGGGAAGATCCAGTTTCATATGTGGATAGGCATACGTCACTCCTGAGAATCCGAAGAAGAAGGCTCCAACCACGGTGATGATGACGTTGATGACAGAAATCATTTGACGATTTACAGCACGCATTTCGGTACCGAAATTCTGGAAATTGTTCACATAAAATTTTTAAATTCAAATCATAATCCTCACCTCCATATGGTCGGTCCTCCCGTATTTTTGAGCTGGATCTATATCTCGAATGAGTTTTTTGTACGAATCTTGCTCCTGTTGAATTCTTAATTTGTCCGTTCTTTTCCGAAATTCTTCGGAAGCACGGTATGTGTGATCTTCATGACGTAGCGTCAGACGATCAAAGAAAACGAATACTGGAACATCATCAGGCAATTTTGTCTGAAATCGGAGACTTTCAGTTATTTATACGAATCTGAAAATTTATTTAAAACCTCACCTTTATATTCACCAAGTCTTTGTAGGTAACAACGTCTTTTTTGTACAACTCTTTGCACGACTTCGAGGTTTCAGGAGATATTTTCTCTTTTGAGCCAGCAACCAAGTCTCGAAGAAGGTCTTTGTCAGCTTGTGACACGTTCCATTGGGCCATTATGACTGAAAATTAATTGAACTGGAATTTTTTTATGAAAAGAAATTGCAAATAATTTTCTGGAAAAACTAAAATTTCGGATTCATCTCGAAAAATGGTGATGTATGATAATTTTTGGTCGCCGTAAATCGTACTGGTCTCTGAAAATTCTTCAGAAAACTGCGCCCGCATTGCGAAACACCGTGCGGGCCCATTGCAATGGCCTCTTCTCTCGAGAAACCTAGGCCAACCATAGTCGGCCATCTTCATTTTGTTTATTTTTCTGATTAAAAAATGTAAAAAATGTGAAAAAATCTAAAATATCATTTTAAGAAATTAATTTTTTTTTCAGATGAACAGCAAAGTTATCTTGGTTCTTCTCATCACAATCCATCTCGTCTTGGCAGTTAGTAAACCGAAAAAGAAAGACATAACAAGTTATACGTAAGGAAAATGTTGTACAAATCGGGATTTTTTTTTCGTATTTGAAGCGATGCTGATCTTGAAAAACTGTATGATGAGTGGGAGGAAAACGACGATGAGGAATTAGAGGAAGATGAAAAACCAGAGCACAAAAGAACTCCACCAAAGCTCGATTTAGATAGTATGAAGGCAAAGGTGAGTCAATTACTTTCAAAAGTAAAGCAAAAAAGCATTCTAGGGAAAAAATCCTGAAGACCTTCTGATGATGTCGAAGAAGGGACAAACTTTGATGCTGTTCGTCAGTGTAATGGATCCCAGTCAGCCGGATCGCAACGATATTCGCCCATTCACAGAAAAATGGACAGCTCTGTGGCAGTCACAACTTTACAACAATCACGTTGATCTTCAAGTATTCGTTATCGATGACAATCGAGCTATATTCATGTTCAAAGATGGAGAGCAAGCGTTCGAAGCGAAGAAGTTCCTTCTAAAGCAAGAATATGTTACGGAAGTTACAATCGAAGGACAGAGTTTCGACGGTCCTGCAAAGAAGCTGAAGACTACTAAAAAAGAACTTTAAATATTACAAATGAATTCAATTGAATTTATTTATGCATATCCTAGTCATATCTTTGATACACTTTACGAGTTTTTCAGTCAACCATGTGCCTTTCGAAGCTTCACTTTCATGTAGCATAATAATAAATAAAAGATTTCTGAAATTCTTTAAAAATGTATAAAATCTGTTATGTCTCTTTTTAATACTTCAAAGTTGAAACTTCAGATTCCAGGCTTTAAAATTCAATTCAGAATGGACGCTGACGTTGAAGAAGCTGCATTAGAACAGGTAGCAGCTTTACTGCAGCGTCCAGATCAACTAGAAAAGTTGCCTGAACTGAAAAAGCGAGCTGATCGGAAGAAACTCGCAGTTGAGGCCATGCTCAGAACTGGCGTTCAAGGCCAACTTGAAGGAATCCGAACAGCCATTGCTCATTTGCAAACTGCTTCAGAAGACGTTACTGCTATTTCTCAGGGGTAAAATATTTGAATTGTTTCAAAAATTAAAAATTTCATGCGTTCAGAGTAGCTGACATTCGTGAGCGATTAAAGCCGTTTCCTCAACTAAAGGAAAAACTCCGCGAGCTTCGTGATGCCAATGCTCGTCATGGACAATATGCAGCAGCAATGGAAAATTTGAAGCATATTTTCAATCTTCAAGCAACACTTCAAGAAATTCGCGATGCGTTGGACGATGATAAATCGGGTGGTAACCTCTTGCTAGCTCATAAACATATCATGGATCTAGAAAGAGCACGGGATGAGTTACTTGCAGAAGTTCACAAAATGAATGAAACGAATACGGAAAAGGAGCAGAATGTGAGCCGACTTACATATCGAATTTAAGTACTAAAATTTTATGTTTCAGCTTCTTGTAAATTTTTTCAAAGGGTGGACGTCGTAGTAGCCGAACTTTCGAAAAATATGTGGTTCATTTTGGGACGAACATTGGAAATGGTCAAGGGCAATGAACAAGGTGGTGGACCACAGCAAGTTGTAACATGTCTTCGAATTGTTGAAAGAGAAGAGAGGTTTCTTAAATAATATTTCAAATCTATCTGAAAAGTTTTTAGAATCGACAATTTCTACATGGATGCTCGAAGTAAGAACTCTTCCGCATTTGTGCCGCCTGGACGACCAAGAAACTGGAAAGAGAAAGCGTTGAGATCACTAGAGAAAACAGTTGTCAATCGTGTGGACGGTAATCAGTTAGAGGATCGAAGTCTCAACAAGGCGTGGCTTGCTCGATACCTAGAAGTGTGTCGGAACGTCATCATGGATGATTTACAGTCAGCGAAAGTTGCGATTCCATGTTTCCCCCCAGACTGGCAAATTTATGATAGATACGTTAATATGTATCACAGTGCTGTATGTAGAAAAGTAAGTCGGTTAAAAGAAAATCTCTAGTCAATTTTATCAACTACAGCTCCGTGAAGTAGCTTCCGATCGTCTCGAAAAAAGTGAACTGGTTCAATTGATGTCTTGGATTAAGTTCTATGCATCGGAAGATATGCTGGGCCATCCAAAATTGAAAATCAATGCCCAGGCCATTCTGCAAGACAGTCCTGTTTTGACTAGAAGCACTTTGAATTCCCTTTGCGATCAGTTTGTGGAAATGTCGAGAGAAGACTTGAAGTTGTGGCTGAAGAATACAGTGTCCCATGAAACTCTGGTAAGTTTTTGGTTAATATTTTATGAAAGTTTTTTTTTAACAATACGACATTCCTCTATGTAATCGTTTAGGATTGGAACAAGAATGTTCGACCAAGCGAGGATAATCATGGATACTTCTACACTGATTTGCCAAACACTGTATTCGGAATGCTCAAAGATACGGTAAGCCAGTTTTCAGTGTTTTTTGTGGTTTTCTAGTTTTTTTAACCACGTCCTCTTTTCCTTTACATAAGGAACCACAAACTTATTACGGAAATGCCACTTGTCAAAAAGTGTATGTTGTTTGACAAGGAAGAACGTCTTCTTCCCTTATGAACTCGTTTCGCAAATTTCAAATTCCGTCATCGCGCATCTGCGGATCACGTCACCGAAATTTAGAAGATGAATTTGTGTATTTCGTATTTTTAAGTGTGTCAGAAAGAAAAGAATTAGCTATGGATGTGGGGTTCACGTGAAGTTCATGGGATGAAAGAAACCTGATTGAGCTTATGATGGACCTAATGAAGAACTTCATATGGTTCAGTTAATATGGCTAATCAAGAAAGGTCTGGTAAAAAGAATACCTTTAAAAAGGGAAGATTCTGACTAATCTCGGGAGTTATATTTAGACAGTATTTTTGTTTTAACATCCAAAACACTTCTTCAGTTTGACGTTTCATGTCCTTCTATATGAATATTAGATTGACAATAGTCCCCCTGCAGCATCTCCAAATTTCCATACTCCCTCATGACTAATTTGTAGAGAAGCGTGGTGGTGAAAATGACTTGTAGTTTCTGTTGATTTGTATTCCAAACGCGATTCAAGTGTAGTTTTAAAACTATGAATAATACAATTTTTGTCTTCGGCGATCCAAGGTGTATACGACTAGTGTAGATACAACGCAGTCTGGTCTCGCGGAACCAAAAAGTTCAGTTTCAGAATTTTTATGCAGCATCCAAAGCTTCCAAATCTGGGATTTCTAGACCCAGAAAGCAGTCCGAAGTGACGCATAGTTTCGCTAGGGGTGTACTGTTGATTTGGTTTATGTTGTGCGAATTGGAAATCTTGGAAATCTGGGCGTCAATTTGAACTGGTTTCTGGGCACAGAAATCCCAGATTTAGGAACTTTGTACTGGTATAATAACCATTAACACAGTGGTATTTCCTCGAGATCTTCTAGAATCTTTTCCCTCAATGAGTATTTTCTAGTCCTTTTTTCTTCCGTTACACAAACACATACAACGCTTATTCATCATCTTAATCATCATCACCAGTGGGTGGTTACATCCCAAAGAACCTCGACAATTAAATTAACACCCCCAGGAATAGAGACGCGAATGACTTCGTGTCGCTTTTTATTCATTGAGAAAAAGTTTCATCTTCCTTTTCCGTTCACTTTCATTAAGTGCCGGACTTCCTTCTGGGAGTTCCTGAAAGGAAGCTTTCCTAAAGTGAAAAAGGCGAATATTGGGGAAAGTGACGCCATTCTTCTTCTGCAACGCATGGAGCGAAAAGCGATAATAGATAATTAGTAGTACGGAAGTGAAGAACAAAAAGATGTTTTTGTTTCTTCCCCTTTCCTTCTCTATGTGTTTCACCTAACAGGATGTAAAATGAAAAGGACCAGAGTACTTTCTGTATCATCCCCAAAATAAGTCAATTGTAGGTGACGAGCTGAAATGCCACCAGGGAGTTTATTGTTTTGTCTTGTGGGTCCGAAAAGAAGAGTCAGGTCGTAAAAACAAGAAAAAATGAATTCGAAGAAGAATAAGGAAATGGGTTGTCCGAATTAACATGAGGTATTAAATATCTCTCTTGGGAGTATAATCATATCTTTTTTGAAAAAAAAATCCTAACAGGTTTTTATGCATTCAATACACTTGGGGTGAGGTTCAGATTCAATTATTTTGGATTTTGGGTTTCTTCAATTTTGTTTTCTCACTCACAGATATATAATCCGTCCTGTGTGGACATCGGATAACGAAATGTAGCTAATAATGAACCCTGAAATATGTTTTTCTGGAAATTCTAGAGGTTGTGAAATAGACCTAGATTAACCCTTGATAACCTTGTATTCACAAGAGTTTCTGAAAATTCCTAGTTTTTCGGATATTTGCTTGTTTATGAAACACACTTTTTTCACTCGTTTTGATACTGAACAAATGAAAAAACAGGTGTCTTTTAGAGATCGCGAAATAGCTGAAAAACTAGGAAGTTTAAAAAAATTCTGTGAATGCAATTTTTTCAATCCTAGTCAGTTTTAAATACACCTCTAAAATTTTCAAAGTGATCTGAAACTTGACAGTCGAGCTTCAGACTCCTGAAAATGCCGAAAATTAACTGAAAAAAACTTTTTGTTTTTTGAATGGTACTGTAGGTACAATGAGAATTCGATAATAAGTCCACATCATCGTAATCAGAATACAATCTCCCAGAATATCCATTATTCTTCGAGACTTCAGATGATCTACGTGAGAATCATGAGTTTTTTNTGTTCCTCACACTCCATTTTGCACAAGAAGGAATACATCTTGGATTCTGATGGGGAGAACCGATGACGTGACTTTGAACTCTTCTAGGTATCAACAATACATCTTCATTTATTCTTCACAATATAGTATAATTATGGGAAATGGTAGTCATCAGTGGAAATTGGGTGCGCAAGTTGTCTGACTGGAGTGAGATCTCTTCTACGGTAGATGCCTTTTCATTATGAAAAGATGAAAACGGTGACAGGAATCAATACATAAAATGTATGGGAGGGAAGGGATGTGAAAAATTAGGTGACTTGGGAGGGTGGGAGGAATTAAAAATGCATGGTCTGGTGGAAGGGAAAAGTTATAGCTGTTTGGTTAACCGACAGACGACGTTATCGATTGTTCAAGCGGAAATGTTCCGAAATTTTGAGCCGGATGAGTCAACTACAGATACTACTCTTTGAACATTTTCGAGTGGGTGATGAGAATAAAGAAATACAAATAAAACTAAAAAATAACATTTATCTTCCCATTGGTATATTTCACTTCTTCGTCATGCAATGGTAGGAGCACACTTTGTGAAGGCACGGGCACGAGAAGATTTCAGCAGATCGTCGTCGCATGGATCCTGTAATTACGAAGTACTGGATCGGGATTCTAGCCTCTCTCACTGACTATGAGTCATAACCTAGTTTAAGAACTCTAAGAGTCTCAAGTTGGCTAATGTTTCTCACCTCTGTTGTTTGAAGAAGCTCTCTTTGCTGCCAACATTGCCTCCTCCGGATCCACGACGGCTCCTTCCGACGCAAGTTGTGCAGCTGCTTGATCAGCTAGTTCCAATGCCATAATACGGTCGTTTGCTTGCGGGAATAGCTATAACGAGAATATTCTTGAATTTCATATTATTTCGGGTTAAGGTCATGATGGCAGAATTGTTTAGTAGGATATCTGCTCCGACCCACTAGCTCAACTAATAAAAAAACTGACCATGAAGAATCCGTTGACTGCTGGCATGGAAGCTAGAAGGCACAAACAGAGTACTGTAGCTGTCGAAGTGTTCATATTTTCGTAGAGAGAGGTTGGGGTTCCGTCTTCGTTTTCTGAAGAGGAGAGAAATGAGAAAAACGGGTCGTTTTGTTGAAAATATGGCGGCCTAGCAAAGGGGCGGAGCCGGAGCTCCGCCTATTTCGGAGCATATAATGGGGGTGGAGTCTCATGCAAAGAACACCTCGTCATGGAATCGGAGAAAAAAACATGCAAGAGAGATTTGAAAAGAAGAATGAAAGATAATGAAAGGTGAAGATTGATGAACCAAATGTGTGTCGGATCCTAAACATCTATAGAAAGCTTCTTCAAAATTCAAAAGTTTTGATTGCACTAAACTTTTAGATCGCATAGCATAGAATTACCATACACCCTCTAGCAGAGTGCCACTCGAACCGTCAACTTTCTCAATTATTTCGATTCCTATGAAAGATATCAAAAATTTGTCAACTGACAAATTATTTATCACAATATCACCAATATTTTATCAACTGACAAGATTTTGTTATTTTTCGTAGGAATCGAGATAATTGAGCTCAAAGTTGACGGTTTGGGTGGCTTCTATGAGAGGAATATGGTACAGTCGAATTCAGAACGAACCGCTATGAGAAAAAATAACCGCCGTTTTAAAAGACTAGACAGTTACAGTACTCCTAATCGGAAATCTCTTTTCTGAATGTCTGCATCGTCATGTCAAAACGATAATCATCAAAATGAGTACTAACATGTCAATCTCTTAAAATCAAATTGGATATTTAGTAGGTGGAATTTGTAAGCGAATGACTATTACGATTACAATCTTCACAATTAATAGTAGACGAAAAAAAAGCTGAATTCAATATTCGAGCAACTTTCGCATAACTAATCTGCTTAATGGAATAACCCACCCTCGGAAACAGTGACGAGGAGGCGGAGAGGATGTTAGCGATTCTGGAGCACAAAGTGCAGACAAAAACAAGAGAGAAAAGTCAAGAAGGGGACGGATGTTGCATATATATCCATACACATAACATGACACCAAGATTTGTCATTCGGTTAACTCTTCTCAGTAACGTAACCTTCTCATTAGTTAAAACGACTCGGATTTCGACTCTGGAGAGAAAATGAGGAATACTATTCGGAAAATCATTTTTGCACATCAGATGATGTCAGATAAAGGTGCCCTGAGGGTTCCGGAAGTGTGAACAGAAGATCCGGATTCAAATTTAGAACTTTAAAATTTCAATAGTTGGAAGCTCAAGAGAACATTGTGACTGATCAGATTCATGTAAATGTTTTCTCAGTTTCAATTCTGTGCGAATCCCCTAGCAGATCTTGTGTGACGGATTATGGAAATTCCACAAAATTAACTTACAAACAACATCCTATTGCTTTAATCTCTGCATAGGAATGTTTTGTAGATTCAAAGAAAAACAGAGGAGAACGATAAACAAAAATGCAAAAAGAATCCAATTTCCCTTGTTCGGGGATTCAGATCGTTTTTCGTCATTTGTCTTGCTTAGCTGCGCTAAAGAATGAATCTCATTTCCGATTTTCTGGTGCCAAGTTTTTGAGCAAAATACCTGTTATCTAGGCAATTATCATGAAAAGTGATTGGTTGATGATAATAAAAAATTGTCATAGTTTTTTATCAATTTGGGATCAATGATTATGATTCTTCGGATTATGAATAGCTAGCTAGCTTCGAGCATCCAGGCCGGTCGGGCCGGGTAATCTAGAACTTCCCCACTACAAATAAAAGTCAAGAAATTCATTGGAAACCGAAGTTTCAGAAATCTTGAACAGCAACTCTTCAAACTTAAAAAAAACTAAAATAGGTGAAGTGCGTGGGGTATTCTTCTTTTGCTGCAAAGTGAGGTTTTTGAAGAAAGCCGAGATAAATCTTGGACCGACATAACTACGGTGAGAGATCCCACGCCAGGATTAGTGATGAGAGAAGGATCTCATAGTTGCAAGGTCTAAGATCTCTTTCCTTTGAATTTTTGGACATCTGATGGGCTAGAAAACAAGAACATCGATCATTTATTGGTGAAATTTTAATCCTGTTAACAATAAATAAAACTGATAATGAAGCAGGCGATTATATGGATTCTGTTAGCAAAACAGAAAGTTGAAAAACTCAAAAATTGAAATGAGTCCGGGGTTTATTTACTTGGAAATTAAGAGTTGTCCTATGATTGATTCTGTTCTAGGACTTTTTATTTTCGGCAGACTATTTCTGTTATGGCGCGTTCAAAGTTGATTTCCAGGAGTAATTTCCTGGAAAAACGCTGTCCAAAGCTGCCATTGTTTTCCAGAGGCTTCCGCTTCGAGACCCGCCGTAAATCGACATGAATCAACAGGAAGAACACAGTCAAAACGAGTGATACAGTAGTTTACTGTTGCTGTAAATCTGGAAAACAATCGCAGATTTGAACAGCGGAAATTACTCCTGGAAATCAACTTTGAACGCGGCATTACAAATTCTAGACGGTTGTCTGTTTTTGTTGTCATTCGAATACATGGAATATTTGGAAAAAAGGCAATGAATGCGGAACAAAAATTTTAGATTTATTCAGATGGAAATTTGTCAGATGAACATCACAGTTTGAAAGCAAATAGAAGAAGATTAGTGACGTGTAATTTCAGAATAATGGAAGAACAAGGAATTTGTGTGAAGAGTACAGTTGACAATGCTCTTTTCAAGAAGAACACCTGAAAAATTTATAGGCAAAAGGTTCGGAAGGTACAAGGGGGTACAAAGTGATTCAGGGCCCACGATCCAAGGGTACATCGAAAAAGGGTACATCGAGGGTACATCGAGTGCTTAGGGTACATTGGTTCTGAGGGTACATGGGATCTTAGACTGTAAGGCGTTTCAGCCTAAGCCTATAATTTTGAGCAGAAATCAAAATAGTATGTATAAAAATATTGATTTACTTTTTTTGTCCACCTAAATGTACCGAACAATCCAATGTACCCTTGGAACCAATGTACCCTAAGAACTCGATGAACCCTTTTTCGATGTACCCTTACTGGGCCGTGATTCAGGGGTTACAACGGAGCCTTTTCCAGGTATTTTGGGCCCCCGAATTGAAAATTTTGTACTCCTAAATTGCTTCTACCCCGTTGTACCTCCGAACTTTTTGCCAAATTAATAGCTTCCAATTATCGTATTTCCTTCATTAGAAGCCCACAACATTTTACTTTCGAGCTCGATTATCTTGCTTCCTTTAAAAGATATCAAAAATATGTCAACTGATAAATTATTTATCATAATAACACCAATATTTCATCTGTTGGTATATTTTTGATAACTCTTATAGGAACCGAGATAATTGAGCTTAAAAAGTGCATGTATTTGGTGGGCTTCTATTAGTGAAAATATTTGCTTATGCTAAAGCTCGAGATTTTTCAAAAGTTTTATCAAAACAGGAAAGCTTACAATTAAATCTGAAAATGGTAATTCCTCATGAAACACATTAATTGCCCCGATTGTCTGAATAATTTTCTCTGATACATAAACAACTAATTATCCAAAACTATTTTCAGGTAACACTGGCTAAGGAAGTGTCCGTGGAAGTGATTCCCAGTATTATCAATTTGACGATTCAAGAGTTCCACGAACTAGCTGGAAAATATAGAGATGCCTTCACTGCTTACAAAACAGACTATTTTGCTGAACGTGGCAGGTTCCAGGAATTCACATCCAATATTGTGAGTTTGAAGGACTCATAATACAGTACCCTCAACGATTTCCAGATCGCCGTTGCCAATAATCTCCACACGTGTATCGAATCGACTGAGAAGTATAAGCAACAAATTCGTCTCTCGATGGAAGGAGAACAGAATTCAGCGACATCTATGCCAACGCCGTTGTCAGCTGGAAGACGAACAGCTGTCAGTCAGCAGCAGCTTATAGAAAACATGGATGCGTTGAATCTGAAATGGAGCAATGCAGCTTCAGTAGCGTAAGTAGTGCTGTTATGATTTTTACATTCTGAAAATATAATTCTGAGAAGTCAGTTCCTGGGAGTACTGTAGCCCGTATGATGCATTTTCCAGAATAAACTACCTCCGGGAAGAAGTAATAATGGATATAGCACCAAGTCTTGCTGAATTGTTCTCCAAAAAGTGGTTGATTGGAAGTGCGGCTCCTGAAACAATTTGCATGACGATATCTGATTATTACCATGATCATAAGCATCTGAGACCGGTGACAAGATCTGCGTTGCTTATGGATCTGCAGTTCAGAATTGTTAGCGAATATTTGAAAGCTATCGAAACTAAGTAAGCGTTTCTTTTTGTCCTAATCACAATTCTTTCATTCTCAGACGCCTGACATTCACATCATATGAAGAACGTGCAACTGCGGGAAAACAGATGAAGTCAGATGTCGCTCGATTAGATCACCTTTATGCCGAGTTCGCCAGTAGTGACGATATGGCAGATCAGGTTATTAAATTTGAAATTAAATTCCTTAAATTTCTGTTTTCAGCTTCCACTTCTCACATCCATCATTTCCGCAGCGGGTGAAGTGATTTCACTTAAAGACAAATCGCTGCTCTCCCTGGAAGCCACGTCTTTTGCTAGAAAGTTCCCGAATTGTCCTGCTGAATTGCTTGCAGCTATCCTTGCCACTCGTGATGATGTTGGTAGGAGTGACGCGCGAAGCTTGGCCGATGAGGTTCTACAACATGTTCAATTCCATCCGAAAGATCAAATTTTCGATCAACTGTTCGCTCTGCGTCAACAGGAAAGCTCTGAATGGCTTCCAAGCATTGGAATGGCAAATGTCTTCAAATCAGATTTTATCTCGAGGCTCAAGAGAGATAACTAAAAACTCCTAATGTATACTTAACGAAAATTAAAAAACGATTGGATCGAATGATACAATATTGATTGAAACACTGCTTCAGATTTACTTTTTGTGATCGATGTAATTTATGCATAAATTATTGAAATTTTTGATTGAAGAAATTTCAGATTTTCGGGTGCTCATTAAAGGGGGAGTCCGCTAATTCCGAAATTTTTGAGATTTATATATCAATCGATCCAGAATTTTGGGTCGGGAAGAGAACTCTCTTGGAGGATAGTCCGAAAATCACTCGTTCTTAAGATATATGCCAAAAACAGGTAAAAAAATCAACGTAGAGGGTGCAGATTAGG
>NC_013486.2:10318689-10343377 GCF_000004555.2 Caenorhabditis briggsae | reverse complement strand
CCTTGAGGGTACACGTAAAGAAATGAATAAAAACGTGAATTATTTTCCCTATTATTCTCCCTAATCTGCACCCTCTACGTTCATTTTTTTGACATATATCTTAAGAACGAGTGATTCTCGGACTGTCATCCAAGAGAGTTTTCTTCCTGATCCAAAATTCTGGATCGATTGATATAAAAATCTCAAAAATTTTGAAATTAGCGGACGCCCCCTTTAAGGAACTTTTCCAAATGATGGTACTTCGGTATTTGTTGTAACTAATCGACAAGAAATACATTTTTAAACAGCCAAACGACCTTTGAGTTGATAAGCGGATCACCATCTTTCGATGGCCTCAATCATCAGTACCTTATCATTCTGATGATACTTATCAGTCTCACTCCTTTTTTGCGAGAATAGATCTTTCAAGAACTTATTCACTTCCTTTTCCGCAGTTTGGTTTTTAGGTCAATCTAGGTTGCTTTAGTCCAAGATTCAGATTATATTTTAGTAAGATTTTTACCTGACAAACACAATATTTTTTTCTGCCTAAATAAAAACTCTTGAATTAAATTTTTTTTCGAAGAAAACCGTAATATTTCTCAAAGACGCAACCGAATGATTCTAACCACGCTGCCGCACAATCGGTAAATTTTCAGTGATGCGCCTTGGAAAAACGTTTACTGTTTGGTTCGCAGCAAACACGGTGAGTTTTTCACTACCGCGGCAGCGCGCTGCTTTCAACTTTGGAATTTTTTTTCTCGAATTCTAGCCCAAGGATTTTTTTTCGTTCCATAAATTTTTTGTAAATTTCATGAAGAATATATAGTAAAAAATGAATCAGATTTTTTTGTCCATTGTACTTTAAAACGTCGCAGACTGTTTCGCATTTCGGTAGTGAAAAACTCACCGTGCAGGAAAAGACAAATTTTCCTTTTTTGACATTTTTTGCCAAAAAAATTTTGTACAACATTTTCATTTACCACAGCAGCAGCAGAGTGTATGCAGGTTCGCGTGATTGTGTTTGCACATGGTTCGCAAAAATTGTGCAAATTCGCCACGATTTTCGGTTTCTTTCAGATTTTCCTGAAGAAATAATGCTCCAATAATCCTTTTTGTTCCTCATTCTTCGGAAATTATGTTTTTACAGTCACAGAATGGCGACTATTGTTCCAACTCTCTTCTCGTTCGTTCGTGACACATACAAGGGACGTTTCGATGTGGACACATTTGAAAAGGAAGTTGCCCGTGACTTTGACAATCAAGAAATCGCTCAAGCCATCAGCAAGTACGAACAAGAAGCCAAGAATTTGAGAAACGTAAGCATCAAATTTAATTGGATAAAAAACGGTTTAATTTTTCAGAAAGATGAAATCCGCAAAGTTATCCAGTACATTGATCTGACAACACTCAATGGAGATGACACTGCCAGCAAGGTAGTTGCATTGGCTAAAAGAGCCATCAATCCAATTCCAACTGATCCCTCTATTCATTGCGGATCCGTTTGTGTCTACCCACAGAGAATTGCTGACGTGAAAAAGTTCTTGACTGAAACCAAACAAACCTGCCGTATCACGGGAGTTGCCGGAGGTTTCCCTTCTGGACAATATCATCTGAAATCAAAGGTCCTCGAATGTGAGCTCACCGTGGCTGACGGTGCCACTGAAATCGATATCGTTATCAGCAGAGCTTCCGCATTAGAAGAAGATTGGAAGACTGTTCATGATGAGGTGCTTGCTTGCAAGAAGGCTTGTGGATCTGCCCACTTGAAAACAATTTTGGCTACTGGAGAACTCAAAACTTTGAGCAACGTCTACAAGGCCAGCTGGGCGAGTATGCTTGCCGGATCGGACTTCATCAAAACCTCAACCGGAAAAGAATCAGTCAATGCTACTTTGGAAGTTGCATATGTTATGTGCACTGCAGTTAAGCGCTGGTATGAATTGACTGGACAAAAAGTTGGATTCAAGCCAGCTGGAGGTATCAGAACTGTTGATGAAGCTCTTGCTTATGTTGCACTTGTGAAAGATGTAAGAGAAATGTGATTTTTAACCAGAATAAAATCTATAATTTTCAGATTCTCGGCGAGCAGTGGCTGAACCCAACTCTTTTCCGCATCGGTGCCAGCAGCCTTCTCGACGACTGTCTCAATGCACTCTAAACTGTTTTCTAGTTGATTGTTTTTCGTGTTAGTAATCCATATTTCTCCCCGTTTTTGTTCACTTTTCTGATTTGCCATAGTTTCTTCTTCCTTGTACGATAGGTTGTGCCACCCCGAGTATTCAGATTTATGAAACAATGAATTTCATTTGCATCCTTAAATCGCCTTTTCAGTGTCCAAGTGTCCAGTCTCTTGTGTATCTCGATATGTTGGGATTTTTGTAAGCAAGATTAATTAATACTTTATCAGAATGGTACGAGTCACCATTCTGCATCCTGATCTTGGGATTGGAGGAGCCGAGCGGCTGATTGTAGACGCAGCGACAGGCCTAAAAGAGCGAGGACATTCGGTTCGAATCGTTACCAATCAGTACGATAAAAACCACTGTTTTCAAGAAACTCTCAATCTAGGTTTATCCCAATCTAATGTGTTATAATAGCGCTTCCAAATTTTAGACATCTGCACTGTTGTTAAATGGATCCCTCGCTCATTTTTCGGAAAAGGCCATGCCCTACTCGCCTACATCAAAATGATCGTAGCAGCATTCTACATAGCACTTTTCTACCGAGATACAGACGTCGTTCTATCAGATTCAGTTTCTGCCGGCCAATTTGTTCTCAGATATTTATCAAATGCGAAACTAGTCTTTTATTGTCACTATCCAGATCGACTTCTGACGAAAAGAAACGGCCAGTTGAAGGCTGCTTACCGGATAGTGATAGATTGGATAGAAGAATGTTCAACGGGACTGGCGGATGTCATCTGTGTTAACAGCAATTTTACAAAAGGAGTTGTTCAGGAAACGTTCAAATCATTGCAATCCAGAGAGTTGACTGTTTTGTATCCATCATTAAATACAGCGTTTTTTGATTCAATCCAGCCTTCAGACCATTTTGGAAACGATTTTAACATTGATGCCAAATACATTTTCACATCTTTCAATCGGTTCGAAAGGAAGAAGAACATTGTTTTGGCATTGGATTCTTTTGGTCAGTTTTGTATGAGCCGCTGAATATTTAAAAAAAAACATTTTTAGCCCAGCTAAAGTCCAATTTTTCAACTTCCGACTTTGCGAAGTTTCATTTGATAATTGCTGGCGGATATGATAAGAATAACCTGGAAAACATTGAGCACTACGACGAATTGAAAAAACACGCAGAAGATCTCGGTTTGACAGATAACCAGGTATTTATTCTAGTTTCGTCTAATTGAAATAAAACAGTGATATGATTAAGGTCACATTTCTCCGATCGCCTTCTGATGAGGTGAAGATAAACATTATCAGAAAGAGTCGAGCAGTTTTGTACACTCCTGATCGTGAGCATTTTGGAATCGTTCCAGTAGAAGCTATGTATTTGGGGACACCAGTAATAGCAGTCAACACTGGAGGTCCACGTGAAACTGTGCGAAACAACGAAACAGGATATCTTGTTAATCAAAACGCCGAAGAGTTTGCAGAGAAGATGAAGGAGATTCTGCAAGATGAGAAGAAATATCAAAAATTGAGCGAAGAAGGACCGAAATGGGTGCAACGGACGTTTGCGTTTGAGGCATTCTCCCGGAAATTAGATGAAATTGTTCTATCTGTTCTGTGATTCGTCGTTATAATGGGTAATAACTCTTAGATCAACAATGTTCTTGCATTTTTGAGAAATTTCATGTGCTTTAATTTATTCATATTACAGTTTTAAATAAATTATCTTCACATATTTTTAACTTTCAAATCTCGTTCATCGGTTCCTCGAATACAACTGTTTCCTCGCAATCGGGGTAGTCTCGTACGGTCTCCACTGTCCCGCTCCCTCCCTGTTGGTGTGCCCTGTTCGTAGTGGTTACTGTAGTTTTCACATTGTGAGGTTCACTACTCGGTGACACACATCTTCGGCGGCAAAACTGCCAAAGTGCTCGAATAAACACAGAAGTCTCGAATTTCATTTGTTTCAGACCTCTCGTTTTTCAATTTCTAAATGAAACATACTTCTCTGATCTTCTTTTTTGGTTCCGGCGCTTCATTTTGCTATCAGAATTATTCCGTTTCTAGGTTTCTCCCAACAACAAACCCAGGTTAGTTTCGTTTCCTTCCTTCATTTGCGCTGTCGATTTGTTTACTTCAATGCGCTTCGTTTTTTCATCTTTTTCTCTCGCCCAACCCTTTTTCATTGATCGGTTTCGAGCGCCGTCCGTGAATGTCTTTGCCTGGTTACGTCTGTGCGCCGTTTATTTCCAGTCTTTTGAAGCAATAGCAACTGAATGAGAAAAAAGAGAGAGAGAGATGCCGCGATGAGGTGGTTAGAAAATTAGAAATTCAAAATTGATCTAGCGAGAGACTGAGCAGCAACTCGAACTTGGTGTGAGAAGAAAATGTATAGACAGGTAATTCAATGCATTCCCTAAAAATATCGACCTTGAACCGAAATCTATCGAGGCGTCCTCATCGTAGTCTGTTTCTTGCCGCCGCGCCAATTGTCAGCAAAAATCGCGTCACATGATGATGAAATGCTTGCTGCAGTGCTATAAGTACCTTTTTGCTTTAGGACATTCAATTTATTTTTAATATTGAGCAAATCTTTCAAATTTATAGCTTGAAGAAATGTCTCTCGCTCCAAAGGTATCATTGATTCAACTAATCCCTGCCCTGATTCCTATTAAAATTTCTAACAATTCAACCCATTCAATCATCTTTCTAACCGCTAACCGTAAACTTTGGTAATTATCCCTCTACAGACTTCTTATTAGTTATAATTTTATTCAGTTTTTACTTTCCTACTCTCCGATTGCGCCATTTTTGGTTTCATTTTCATTAGATAAGCACCGCCCGTCGCCGATTTCGCATCGCAAACGATTGTGATGCCTTCAGTTCCCATTTCTCCCTTATTTTTTATCGAAACTTGGCGTTGTTCTGTTATGTCTTAATGTGATTGTTTCCGTTATTCATTGTTCCTCTGCCCACACTAATTTCCAATTTCTAGATGTCGAAAGCATTCATTGGCAAGCCAGCCCCACAATTCAAAACTCAGGCCGTCATCGACGGAGAGTTCGTTGATGTCTCGCTCTCCGATTACAAGGGAAAGTACGTGGTGCTCTTCTTCTACCCACTTGACTTCACCTTCGTGTGCCCAACTGAGATTATCGCTTTCTCGGACCGTGCTGCTGAGTTCAGCGCCATCAACACCGTCGTTCTCGCTGCTTCCACTGACTCTGTCTTCTCTCACTTGGCATGGATCAACCAGCCACGCAAGCACGGAGGGCTCGGAGAAATGAACATCCCAGTGCTCGCTGACACCAACCATCAAATCTCTCGTGATTATGGAGTTCTCAAGGAGGAAGATGGAATCGCTTTCCGCGGTAAGTATAATTCATGTTGAAGCTTCAATATGTTTCCTTTTTTACAGGTCTCTTCATCATTGACCCACAACAGAACCTTCGCCAAATCACCATCAACGATCTTCCAGTCGGACGCTCTGTCGATGAGACTCTTCGTCTCGTCCAAGCCTTCCAATTCGTGGAGAAGCACGGAGAGGTTTGCCCAGCTGGATGGACTCCAGGATCTGACACCATCAAGCCAGACGTCAAGAAGAGCCAAGAATACTTCGGAAAGCACTAAATTATTCCTAACATAAACCCATCTCGTAGTATTTATCTGATAACGTCCTATTCACCCCCTTCCCATTTTGATTTTAATGATGCATTGCTGAAAAATAAAATCGGTATCGTCCGGACTTTTTCTTTTTTCTTAATTTTACAGAACAAGCATGTGTGGGGTCTCTTCGGTACTTTTGTCACTTCCCAAAACCGCCTGTGTTGGTCGGTGCGTCGCTCTCCGCCGTGTATACAGTGTTTGCGAGGGTCACCTATGATTATTCTCATCTCTGTGTCTCCTCAAAGTGTCCGTTTCGGCTGTGTCCTGTACACTTGGACGACAAAACGGGTGTCCCTTGGGGCGACAATGCATATAACTTTAACGGTGCATGTTTATTCATGAGTCACTTTTCTCTATTTTTTGCCTAGGTGTTTCAGCGATGGGAAGAAAATTCCACTGCAATCATTTTCTCTTTTTTTCAACTGGTTTCAGTTCTAACAGCATTTCTTACTTGCAGCATGTCCTCGCCAACATCCGTCGAAGAGGATGGGGATATTAAACTGAAAACGAGGTTTCACGGACAGGTAAGCTTATCGAACAAAGAACATTCAGAAGAATTAGGGAATGTTTCTTTCGGAAGCTTAAGGAACGAATTTCGTAAAGAATTGCGTTTTTACTGAAAGTTTTAAATCTTTTCTGAGTCATTAAAGCATGAATTCCAACTTTCTTCTAAGACAAGACTAGGTTTTTACATAATGGGACACACAATACTATTATCCCAGCTAATTAAAATTTATATCAATATTGACTTCCAGGTTGTTGTTCTGTATGCTCGCCCACCACTCATCCTCGACGACTTCTTCGCACTGCTCCGTGACGCCTGCAAACAACATGCAAAACAGGATATCACAGTAAAATGGATTGATGAAGATGGTAAAAAATTCTTATCATCGACCCTTATTTTAAAAATTGTTCAGGAGATCCAATTTCTATCGACTCTCAAATGGAACTTGACGAAGCTGTGCGTTGTCTGAACGTCAGTCAAGAAGCCGAGCTGAATATTCACGTCTTTGTTGGAAAACCAGAGTTGCCAGGACTTCCATGTCAAGGAGAAGATAGTGAGCGGATATCTTCGGAAACTCAAATCACGAATATTTCGAATTTTCAGAGACAGTATACAGGCGTGGCGCACGGAGATGGAAGAAAATCTACTTGTACAATGGGCATAGATTCCAAGGGAAACGGCTTAACAGGTGAGCTCCTAAAAACACTATTTGAATTCTGTTCTGTATAGCGGAGTAAATACTGTAAGTGGAACATTTTAGACGCATTCAATGCTTCATTTGTCACGACTACATCTGGGGAATCGGGCGGCAAGGTTTTCGATGCGTAGATTGTCGACTATGCGTTCACAAAAAATGTCATCGGCACGTCCGAACACATTGCGGCCAGGTGAGAGCTTCGCTAGATTAAGATTATAACTACTATGAATTTTATGGCTTGCTCTGTCTTCTCTTTTTTAAGAGTTATTAGGGGCCCGAACGAAACTGGCACAGAAAACAACTTCCATATGTCTATATTCATATTTCAGACCCCACAAGGACCGAATGTTCCAGTGGCTCCAAGCAGTGGAGTTGGATCACTCAGAGGCGGCAGATTAGACACCAGCTCATCCACAACACGATCTGGAGGTGGAATCGACAACGGAGCATTCCATGAGCATGAGATTGAATCGCCTGGATCAGCAAAAGATATGAGTAGAAGCACGGTAAGAATCTATTGGGAATATGATAAATTCTTTTGAGTTTCGTATCACACTTTGTAGTTGTTTACTTGCGATTTCAATTTTGTAGTCTCTCAAGCTCATTCGCTTCTTTATGCTACAAACTCTTAACTCCAGTCCTGCCCTCGATCAATGTATTTCATTCTAACATGTGTCATAGACTATCATAATCATTGTTAAATGGTACTATTCTGTAGATGTTTCCCTTCCCCAGAGAAAAAGGGCGAAGCTGAAGTATCAAATTAATCATCAGCTCATCTAAAACATTGCTACTTATTCAGAATGGAAACGGCGCATCGAAGTGGGCAGTTTCACTCAACGACTTCCGCTTGTTAACTGTGATTGGACGTGGATCATATGCCAAAGTTGTTCAAGCAGAGCACATCGCAACCCGTCAGATTTATGCAATAAAAATCATCAAAAAGGAAATGTTCAACGAGGATGAAGATATTGACTGGGTGCAAACCGAAAAATCGGTATTCGAAGCTGCGTCCAACTATCCATTCCTCGTTGGATTGCACTCATGTTTCCAGGTATTTGAATAGAATTATTCAATAGCATGTATAGCATTTTTTTTCAGACTGAATCTCGTCTCTTCTTCGTCATCGAATTCGTTCCAGGCGGCGATTTGATGTTTCATATGCAGCAGCAAAGAAGACTTCCAGAAGAGCATGCTAGATTCTATTCTGGCGAAATCATTCTTGCTTTACATTTCCTTCATTCTCGTGGAATTATTTATCGAGATCTGAAACTTGACAACGTGCTTATCGATGCAGAAGGACACATCAAATTGACAGATTACGGAATGTGCAAGGAGAATATAAATGCGGGTGATTTGACATCGACATTCTGTGGAACGCCAAACTACATTGCACCAGAAATATTACGAGGTGATGAATACGGGTTCAGTGTTGACTGGTGGGCACTGGGTGTTCTTATGTGAGTTTTTTTTCTATTTCGAAAGTTTGAAAGTTTCATTTTATAGGTTTGAAATGATGGCTGGCCGTTCTCCATTCGATATTGTCGGAATGCAAAACTCTGAAGAGAACACTGAAGATTATTTGTTCCAAATCATTCTCGAAAGACAAATTCGTATCCCACGATCGCTTTCAGTTCGTGCTTCCAATATCCTCAAAGGGTTCCTCAATAAAGATCCATCGCAGCGATTGGGATGCAAATTAGATATCAATGACGGACTCAACGATATGAAAGAACATGACTTCTTCCGAGGATTCATTGATTGGGAAGCACTGGAACAGAAAGCTGTTGCTCCGCCATATCATCCAGCTGTGGAGAGTGATCGCGATTTGACGCATTTCGACCACCAGGTAATCCCTAAAATCACATATTTCTATTATCTAGGTTTTTTTCAGTTCACCGACGAACCACCACAGCTTTCTCCAGACAATTCAGCTGTCATCGCGCGCATCGATCAATCAGAATTCGATGGTTTCGAATATGTGAATCCATTACAAATGAGTCGAGAAGATTCAGTTTAATCATTTTGTTCCGTCCCCATTAATTTATTTCTTTCTGGTTTACTACATATATTTTTCCCCCATTCGAGTGTGGCATAATCTCGTCAGTTCCTAACCTATTTCTCTCCAAACTCTGTTATCCTTCTTTGCATTCTTTCCCCCTACCCCCGATTTGTTTCATGTGGTATTATTTTATGGCAAGGTTGTGATTTCTGAATCCATTCATCCCCAGAAGCAATACATCATATGCAAGCTAAAGAAGATTATTTTACGTCCCCTCCAATTGTATTAAGCTTGCTTTGCTTTTCTTGTTAACTTTCTTGTCAGCTCACTTTTTTTGATTGTAAAATTGCGGATTGATTTGTGAATAGTCACCAAACTTCAGACTAAACTCTTTTCATTAAACAAACGCAAAAATATATACAGTGCTCCACAAGAAGATTTTCCACCCCCGGAATCTGGAGGACATCTTCTGAAATACAGTACATAATCCAGAATTCAATTGGGAAACCAGAAATCCAGGTGCAAAAAATAAAATCTTACTGTAGGAAAAATATTCGAAATTAAAAAGGATTACTGTAGGGAAAATCTTCCTTATTAATAAAACGCTAGAGGCGTCTGTCCGTCCTCGTGTCCGTCTGTGGACTTTTGAAAAATAGAAAAATACATATATTTACGTGACCCTTTTATTTAGAAAAAGTGAGAAACGAAGCGACAAACATTTAAAAAAATAGATTGAATCGCGCCGAAGGCGCACCAGCTTGCTGGTATTCGAAAACATCTATCTTTGATTAAGTGCTATCAAATCTTTTTCACTGCTACAATGCTATGCGTACGCTATTTATTGTTGTTTCATTTTTTTCAATTGTGAAAGGGGAAACATTCAGTGGAAATGATATTGTATTGTATTGTTACGTAATAAATACAATACAATACAATACAATATTCACCTAGGCATGAACCCCAAACATCGGAGGATATAATTCTTGTACACAATAACTACGGTTTAGAGACACAGAAATTTGGGGTGCGGAAGTTAAAATCAAGCAGTACTAAACTTCGAAAATGAAACGGATTACGTAGGGAAAAGTTTTCGAAATTGAAAAAGGATTACTGTAGGAGAAAAGTATTCAAAAGGAAAAGGATTACAGTAAGGAAAAAAAATCAAAAATGGTAAGATTTAATGTAGGTAAAAATATTCGAAAATGATAAGGATTACTGTAGGGAAAATATTCGAAAACGAAGCGACCGTTGGCTAATTTCCATGAGTACCTTTTCACTGCTAGAATGATATGCGTACGCTACTTATTGTAATTTCATTTTTTCAAAAATTGATTTTTGTCAATTGTGAAAGGGGAAAACGTTCAGTGGAAATGATATTCACCTAGCCATGAACCCCAAACATGGCGACCCTGAGGGCCTTTTAGTACTTTGTTCACTGCTTCCAGTAAGCATTGACAAAAAATCAGAAGATTAAAAAAATGAAACAACGATGAGCAGCGTGCGCAAGAGCCTCCTAGCAGTGGAAAAGTGATAGTAGAAGGCAGCCGACTCCTTCCAACTTCGTTTCAACTGATGGTTGTCCTTGAGCTCGCTGATGATCCCCCGGTGTTTTTGAGCTTTGAATTTAGATTGGACATTGTCTTCGTAGATTGATCAGACCATCCCAGCTGCCCTGGAACCTCGTTAGAACTCTTCTCTTCCTTTCTCTTCTCGTTCTGACTTTTCGTTGGTTTCTTCAGCTTATATAGCCCCCGTAGATCAGATCTGAAGATAAGATAGTAAAAGAGTTCATGAAAATACACGCGGAAATGTTGTATAATTCATTTTTTAAAATGATTTTTTTCTTCAAAACGAAATAGATTTTTTAATGAAAGTAAGTTTATGTTAATTTTTAAAAACCTATTATTTGAATAGGTAAACAGCCCAGTTGACTCAAAATAATAAACACCTCAAAAAATGACGTCAAGAAAAACACAGCGCGGCGCTTTTGTAGAGGAGCGATGCTTAATTTTTTGAAATAAACTCGGTTGTTTATGAGTTATTTACTTTTCCCCACAGTAATCCTTTTTCAATTTGAAATATTTTTCCCTATAGTAATCCTTTTAAATTTTCGAAAATCTTTCTCCTACAGCCATCCTTTTCAACTTCGAACTTTTTTCCCTACAATAATTATTTTTCAATTCCGAATATCTTTTTCCTACAATATTCCTTTGTCATTTTGAAATATTTTCCCTATAGTAATTTTTTTCAATTTCTAATATTTTCCCTATGATAATCCATGTTATCTTCGTATGGTATGGGTTACCCGAAACGTTTACTTTCTGGTTATACTAAACTCGAAAACTTGCACTCCTTTATTTTATTTTTACACCTAAAAATTGTTGCAACTCTGTATCCCTATACCTCAGTACCTCAGAATCATTTTTGCCGAGAAGCATAGAGAATCAACAATAACGAATCTGGAACTCTTGGTCTGATTCATGACCGCACAGTTCTCAAAATGTTATGTGTAGGTACATCCAAGAGGCTTGATTTCCAGACTAATATATATTCTTTATTTTTAATTAATTCATTTTATCATAACAGTTTGTATCATTTTCCTCGCTTGTTTTTTCAAGCTTTTTTGTGCTCGAGCTGGTAGAAAAGTTTTGAATGGACGTTCCAGTAAAACTTCTCGAATTCCACAGTCCGCTTCATAAAAATTAAGAAGAGCTCTGCAAAAAGCTTCGCCAAGAGCTTCATCTGAAATGAAAGCAGTTATTGTCGAAACATCAGACTATGTCTCACATTTATACTGTAGATAAGGAGTACAGTGCTGAATACCGTTCCCTGACGAATCCACGTGACGATAAGAAAAGAAAGAAACTTCTAGAGTGTAACAGAGACATGATAATAGTTCTCCCATTGTTCTGAAGTCAAGAGATTTCATATCAAATTGTTGAGATCCCTTATTTCATACCTTCTTCCAGTACCTGCCTTCTCAACATCCGTATTGAATTGAGTGAATTCAAGCGAATAATCTTCAGAGAGCTCCGAAAGCAGTTGAGGAAGCCACAGCTGACGGGATGTTGACTTTTCTTCCACCGGAAACGGGAATTTTTTTTGGTTTTTGAAAAGTTTCTTGAAAAGAAAAAGAAGACTTACTGCTGTCACAGATACATTCCCATACAAAAAACAGTTCGGTTTCTGTGAATGTGCATGCAAATCCACGTAGATTACAGTTTGGGCTTGCTAGAAAAAATAACTGGTTTTTTGAGTTCATCAACCGTAAACCAACCGGATTATTATCATACTGAGTCAACAGACTTTTAACTGCGTATATGGATGGATGTGCCCATTCTGAAGGACCTCTCCACATTCGATTCAAATCGTGTCCCATGAGAGAGCATCTGAAGAGATTTTGGATTTTCCAGAATCAGGAAAAGGTTTCTTGCCTATAATTTCCAAGATAGACACCGTCTGGATTGAGCATTGGAATGATTTTGAAGCAATAAACTTTCCGTAATTTCTGAGCTCGATCGTCTTTTGAAACAAGAAATTCGATGATTCCTGTAAAATTATAATACAGACAGGGCAAATTATTAGGTTAGCAAATAACTGTTGGGGTTAGAAATCCCCCAATTCGTGGGATCTTGGACGCAATAATTCCGATTGCGAGTTAGTACGATCTAATTTTTCAAGTTTAGCATAAACACAAAGTAACATTTTCTGATAACTCATACCATACGAAAATGAAAAAGATTACTGTAGGAAAAAATATTTTAAATTGAAAAATGATAACTGTAGGGAAAATATTCGAAATTGGAAAGGATTACAGTAGTGAAACATCATTTTTCGAGGCTTCTATTATTTTAAGTCAACTGGGTTATTTACTAGTTTAAACGCTCGATTTTTTTTATCGTCGTGAAAAAATTATTATTTAGAATTTTCGCGTGTTGACTATTTTCGTAAACTCTTTTCTTATCTGATCTACGGGGGCTATATAAGCTGGAGGAATCAACGAAAAGTCAAACGAGAAGAGAAGGGAGAAGAAGAGTTCTAACGAGGTTCCAGGGCAGCGGGGATGGTTCGATCAATCTACGAAGACAACGTCCAATCGGACTTCAAACGCCGAGGCAGAACAAGAACAGGCAATGCAGTCGAAGGATGAAAGAGTCAGATTCTCACTGCTAGGAGGCTCTTGCGCACGCTGCTCATCGTTGTTTCATTTTTTTAATCTTCTGATTTTTTGTCAATGCTTACTGGAAGCAGTGAACAAAGTACTAAAAGGCCCTCAGGGTCGCCATGTTTGGGGTTCATGGCTAGGTGAATATCATTTCCACTGAACGTTTTCTCCTTTCACAATTGACAAAAATCAATTTTTGAAAAAATGAAATTACAATAAGTAGCGTACGCATAGCATTCTAGCGGTGAAAAGGTACTCATGGAAATTAGCCAACGGTCGCTTCGTTTTCGAATATTTTCCCTACAGTAATCCTTATCATTTTCTAATATTTTTACCTACATTAAATCTTACCATTTTTGATTTTTTTTCCTTACTGTAATCCTTTTCCTTTGGAATATTTTTCTCCTACAGTAATCCTTTTTCAATTTAGAATTTTTTTTTCAATTTCTCCTACAGTAATCCTTTTTCAATTTCGAATACTTTTCCCCACGTAATCCGTTTTATTTTCGAAGTTTAGTACTGCTTGATTTTAACTTCTGCACCTCAAATTTCTGTGCCCCTAAACCGTAGTTATTGTGTACAAGAATTATATCCTCCGTATTCGGTATTTTGAACCCTAAACCTATATTCCCACAGACGGATCTTCCAGAAACTACCTACCATGCATTACGTGGCTACTAGGAGACTCTCCAGGATGAACTCGAGCTGTTAGAAAAATCATTTTTTTAGAACCTTGAAATGTGTCAGAAGATCCATCAATAGTTATCAAATCTACTCGTCGTTTTTGCTGAAATGTTTAGATCGAAACTCATTTGTTTTTATTGACTTTTTACCACAGTATGAATCAGAAGGTCCCGATGAAAAAATGTATATTTCCTGGATTCCAACTCATTCAACCATGACTGCATTTGACCATATGTATACGGTATACAGTAGGCAAATTGAACAGGATCAGACGATTCAAATATAAATGCAAATGAGAGAATCCAACGATCGTTATGTTGAGAACTACGGTAGTAATAGATGTGACGAGATGGAATTCGTGCCCTGATATTATTATTTTTGTTTTGGAATTCTTGAAGTTTTCGATTCGACTGATGACACTTACCAACTATTGTTCGCATTTGATTTCACTACAGGAGCAGCAATTCCCATTTCAAAAAGTGTCCGTTGTTTGGAAAAATTTACTATGTTGAATATTATTCTCTAAAACTGATAATAAATCGTTTGTGATCTTTTTTCGTGTTCGAATCTAATTCAGATCATATTAATGAGTTTGGCTGTTAAAATTTTTAAACCATATCCATAGAATCAAAAACAAACAAGCATTACACTATAGTATACTAACTGTACTGTAGTATTCGCGTTTGAGCGCATTTACAAGACTCCAAAAAAAAACCGTTTATAAACAGGTTCTCAGTTGATTCTAATTTGGCGCGCATTAAGCAATATGGCTGTTTTCAAGCACTTTCTTATACTTAGACTGAACAAAAATATAAAAACGCAAAGGCACTATGCTTGGAAAAATAGCCGAACCTACCGTATTTGCTCTAATAGAAGCCCATTCAAACCGTCAACTTTGAGTTCAATTTTCTCGGTTAGTGTGACAGATATCAAAATTTTATCAACAGAAAAAATATTGGTAAAAAACTGCCTATCGTTAAAATCAGAAAAATTGAGGATACCTGGCTTTCGGTGGCATTTTTACATTCAAAATAGAACCAAACACGATATTTGCTATTCAAAGTATCTGGACGAATGAATAAATCATATTCCGAACAAGAAACTTTGTCAACTCGACCCAAATTTCCTGAATTATCATCTCTTGACGAAAAAGAGTTTATCGAAGCCCACCTGATTCGAAACTTGCTTCGAAAACTAAATTTCCCTGCCCTGGAATAGTGTCAGGATAAGTGACATTCCCAATATTGCAGCTCATGCTACTCAGTAGAATGTAATTGAGTTTGAAAGCCGTTAGTGGCAAAAAAGAAAAAAGCTCCCCCCAGGAATCGTATTTTTGTGTCAATACCGGATGTTCAGCCGAGTGGAAATTGTCACTTTATTATTGCGAAAAAAGCTTTTCTGTGTTCAAGTTGGAATAAGAAGAATATGATTAAATGAAATATGAGAAAAAGGCGAAAGAATTAGATAATTAGAAGTTAAAAGAAAACAGAATTTGGATTTGAAGAACAGTGAGTAAATCAAAAAATGTTGACATTGGTAAGAGCGAAAGAGACAATTCGTGGGAGAAAATTCATAAAGTTAACGAGAATGAGAACGACTGCGGCTCGGAGAGCGAGATGCCGAACGGCTTCTGGAGCGGCGATCTCTGGCAGGAGAAGCATCATCACGTGGTGGTGGAGAGCGAGAACGCGAAGCTGAACGATCCCGACGATCTGGAGAGTCACGACGATCACGAGACGGTGGTGAACGAGTTCGGCTACGAGAACGGCGTGGCTGAAAATTTTGTTTTATAGAAACAGAAGAATTTTGAGTTATCAGTAGGTAGTTGGAAACGAAAACTTACCGATCTTGAACGCGAGTATCTTGGCGATCGAGAGCGTCTTCTCGGAGAGCGTGATCTAAAAATGTAGCAGTTTTGAGAGTGAATTCCTTTGAAGAATATGTTTTCCTATCGAACAAGAACATAAACAATTAACTGAAGGAAAGTACCATAGAAGAGGTGTCGAGAAAACTTGTGGTATAACATTTCTAGGGGAATTGTCGGAAAGCAGAAAATGCCATTCGAATATGGGCACTTACAAGGAAAATTACAGCTTTTCCAGCAGACAACGGCAAGACATCAAAAAACTGCTTTTCTCCGCATTTTCAGCTTTTCTGTTACTCATTTCCCCGCTCAGCAGCAGATCAATTTCAGCTTCAGGCAGCAGTAGCAGCAAAATTTCAGCTCAACTCAGCAACAAGATCACATTCTGCTGCTGGTCTATAATGAAAGACAACAACAACTGATGTCTGATTTTTTTTGATTTTCGAAAATCGCGCCAATTTTTCAAAACTACAAATTTCTAACCAACCTTCTACGACCTCCTCCACCACGACCTCCTCTTTCGTCGGATGGTCGATCGTACTTGGCCAGGGTAACTCGCAGCTCCCGCCCATCTACCAGTTTTCCATCAGTGCGATCCAAAGCGTGCTCAGCGTCACGACGTCTGCAACATAATTTTTTAAACAGTAACCCGTATTAAAACGACTTACTCGTAGAATCGAACAAATCCGAACCCTTTGGATTGACGAGAGTACTTGTCTCTTGGAATGTGCACGTCTCCAATGTCTCCATATCTCTCGAAAACTCGTCGCAGATCGTTTGGCGTCGTCTGGTACGACAGGTTGTCAATTTTCAGCGATGTCAATCCGTTGATATCCGGAGCAGCACGACGATCACCACCTCCACGACTCATTTCTGAAAAATAGCTTTATAAGCTTTAGAATATTGTTACAGTAGAAACATTGACGGTTCATAGGGAGAAATTGAGACAAATGAAGAATATCAAAAAATGGTTATTTCGAATGAGCAGATTTCAGAAGATCAATGAAATGAGCGTGAGAAGCATAAAGAGGTTCTTTAGAATCAACACGAATCCAGCGGAGAGCGGTAGCGTCGTCTCCAGCTTGGAGATCAACGTTATTCAGAAGACCGTTCGAATCGTGAAAATTGAAAACAACAGTCTCCATCCAGGCATTATCAGTATTCCGTGGATCATCTACATATCCTCTGTAAGAGATATAGTGGTTAGAGTGATTTGAACCATTCATCAACCTGTAAAGCTCTTTCCCGTCGCTCCAGAGTTCTTTGAGACTGTCCTTATCGATATTTCCGTTCATTGCTTCTTCGGTAAATTCACGTTGAAGAGTTTGGGTAACATGTTCTCCAGCATCAACCATTCCGCCAGGAATCGCCCATTCTCGGTTGTCTCGGCGCTGAATAGCAACGAACTCTAAATGCCCTTCGTCGCTTATTCTGGACACAATTGGATCCGCAGCATGATTTGGTCCCCAGCGACCGAGCAATCCACGACCGGCCAATCCAGTACGCCCGATAGGATTTATTGGAGACAAGGTTTTAGGATCGAATGTGTATTGGCTGAAGGTTATTTGCTATACACCAGTGTACGATAGTGCAACAACAGACCATACAAAGGATACTCTATTGATTTTTCCATCGACCGCATTCCAATTCGGACTAAACTTATGGTCATTGATTTCAGGGTCGGCCCATGCCTGTCCATGAACCTTTTTATCTGTATAATTAGGTGGCGCATAATCAGCCCAATCACGATTCCATTTCACGAGATCATCGGGAACCGATGTTCTGTAGATTTGACTTCCGAGATAAGGAACGTCTGAGAATACAACTATGATGAATTTCGGATATCACCAACACGCATACCGACATTTCTGCATTTTTGATGAACAAAACTCATTACTGGTCGACAAAGAAGATGATTCCAAGTTGACATAAACTAAATATTTTTTGATCGAAGTTTCAAATAGAGAAGAAGAAGAGGAATCAGAGCAGTGAAGAAAAAGAGAAAAAATTCAGAGAAGAAAAAGGAAAAATTTATGTGAATAGATATAAAAGAGCGGATGAATCATGAGACAATAATCGATCAACAAAAAACGACCAACGACACGGAGTGAACACAAACTGTTATCGAACGCATCGCGTTTTCTGAGATCCGCAAATGTGCGTCAACACGAAAAGTGCGTCAACTTGACGTCTTCGAAGAAAGAGTTAAATTGAATATAAAATACATTGAAGCGATATTAACGCCAGGGATATCATAATACAAAATGAAAATTGCAGTAAACAACATAAAGCTTTATTTCGAAGCATATTTTAATCCAACCGGCGGCAAAAGAATCGAAATACTAGGTTCAAAGAAAGGAACAACCCACACAGGATTTTGAGAGATACGGGAAATTTCACAGTCAAATAAATATTTAGAGACACATGAGAAGAATATCGGAATAATACAAATTTACAAAGTAGATAAAATTCGTAGACTTTCAGTTTTTATTTAGTCTTCTTCTTCCTCCGCAGTTTCTTCGAAGAGGTGGAGGATGAAGTGTCGAGTCCTACTTGGCTTTCGGTTATTTCCTGAAAATTTTTCATATTCACTAATTTTGACTAATTTCATCAAACCTCTTGAGTTACCGTTCCTGCTTCCAACTGTTCTTTGAGCTTGTTCTGAGTCTCAAAATGCAAAAGAAGATCGTTAACTTGCGACTGGAGGTCATTTATTTTCTGCAAAACACTTTTAGTGTTAAGATATAAGGGAAATCGTGTACCTGTTCATATTCTTCTCTAGCGGTCTTCTGACTCCCGATGAGCTTCTCAACTTGACTTTTCCACACTTGCTGATCTTTCCGCAGCATCTCATTGATTTCGCGTTCATCATTCAAATCGTTTGTCAACTTTGCGACTTTCTCAACAGTCTGATTTGCCTTCTTCTCTGCCATTCGCCTAGCGGATATAGATTCATCCATCTCTCCGCGTAAAGTCTTAAGTTCCGCTGAGCGATCATTCAGTTGATGTTCCAAAGTCTCGACTTGGGCATATGCCATCTTCTCCATTTTTGCCATAGTTTCCTCCATATCATGTCGTTGACCTTCAAAATACTTCCGTTGATCTTCGAGTTGACTAGTGAGAAGAAGAGTATATTCAAGCTTTATTCCTTCTAGTTTATCATCTTTGCCTCCTTTTTCGTCCATACTCTGAAAACAAAAGAGTTGACACATAATCAGAATGTATGTTTGAATAATTCACCGCATTCATATCACGCTGAACCTCAACCAGCTTCCCGTCTGCTTGATTCTCAATAAGCCGATGAACATAGTTGTCTCCTGCGTAGTCCCAAACTCTTTCACCTCCTACTTTCAAACTATAAGTATGCGAAGTCAGCTCCCAGTGTCTTTGAGCATGCTGTTCTGCATATCTGCCGCAGCCAATGTTTCCACAAATTAGACAGATCCACAGATCGTTACTCATCCCACAATCACTGCAACGTTGCTCAGCAACAACTTCTGGAGATTGGACATATCTGCAAACGGGACAGGTGTTGTCAGCCCACTGTTCCAGACAATTAGCGTGAAACGAGTGATTGCATAAAATGGCGAGGACACTGTCATCCATACGTTCTAAGCATACGGCACAAGTAGGAAGTTCGGTTATAGAAGAGTCATCACAGGATAACAGACTGTCCGCTGTTGTCTGAAATTTAAAATGTTAATATACTGATAATATTTGTGATATCTGATGAACTGACACATTCAATCCGGTCGACGAAGAAGAGTTTACACACATGATCTTCAAGGTCATTGAATGCGCAGTTGTTAAACTCTTCGTAGAATGTAACTGCATCATTCTGAAAAATGAATGAAACAAATTAAGCTTGAATGTTTTATGACTTACATGTTCTTTGAATTTGATTATCAGCATATATTGATTGGGGGATGGATCTCTGACTACCCTGATGCTACTGATCATTGTTAGAGAAATGCACATGAACGAGATTATTTCGCGAACTTCGACTTGTGCTGGAACAGCATACATACACAACATCCGACATTGAGCAGATCGGATGAGTTTCTCATCGTTGTATTTGTAAAAATGCATTATTCCCTCGGTCTTCTCGGTGAGTGGATTCCCCGAATAGTAAGCCACATGTTCATCTGGAACTATTAAAGAATTACTTTGAAAAACCAAATTCGTTCTCTTACAAGGCCCTTCAGATCCAGATCTTGCACCAGCAGATCTCTCTGATGTTCCAGCAACAGAACTCGTATCAATTAGTTTCTCTCCATCGAGGGACTCGACAACAACTTCGGAGTATGTACGATTACCTTTATGATAGTTGTGAGACGGTTCATTTGCCTGAAAATCAATTAAAATAAAACACACATTGTGAGAAACAGATTCCAGACCATGACTCCAGTTGGTGGATCGTCTTTTCCGACCTTTTGGTCTTTTTTCGGTGGCGAGTTTGCTTTTTTGACAAGTCGTTGACGCGTTCGTTCCCCAGCAAACGGAGACTCACTTCCAGCGTTTGAATTGTCCATAAACGATTGTACAATTTTCGACGGATCTCTCACTTCGAGCCGTAAAACAAATGGCACGTAAAGACTGCTCATGCACCTAAAATTTATGTGTGTCAGATATTTATAAAAACATTTGCAATTTTCAGATAATTCATGGTATTAACCAGTTGTATTCGGAATGAATAAACAAATAAACGAAACTCCTGATATAGTAAAACTGATCAATTCTGCACATAAAAACAGAGGGAACCGTATATTTATTATTCTGGCACTTGAAAATGAGGTGAATGTACAAAATAACTACGCGATGATGAAAAGTAATACAATCTAACTATAAGACAAAACTACGGGATTCAGAAATCATTTTGATCTAACTCTATGTACAATTCCATCGATTCCATCTGAATTAGTTCGAATGACATGTCGTAATAGAATAGGCACATTGTTATATCCGTTTCTTGCTGGTTGCTTCTGCATTTCGAAATCCTGAGAGCCATTCGATAAGCTAGAAATCAAACTGGAAATTGATTCAAAACAGTCGGATGACGTGGCAGGTGTATTCAGTGGAACTCCAGGAGGGAAGAAATACTTCAAACTTTGCCAGATATCTTCACGATTCATTCTGGACAAAAAAGTCGCACGAAGTTGCCTTTCTGCTCTACTGATCAAGTGTGGTGCGAGGTTGGAAATTATTGTTTCGGCAGTAATCAAGTTGATAACTTTATCCAGATGACTGTTGAACTTCTGACTCAATACTTTTGTGGATCCTGCCAAAAGTGTACTCATTTGAGAGATTCCACATTTCTCCATCATTTGTCTCACATCTTCTCCCATCCGGAAAAGTGATAAATTTACAGCGTTTGCAGCAGTATTTGGCTTGACTCTCTCGTTTGGATTTCTTTTCAGTAAATCGAAAATTACATCACGGGTAACAAAATTCACACGAGAAGGTAGAGCTGGCAATTGTGATTCTTCGTAAGTGGCAGTGTCTAGATGTTTGTAGAAAGGGTTCGAGCGAGTCAGTATTTCATAAGACAACCCTCCTGCTGCCCAGGTGTCAGCCATTTCGAAATTCACTTTTCTGAAAATTCAGAAAATTCTATATATCGCAGCTTTTTTTAAAACTCACTTGTTTTTGCCAGGAACAGCTGTAGCAATCTCTGGTGCTCTTGTTTTTGTATTACCTCCAAGACTGACGTCATCACTTTCATAAAGGACCGTCCAATCATCCGAAGCCAATGCACATCCAAAATCAGCGATGACCAACTGAGGAATCTCGTCATCAAGATCATATTCCAACAGAATATTATCACTCTTCATATCTCTCTGAGATACTTTGTGCTTGTGAAGATACGTGCATGCTTCTAGAAGCTGAGCTACCATCACTCGCCCAGTCCAATAATTCCGATGGTGTGTCCAGACGTAGTCATGAAGGGTCTGTCGATATCTTCGCATCACTACGTACATCGTTTTGGGTTGAGAGGCAATCGACTCATACCAACGAGCAGTGTGTAGAGCGTCAGGATATCTGCAAAATTGTTCATTGAATCAGAAACAAAATAGTTCGCGTACCGTTCCAAAGCATCGGGCAGAACTTTTAATGAATCAACGAACGCTGTTTGAATTCTCACTACATTTGGATGTTTGGCTGGAAGCGGCTTAAAGTTTCCCATGCGGCCGTTCAATAACTTTGCGGCATTTGGGTATGGTGCCAGTTCATTTCCCATCGAACTCCAGAGATGGGCGTCTCCGTCTCTGTCATGTTCAAAATTGAACATCAATTTGATTGCGAGTGGATACTTCTGAAAATTTTGAAAATCGAAAATCGGTTATATATTGAGACAACAACCTTTTCAATAACTTTACTGACTGGAGGCATTTCTGCAAGAATGTTTGTGACTTCGTTGAAACCAGCTCCATATTTGGTGTTCGATATCTCAATATCGGAATTAGCCAACTTGGCAGAATACACTGCTGCGTTGCATCCTTGACCGAGGAACTCTCCTACAAACTGTATCTATAATTAAACTCCAACAATCCGATAACCCACCAAACTCGTAAGAGTCAACCCTATTAGGCCATTCACTGCTCTTCAAGTCTTCATTATATCGAACCGAGTTTCCGAAAATCTGCTTGATTCGTTCCACGAGATCGACAGATTTCGACTGTTGTTTTCGAAGTGGTTCTAATTTGTGCCTCCAATCATCTTTATTTTGGAATCGATGTCTTTCGATTATAACAGAAGAGAACGGACGAAAGAAGCGACCATGGCGAGTTACAAGACGGGCCTGAAGGTGATTTTTAAAGCATTCATTTCAAAAATTGAACCTACTATTCTCAGTGCATTCTGACGGGGGAATGGGGATCTTTTTAGAACCACATGAACACCTAAATTGTGTGTAGCTGGGAAGATGCGTGGCAAGATTCGCTGGAATATAGAAATCCTTCCACTGCGCGCGACGAACTGCAAAAAATTGATTCAAAACTGAATTGGGTTGTGAAAATCTTACCTCATTCGCAATGCGATAAGCCGCTTTTCCGAACCGTTTCATCGACATCTTACTGAATTCTCAAATCCTTTTTTACTGTGTTTACTGACTGATTACTGAATATAAAATAAATTCATATGGGTGATGACCAATGAAAACGAATATCACGATGATGCAGATGAAATAATATCCACATTCATTGACTAGTTACACGAAGGCAGGAAAAATGCTAAAAATGACAAGATGCAAATTTTGGTAAAAAGTAGTTATAATCCTATAAACAGATACATATTAGCAATAGACACAGTATTACGTTCGATAAAATTATATTTAAGTCTTTCGTTAATCTTTGATGAGTCCTAGACTTCTTGCTTCCTTCTCAGCCCATTCAGCCAATTTCCCGTCGTCAGTTATGGGCGAATCCTCTTCTCCGCAAACTGCATCGATGTAGAAGCTCCCTGAAAAAAATGTTGCATAAATTTTTATAGGATTCTTTATCTCACGTTGGGCGGTCAGGACTTCAAAGTCGTCGTCAGAATTATCCTCGCAATCGGATACCGATCCAACAACAAATTTTGATCCAGACGTCTGGCTAGTTTGCATGGCAACAATTGTCGAGTAATCAGAGAAATCAACAACTACTCTTGATCCACGAACAGACAGTTTTGATGCATCAGCTGCTGTTCCTCCGACGACGAGAGTGATTGGTGGAAGCTTTAAATCAGGATAAATTACTATTCGCGAATGTCAACAAACCTTGGGTCCAGATGGGAATGCTTTGATGAACTCTTGTATGGAATCATTCGAGACCAAAATGGAACCACTCAAATCAGTATGACGGAGGTTGGGCATTTGAAGCATCGTTCGAACACCTTCGTCTCCCAAATAAGTGCAGTTTCTGAGTTGAATGATTTCTAGTTTTTTCAATAATCCTAATTGGGTCATCACGGCCGAGTTGACAGCTGCCAGGGAGGAAACATCCAGTTGAGTGAGCTCAGACAGGTTTTTGATAGCAGAAACTCCTTCCGCGGTTATTGAAGCATCGTCTCCAGCATTAGCTAGACTCAGAGATGAAAGAAGCGGAAGCCCAGCGGAGATGGAAATCAGTAGTTCGTCATTCACAAGAGTGTTGTAATCGAGTCTGAAATTGAAAACTTTTCTTTTAGTAATCTAATTTCGAACTTACGCAAGTTCGGTGATGTTCTTCATATGACTGATATGAATTAATCCAGCCGATGTTAGATTCTTAAAACCGTTTCCACAAAGAGTCAAAATAGAAAGATCTTCCATTCTTCTCGCAATCATACTCAGGTTTTCATCGGTTATCTTGTAGCACTCATTGATTCGCAACTCTTTCAGTCCTCCACAGCTGGTGCATAAGTCTTCGAATGCCATTTCGTCAATCTTAGACGATCCATCCAAATATAAACTCTCCAATTGCGATCCAAAAAGCCGGAAAGATCGTCCATGTAACCGTTTCGAGTTTCGCAAATCTGCGAATTTAAGTGAGTGTCCACAGTTTTTGAGTAGAAAATAAAATGCTTTGTCTCCAGTTGTTTCCATTCCTCTATAAGAGAGTTGTTCCAAATGAGTAAGTGATTCTCCGAGTTCTTCAAGAGCTTCCGCTTGAGCATGTGTTCCGCTAATGTCGAGTTCCACAAGATTTGGGCAGCAAGTTGCAATCATTTTCACTGCTCGCCTATCGTCTAACAAATGGACCACTCCAGACATATCGAGCGAGCGTAAATGGGCTCCAGCTCGTGTGAGAATGGCCTGAACAATTAGAATTACGGCTCCGCGACGTTTCGAAAGACGACGTTTCGAAAGTGTGACGTTTCGCAAGTGTGACGTTTCGCAAGTACGGCAATTAATGCTTTGAAAGCTTCAAATATACAAAGCTCTGTTCGAAAAACCATTTAAATACTTAAATACAAGTTTTTGCTTTTTCTTTCATGCATAAAAATGCAAAGCTGTTACTTGCGAAACGTCAC
>NC_013486.2:10300647-10318679 GCF_000004555.2 Caenorhabditis briggsae | reverse complement strand
ATGATGGAGAAATGGGGAATCTCTCAAATGAGTACACTTTTGGCAGGATCCCCAAAAGTATTGAGTCAGAAGTTCAACAGTCATCTGGATAAAGTTATCAACTTGATTACTGCCGAAACAATAATTTCCATCCTCGCACCACACTTGATCAGTAGAGCAGAAAGGCAACTTCGTGCGTCTTTTTTGTCCAGAATGAATCGTGAAGATCTCTGGCAAAGTTTGAAGTATTTTTTCCCTCCTGGAGTTCCCTTGAATACCCTCGCCCCGTCGTCCGGTTGTCTTTAGTCACGTCGCGGAGCCAGAATTACAGTAACCAATAGATATAATTTTTCTTACTTTTAAATGGTTGGTTCTCATTGGTCTTTGTTTACTAAACACTGTTTCTCTTGCTAGAACTAGATGATTTATCAATTCCCAAGATTTGATTGACTGTTCCATAAACTTTTTGTTGACTCGTTCGATTCTTATTGTTTCGTGAATGGGTAGGAATGAGATCACTCTCTTCAACACTTTTTCTGGTATCGCTCCCAAATTGAATAACTGTTCGGAACCAGAAGCGAGTGATTGAGTAGAAGAAGCTCTCGAAAGAGGGGTGTCTTCCCTGCTTCCAACGTCATCACTCAACACCAAACCTTTCCCTCCTCGCTTCTTCGAAACATACTGAAAAATATTACGAGTTAATGCATCTTCAAAGATTTCAACTCACGGCAGACACCACCATTAATTGATCATAAAACTTCAGCTCTTCTGGGCTTGCATTCTTGGCACGTTCTGCATGTTCCGCTTTTCTGTAATTAATGTCTTGCTATTGCTGACAAGGATTGGAATCTTACTTGAACGTTATGGTCGCAGTCCCACAGTTTTTCGAATGTTTTGGAAGAGTTCCAAATATGGACGTCTTCTTTTCTTCTCTCGGCAGAATGCAGCTGGTAACCTGAAACCAGAGTTAAATATCATTTTTTGAGATGTGACATTTAAAACTGACTTTTCCATATTGCGAGAAAAATGACTGAAGTTGCGATTGAGTGACACGAGAAGAGATATTGGAGACAACTATTTTCCGATCATCTCTAGAAGTGTGTTGGAACGCAATTGATGCATCAAAATCTGAAAAGTTGATCATACTACAGTCAAATTTCAAAATGGAGAGTACTCACCGTCCGTCTCTCCTCCATCGAAAGCTTCTCCGTCAGCTAAGAGCATCGGCAAAAGACGACGATATTTCATGAATTCGGCAGCAGAGTGAGACCATGTTCGCCTGAAATTCATTTTTAGTCTACTTCCTGCGCATTTTCATTTCGAATACCTCAATTTCCCAATGCTAAAAAATCGAGCTCTCGTTACAAAAGATTGAAAGGCTTCAGTCATATCATGTAATCCTCGACTCTCTAAATTCTGTCCATGTAGACGTCGGAGTGCTTTGAACATGCTCTAAACAATATTATTTAGTTACTTTGGAACCGTAAAAATATAATCATGTGAGTGAGAGTGTTCCAAATGGGTCTCGACTATTTTCTTATCACATTAACGGTTTTTTTTTTCGGTAGACAGAAAACCGAATTTTATTCTCTCACCTGTTGTGATTTAGCACTGGTGGCGCTGCCCAAATTTGAGGTGAAACTTCGATTGAAATCCATTTTCAGGTTTAATTCTTCACTGAAAGTAAAAACATGTTATTTATTTTGATCGATTTTGCATTGAGTCGCCCCTCCGCTGTTCGGCGTGGGGTGTCGCATGTTTACCAAAAAGTAGGAAAAGAGATCATGCAATGAAGAGAGACACAGAAACACAACAAATAACAATTCCGGATAATTAGAGAAGATGACTGAATTTTCATTCTTTTTTGTATTTAATCGAATTTATCGACAAAATGAAAACTTTAATGTTTTTCGTTCAGAATTTTGAATGAAATCTAGAATTCTTATAATATAGATGAAAACCGAAACTATAAATTATGAGTGTATCAATCAATGCAACGAAATAATTATGTAATCACTTGAAATTTCACTATTTACGACGATAAATTTGGAAATTTAACAGGCGAAAAAAGTAAAGCCGAAATGAAGAAAAAGCTCAACTCTATGCGGGGTGGTTGCAAAAATCCACTGCCGCACATTGCATTTCGTGGTCACGCCCATTGACTGATATTTCGAAAAATACACCGTAATCTGAATAATTTTTCGGTTCTTTTTCAACAATTTTCTGAAAAAAAATTCAGATTCACTTCTTAATCTGATATTTCGTTTCAGGATGGATCAACTTGAGCACCTCTCCCTCGTGAGCAAAGTTCTCGGGGAACTTGAAAACCATTTCGGAGTTGCTGACAAAGATGTCGCCGAGTTTGTAATTCAAATGGCACAGGAAAATTCTACCTTTGATAAATTCAAAAAGGAGCTTGAAAAGCAAGGACTAGCAGATCAGGTATGTTCTATTTTTCCTCTTTCTTTGTCTGTGAATATTTACAAAAATTTCCATGAGGTCCTCCTTCTATGAATAAAGTTGGACAATGCTAATTCGGCACTCAGTTGTTGATTTAACTATAAGAGTGATTATGAGATATGCATGAACTGTCTTTTTTGTATTATCCCTAAAAATCAAAATTATTTCAGTTCGATGATTCGCTCACAGCTACTATACTTCGTATTGTTCAACACATGACAGCTTCTAAGAAGAAAAGCAAAAAAGCCGGGGATTCCAAAGAGGACGTTAAAGATTCTCATAAAATCACGCTGATTTCGGATGCGAAAGAAGAAATTAAAGCAAGACTACCTGCTTTGGCTATGGCGAACATAACAATAGAAAAAGAAGATAGTGGGAACGATTTGATGGCACAATTGGAAATGATGGAAGGAAAATATGAGAAAGAGGTGAGTTGTTAATAGATTCTAAATATTTCGAAAACTGCCAGAAACTACCTCATTTTACAGAAGAATCGTGACAAAGGTACATCAGAGAAGCGGAATAGATCGAGAAGTCAGTCTACGAGCCGTGATCGTAAACGAAGAAGGAGTAGTAGCCGGGATCGAGACCGAGGTCATCGACGACGAAGCAGAAGCAGGGAACATAGAAGGGATCGCGATAGAAGAGACAGAGATAGAAGCCGAGAAGATCGACGAAGAGGTGATAGAGACAGACGAGACGGGGATAGAGACAGGGATCGTCGTGACAGAAGAGAAGATGGAAGAAGCTCCAGAAAGCTAGAAGTAGCAGAAGTCGGTAAAATTTACGATGGACGAGTCAACAGTATTCAGTCGTTCGGAGCCTTCATTACACTCGAAGGATTCCGTCAGAAGCAGGAAGGACTGGTCCATATCTCACAGATAAAGAACGAACGTGTCCAATCGGTTGCTGATGTTCTGAAAAGAGGCCAGGCTGTGAAAGTGAAAGTGAACAAAATTGAAAACGGTAAAACATCGTTCACGATGAAAGAAGTAGATCAGCAAACTGGAGAAGATCTCAATCCGAAAGAGACTGATTTGGATCCGGATGCCATCGGTGTAAGACCACGAACTCCGCCAGCTCATACGTCTTCTTGGATGAATCCAGAATCTTCTTCAAGTGCAGGACCATCCACTTCAATGGGAGGTGGAAAAACAAGAGTAAGAATTTCCACACCGGAAAGATGGGAGTTACGGCAAATGCAAGGAGCGGGAGTACTAACAGCTACAGACATGCCAGACTTTGACGAAGAAATGGGAGTGCTGAAAAATTTCGATGGTAAGACGAAAATTTATATTCAATATTTAAAAATATTTTTTTTAGATGAAAGCGATGGTGAAGACATCGAAATCGAGCTTGTCGAAGAAGAACCGGACTTTTTGCGTGGCTACGGAAAAGGAGGCGCTGAGATAGAACCAGTTAAAGTTGTCAAAAATCCAGATGGATCGCTGGCTCAGGCGGCGTTGATGCAAGGAGCGTTGTCGAAAGAACGAAAAGAAACCAAGATTCAAGCACAACGAGAAAGAGATATGGACAATCAGAAGGGATTCAGTTCAAATGCTCGTATTCTGGATCCAATGTCTGGGAATCAGGCATCCGCCTGGACTGCTGACGAATCGAAAGATCGAAACAACAAGATGAAAGAGATGCCTGAATGGTTGAAGCATGTTACTGCTGGTGGAAAAGCTACATATGGAAAGAGAACGAATTTGAGTATGATTGAGCAGAGAGAAAGTCTACCAATCTTTGCTCTGAAAAAAAAGTTGATTGAAGCAATTATTGACAACCAAATTCTCGTCGTTGTTGGAGAAACTGGTTCCGGAAAAACGACTCAGATGACGCAGTACGCTATCGAAGCAGGTCTGGGGAGACGTGGGAAAATCGGATGCACACAACCACGTCGTGTAGCTGCAATGTCTGTGGCAAAGCGTGTGGCAGAAGAGTACGGATGCAAACTTGGATCAGATGTGGGTTACACTATTCGTTTCGAAGATTGCACCAGTCAAGACACAGTTATCAAATACATGACGGACGGAATGTTGCTCAGAGAATGTCTTATCGATCCAGATCTATCAGGATATTCATTGATTATGCTTGACGAAGCTCACGAACGTACAATTCACACTGATGTTCTGTTTGGTCTGCTGAAAGCTGCTGCTAGAAAACGTCCGGAGCTAAAACTGATTATCACTAGTGCTACTCTAGATTCTGTGAAATTCTCCGAGTACTTCTTGGAAGCACCCATTTTCACTATTCCTGGAAGAACTTTCCCTGTTGAAATCTTGTATACAAGAGAACCAGAGTCAGACTATCTCGAAGCCGCCCATATCACTGTGATGCAGATTCATCTCACCGAACCGCCTGGTGACATTTTAGTGTTTTTGACTGGTCAAGAAGAAATCGATACTTCCTGTGAAGTGTTGTACGAACGGATGAAGTCAATGGGACCGGATGTTCCTGAACTGATTATTCTTCCAGTTTACGGAGCTCTTCCTAGTGAAATGCAAACACGAATCTTTGAACCGGCTCCAGCAGGAAAACGTAAAGTGGTCATTGCAACCAACATCGCCGAAACATCACTTACCATCGACGGTATCTTTTACGTCGTTGATCCTGGATTTGTGAAACAGAAGATTTATAATCCAAAGAGTGGTATGGATTCACTGGTAAAATTTTTTATAATAAAGGCTTTATTCAAACTATTCGTTTTCAGGTTGTAACACCGATTTCTCAAGCTGCTGCCAAACAACGATCAGGTCGTGCCGGACGTACCGGACCAGGAAAATGCTACCGTCTTTATACCGAGAGAGCGTTCCGTGATGAAATGCTGCCGACTCCAGTTCCTGAAATTCAGCGAACAAATCTTGCTTCAACGCTTCTGCAACTCAAAGCAATGGGAATCAATAATCTGATTGATTTTGATTTCATGGATGCTCCGCCACTTGATTCAATGATTACCGCTCTCAACACTCTGCACACACTTTCTGCACTTGATGGTGATGGTCTTCTAACTAAACTTGGACGTCGAATGGCCGAGTTCCCCTTGGAACCATCTCTTGCCAAGTTGCTCATTATGTCCGTCGATCTGGGATGCTCGGAAGAAGTTCTCACAATTGTTGCCATGCTCAACGTTCAGAACATCTTCTATCGACCGAAGGAAAAACAAGATCATGCTGATCAGAAAAAGGCAAAGTTCCATCAACCTGAAGGAGATCATCTGACCTTGCTGGCTGTTTACAATTCTTGGAAAAATCATCACTTCTCTCAACCGTGGTGTTTTGAGAACTTTATTCAAGTGAGAAGTATGAAGAGAGCTCAGGACATTCGAAAACAGTTGCTCGGAATCATGGATCGTCACAAACTGTTAATGGTCAGTTGTGGTAGAGATGTGTCACGAGTTCAGAAGGCCATTTGTTCTGGATTCTTCCGGAATGCGGCCAAACGTGATCCGCAAGAAGGATACCGAACGTTGACAGACGGACAAAATGTCTACATTCATCCATCGTCGGCGTGCTTCCAACATCAACCGGAATGGGTTGTCTATCACGAGCTGGTCATGACAACGAAAGAATATATGAGAGAGGTAAGTTTGAAAATACATACATAAAACTGAATATTATAAATTGAAATATGTTTCAGGTGACTGCAATCGATCCAAAATGGCTTGTAGAGTTTGCACCATCTTTCTTCAAAATCGGCGATTCTACGAAGCTCTCAACATTCAAGCGGAACCAGAAAATCGATCCGTTGTTCGACAAGTATGCGGATCCGAATGCCTGGCGTATCACTCGAGTCAAAAAGCGAATATACAACCCCAACAAATAAGGGACTTCCTTTTTTATATTTGTGTCTCATTTTCAGTTATTCATTTTTCCGACTTTTGATGAGTTTTCTCTCCATATTACGAGTACAACTTTTGTTATATAAATAACTTCATTCATTCTCGATTTTCAAAGTATACAAAAATCAAAAATCTTTCTTAAATAGGAAGCATTCCGCAAATCATTCCAAAGTTCCAGTAGACTCTGTTCGCTGGGTCGTTTGGAGCAACAGTCATGTTACAGTAGATGTCATTCAATAGCTTAGAACGATTTGGTCTGTTGTTCCAGATTGCAAACTGAATGCATTCCTCAATGTCACTGAAACAAATACATGAAATATTTTTCTGTGCGGAACAGTTCCATGGAACTCACAAAGTCCAATGATGATGGTTTGGTTCGGTCTCTGCCCAGATGGTCCATGCATAGCTTGGATCAGTGTGCTTATCTCTTAAAACGAATGACTTGGTTCCGCTGCACGCGTCGCTTTCCAAAATAGCCTTATCCTTGGATTTACACTCCGAAATGAGTCTTCCGTCCATTCCAACAGACCCAAGGAGCCCCTGCCCCATTGCTGTGAGTTTTTCGGTCCATGCGGTGGCGAAATACTCTCGTTCGGCATCGTTTTCAAACATTGTTGGGACGGCTGAAGAATGCATTGCAGAGCAGAGAGCATCTCCATCGGAAATTTTGATTGCAGCGTCGGTGTTAGTCATTCCCATGCACCAAACCGAAGTTTGGGAGTTGGCCTCACTTGGAACTCTTTCGAAAGCTTTGAAACCTTCTGGACACGTTTTGGCTGGTGTTGTTGGGACTGGCGTCGTTGGAGTTGTCGGAGCTTGAGACGTCTTGCAGTTATCATGTCCACCATGATAAGATGATGGAGGACGATGACCACCACCTCCGTATCCTGAGATAGTTTGTGAGAATGAATAGAACCAAGAAATTCAGATAAGAATTTTCATTATTAATTTTCATTACATTATAACTTTCTTTTCCTCAAAGTTTTGTTTTCCGTCGAAAAAAAAACTTCCGGAAAATGTTAACTTTCCGGGATACGGTAGTTTGCGTGCTGGGTTCTTTGGTCACGGAATCTTTTAGGTTACTGTAGTGTAGATTGTTAACAACCCAAATCCTCACCTGGTCTGAAAATGGCCTCAGTGGAAAACGTTAGGAAGGTAAGGGCTATGAGAATGGAGCGCATGCTGGATTACAACATTTCCGGAATATTCTTCGCTTTTATACGAAAACGATTTCAGGTTGGAAACGGGGTTATCAAATACAGTTACAGTTTATTGTTCCGAAATGTCAACTGCGGGGTTTTAGTGTTTTTCGTGTTCCAAGAGAGAAAAAAATGTTGCAAGAGTCATGCGAGAGGATTGCTGCAAACGAGGAATTCAGTGAAGCAAAGAGGAAAGATCGGAAGATCGTAGCATACTTTTCGAACCTTTCCAAAAAATCAGTCCTTTCAAATTTTCTCGGACTATGAGAATATCAGAAAGAATTAGATATGAGCACAATGAAAATTTTGAAAGCCCAGAAGAAAGGAACGAACTCTTAACAAAATGAAGAGGATTACTGTAGAGGAAAAATATTCGAAAATGAAAAGGACTACTGTAGGGAAAAATATTCCAGATCGAAATGAATTACTATGGACAAAAACATTCGGAATTGAAAATGATAACTGTAGGGAAGCTATTCCAAATTTAAAAAATATTACTGTAGAGAAAAGTATCCGAAAATGAAAAAGGTAGGAAAAACATTCGAATTTGAAAAGGATTACTGTAGGGGAAATTCTTAAAGGGCACAATTATTGGCTCTGGTCCAGTTGAGAGAACCCAAATGTGTTCTGGAAATGGCCAAATGACCAAAACGAAATGCGTTCTGAAGAAAAAAAATCAATACTTTAAAAAGTTGAAAACTTTTTAAAATTTAGATCTTAGAGAATTTAGAAAAAATAATAACAAGATCTTTTTAAAACAAGATACGCAATTATGCATTAATATTTCTACGTCATCATTTTCGTGTATACAAAGCCTGATACGGGTCCTCTAACTATTTCCAGATCTCAAATTGGGTCCTTTCAAAAGGATCAGAAATAATAGACTGTAGACTTCCGATGGTGCAGACGTAGCTCCATGTGACCCGCTAGGCTATTACATAAGGTCGTGCCCTCGGGAGAGGGCGCGACAGGTGTTCTATAAGAATTCGTGCCCGTAAATCATTGAACCTCTGACGTTGTACCCAAAATCCCTTTTTGTACCATAAATTAGTTGTGTCCCCTTGTGCCCCCAAAATTGTGCCCCAAATTTCAAAGAGAATTCCAACTTTCAAGTCATAAAATCGTCTGTTGTAATTTCGGAATTGTGAACAAAGCGAGCAAACTATAGAGCAAACAAAAAACAACAATAATAAAGAAAACCGTTTACTTTGAAAATTGCTTTCCGAGTTCAATAAGTTTTCCTTATGGGTTGTACTCGATTGGGAGGTTCTTGCGACGAACCATACCGTCTCCCTGGAACCACTCGCGGCGGAATTGCTTGGCAGCTCCGTCTGGGGTGTTGGTCCACTCGACGGTGATACGGTCGTTGTTGGTGTCCTGAAAAATAGAAAATATTCAGAAGAATTCCTTTTGAATTCCGAATCCTTACCTCTTGTCCGTAAGCGAAAGCATCGCAAGAGACGGCGAGAAGGACAGCCTCCTTTGGGTCAAGAACTCCACATGGTGGGTCGACGCCAAGACGCTTCATGTTGGTGGTCTTGATACCGTATCCGATACGACGGGCAGACGAGTTGATCACCTTGATGTGGTAGGTGTGCTTGTCGTCGAATGGAGCATTGAAGACGATCTTGGCGTTTGGTTGGGTTTGGATGTCTCCTGGTGGGACGGATTGAGCCATGGCGATGATTTGATGGAGTGTGTAGTACTCGATGAAGATTCTACTGGATTCACTTCCCTTTTATAGCGCTTTCTTATCTCTGCTCCAGATCTTTCCCCAAGATCTCTTAAACTGATGAGAAAAAGAGCTGGAAGTTCACGTAGATACTGTAACTAATTTTCTGTCCCCACGGAGATGTTTTCAAGTCAACGTTTGAGAATGTGAGCTAACTAAAGAAATTTACGTCGAGCAAGTTCATTATAGAACGAAAACGATAACAACAGTAACAATAATAACAAAAATGTACAAAAATTAACAACGGTTACAATGTGAATGTATATTAGATCACTCTTTCATAGATTCGAGTAGCAGTGACGTCGGTTTGCAAATCGTGATAAACAATATGAAGTTTTCCACCCAAAATGAATTTGTAGTATTTTTTAATAACTCTTTGATCCAATTTGTTCTTGAAGACAATAACCAAATCATCATTTTCAAAACTCCAAGTTTCACTGTGATCCGAATATTCTAATTGCTTTTTTAGTGGTACATTTGTTTCTCTTCCAGTATTTTTCAGTTTTTCGCTTGGAATGAGTTCCCAAGAGATTTGCCCAATCTTCATGTTATAGGTCAGCTGTCCTATAAGCCAGCGACTTTTTCTGCCTGGCTTTTCTGAATTGAAGAAATGAGGATAATCAGTTTGTGATGTAGGCTTCCAGGTTCCAACAATTCCCTCACTGACTGGTGTAACATTCTGGAAAAAATACTATCAGAAATTGAACATAAAATGATTATCAAACTTCTTCTTCTTCTTCTTCCTTTTCGGGATCTTCCTCAGGATTTTCGTTGGATTCGTCGGGTTTTTTTGTATCCGAAACATTCATTTCTATTCGAGTGATTGCAGTTTTTGAATCTGAAAATTGGAAAAGGGAGGTATACAAATATATAACATTCGCAATTTTCAGGTATTAGTACTGGTAAAATTTAAGACATTGACATCAATTAAATTTTCAAATAATTAGGCTTGGAGAGATTATGGGGTTATGCATGATTTGTTTTTTAAATACAAAAAATACGAAAAAATACATGAAATACATTTTTTCGCATTCATGCATTAATTTTCTGTGTTTAAAAATTCCAAAAAAATACATTTTTTATGTCATGAGTAACCCCATTACTCTTTGAAGTATAGGCCCCCACTTTGTACTGGTGGCGGGTCATACTTTAATCAACCAATTAAACTTCAGCCCCCCACACCTCAGTAGAGCCCCCCACCCATTTTTGCACTGGTGGGGGGCTCTACTATAGTTGTTTATAAGGTGGGGGGTCATATTGAGGTGGGGGAGGGGGCTATATTTGAATTATACCAATTCCAAAAAAATACATTTTTTATGTCATGAGTAACCCCATTACTCTTTGATAAAAAAACATACTTGTAAAATTCCGGGCCGGCCTGCCAAAGCCCGGGCCCGGCCCGGGCCTGAGGAAATTTTCAAGGCCCGGGCCCGGTAGCAAAAATTTTGTCATTTTGAGCCAAATTTTGAGCTCAATTTTTGATCGGAAAAAATCACATAAGGGTCCCCCTTATGAGTTTTTTGAAATTTTCCAAACTTGTGGAATGACAGGTCCGCCGGGCCGGGCCTCCGAAATTCGGGAAAAAGCCCGGCCCGGCCCGTTACAAGTATGATAAAAAATAAAATTAGAGTGAGCAAGACCGTAGTCGCTACGAGCCTGTGAATTTTCTTTCAAATTTGGCGTGTACCTTTAATTTCGATACTGTAAACAGCTTCTGAACCGAGCATAAAGCTGAACAGATAAAATATTTTATTTTTTAAAATGTTGGAAACCGTTTTCTGAACAAAAAAAAGCAAGAGTTTTATAAAACAAGTACATTTATTACTATGTCTAAGCAATTCTTTTATAAATTCTAATACATGATATTTCTTGACTAGTTTTCGTTAAATTGTACATTTGAGTAAATGACGATAGAACTCTCATATATTGATCCTCTTCTTGTATACTTCGTTCGATAGTCACTTGGTCGTCATCATCGAATAGCAACACCGTCTTCAACACTCCATCTTTGAATGATGTGAATGCTGTCAATTCAGGATCAGCTATAATTTCTGGTTCTGGCGGGAGAATCAAATTGGTTCCATTCCATGTGAATTCTAAATTTGCCATGAATTCATCTTGCGGTAAACGACGGAGCTTCATGTATCTCATTGTGTCTCCGGCTGAAATCAGCTTCCACGTCCCCGAGAATCTTCTTTCGCCAGAAATTGGTTCGGGCTGAAAACAAATAAATCTTTTGAGGAATTTCCTTGCCACAGTGTCACCTAATTTCTATGTTTTTCAATTACTTCCTCGAGATTTGGTTTGCTATTCAAAGATTTTGTTTCAGACTTCTTCAATAGTACGCTTCTTATCTTTCCAATCATTTTCTTGTCTTCATCGTGTTCTTTCTGTTGTTTCGCTTTCAAATTCTCGTGGTCTTCTCGCAATTGATTTAGTTGTTCTTGTCAATTGTTATTTGTTGAGCATTCAGTACAATTCTGAAATTTCTGAAATTCTCAATTTGTTCGAGAAAAAAATCAAAAATTTCCCTCCACTCGCTTCGTGGCGAAAGTAGGAAAACATTTAAAAGGATGCGCCTTTGAGGTACGGTAAGAAACAAACTCGAAATTCGTATTTATTGCAATAAAAACTTTCAGAATCAGTCTGGAAAAGATATTCTGTTCAAATGAAATGCTTATGATGAAAAATCTTATGTTAAATGAATTATTAATTTGATACCAGCGTTGTGGAAGAGGAACGCCGAAGGTCGTGACCGAAGGTTCCGCAACGAAAACTACCGTAACCTAAAAATACTTTTAATTCATCTTCTCGATTTTCACAGCTTTTCGTAGAGTTTCCCGTCATTTCATTTTCAGATTCTGAAAAAGTGAACTGAAAACGCCGAAAATCGAGATAATTAAGCCTTTTACAACGACCGTCGAAGTTCCTCTTTCACAGCTTCATTTTTTGACCACATTGATAACCAGAATATTGAAAACCGGAATATGTTTTCATAATCAGGGTTACTGTAGTTTATCCAAATTGGATAAGGAGACCAAATGATTTTTATGATTTCGGTATCCGTCGTCTTGAATTGTTGCAATTACAATTTGCGATGAAAATAATCACTGCTTTTAACGATTGTACATCATGATCCCTCAACATTTCCTAGACTGCACTGCATGCCAATTGGTTATCCATTCACAAAGACCCCTCTTCTTCCATCAAACAATAGCACAACGTCTCCCAAATAACACCTCCTCATCCACCGTACTCTCGTAGTCTCGAGAGAACATCTTTGCTCTCGTTGCATCGATCGATACGTGTCTCTCTTCTTCTGCCGTTGTCCACTTCACCAGTCTTTTGTGTGTCTGAAGATGTCGGTCGTTTCTGCTTTCGACGAAAATATTGATTATGATTCAAGCTTCGAAGTTGTCGAAGATGAACAGTTGAAATCCGAAAGTTTCCAATTTGTGATAACGAAAGGAGGAGAAACAAACACAATTAACATTGAATCAGCTGAGGTAAGGTTTACTTTTATTTTTAATTCCAGGTTTTAAGATTTATAAAATGAATGTTCCAATATTTAGAAACATAATTTAGAACTTATTTTGAACATATTTATTGAAGGACTCCGCCCCAATCCTCACTTCCATTATCGGCAAATGGAAACCAATTTCCTCTGATAACCTCGAAGACTACTTCAAAAGGAACAACATGACAGAACTCAACGAATTGGCCTGGCAACATGGAATCGTCTGCTACGAACTAAAAGGAGGACTTCTTCATGTCCACACAGAACTTCTCAATAAGAAGCTGAGTGCATCTGTCTTCAAATTGAATGATACAGTTAACAGTGGACACAATTCTGTGGTTTCTCTTGTGGAGAATAACTCTTTGAACACTGTTTGCACCCATCCATCTGAAGACGGAAAAGAGTTATGGAAGGTGGAGAGATTCATCAAGAACGGAAAATTAGTCATCATTAATCAGCATGGTGGATTCAAATGCGAGAGAACTTATCAACAGGTCTAATTTAATCAACTGGGTCTTCATTTGTTTGGAACTTTTGTTTTCTGAAAACTTGAATGAAGTATTATAATTTGAACCCCGCGTCTAGAAGATACATATATTTTTTAAACCATACTTGTAAACCGGGCCCTGCCATAGTTTCTTTTAGAATCAAACAATTGTACCAATTAAATTATTGTCTATTCAAAATAATCGCGCGAGTGAATGAGTGAAAATGTCTGCGTCTCTACAGCGCCTCTACAGGGTTGGAGACTCTCTACACGTTTTATTACTCGTTCACCCGCGCGATTATTTTGAATAGACAATAAATATGATAAAACTTGACAAGTACTACAGAATGATGTTGTACAAAAACTGTACCCTGCCTTTGAACAAAGTTGCAATCCATAAAGCTGGGACCGCATAGCTCAGACGGTTTTTGGATTATAACTTTGTTCCTATACAAGACACAGTTCTCCAAATAATATCATTTTGTAGTACTCGTCAAGTTCTATCATATCCTTTTCAATGGGCGCAAAGAAAACATTGCTACTTGAAGAAATATAGTCCACCGGGCCCCGACGTACAAGTATGTTTTAATTATCATCCTTCTATTCAAATATAACCAATTATTCCATCCAGGTGGCTCATTTGCTTGGATTAGAGTTATCCCCCAACGCAAATGCGAAAATTATAAGCGCCCACAAATAATTTCCTCCCGTGTTCGGTTTCGGCTTAGGCAAGGCACTAATTAAAAATGTTGTGTAGTCTGAAGACATTCTAACTCAAGGAAACGCCGTTCTCACATTTATTATTCAGCTCTCAGTGATGACCTTTCACGAAGAGATATATTGGGAAAAGAAAGAACAGTGTCAGATGATTTGTGTACAGATTAAACAAAAAAGAGAAAAAGAGGAACGGAGAAGAAGAAGAATATTCTCGAGTAGCAGTAGTACCTCTTTGTTCTTCTTTTACATTGTGATATTCGTTTCTGTATTGTAAAGCTACTTTTTACCTAATGGATTCAAGTTTTGAATGGATTGATGGTCCAGCAGAGCATCAAATGGTTTCTGAATTTAAAATCATTCAAAGGAATTTGGGAGCTTCCAAAATTCCAATAAGCTCCAGAAAAAACTATTTTCAATTGAAAGTTTATTTTCAGAATCCATCTATTCAAGATGGAATAAACGGAGAATGGAAACTTTTGAGCTCCTCCAACATCAATGCATTTCTTGATTCCCAACCAGATATTAATTGGAAAGAAGCTAGAAGAATCCATTATTCAAACATTTGTTTCCGTCTCAAAGGAAAAATATTGAAAACATGTAATTTTTATAATGGCAGGAAAAATTTGGATCTTCATTTTCTACCTTTTCCAAATAGAGATGGAATTCAATTTTTGCTAGAAGACAATAAACTGATCAGCACTCAATGTGGACCTGATGGAACGATTTTTTCAAAAATGACGAGAAAAATCCAGAATAATGGAAATCTAAGAATCGTTTGGGAGAGGAATGGAGCAATCTGTGAGAGGGTTTATGAAAAGGTAAACTTCTTGTCTGTCTTTTTAAAGTTTCTTTTTTCAAGTTTCAACCTTTTTAGCTTCCCAACTGGTCATCCACCGTGGATCCATTCGAAAATTTCTACTAAATTCTTCTATTTTTGTTTACTCCCGTTTCCCATTCCTAATAAATATCCATCTGCACAAATCTCCCCCATGCGTGCGTTCCTCAAATTAATCCGTCTCCTTTTTCTCTGCCATTCCTATTGCCACCCAGCCCATTCGCATGCCAAACGAACGGGTGAATGTAGGTTAGAACTAATAACCAGCTTAAAGAAATAGCGCGTGGCCTGAAGAGGTGCGAGACAAAACGAACAGATGCTCTCGTTCCGACCTCGGCTTGCCTGTCCCTCCATCTACATCAAATTGAAGGAAGAAGGGGGGGGGGGGGGGACACTCCGCCCTCCCGTGACCCCTTCACCGAGAGAGAGAGTTATCTACTCATTCTTACAGCTGCCACCATTTTCTCGGTCATCAACCCTACCCTATTTTTGTATTAGCTCTTAAAAAAAAGTCGTTTAATGTCATTTAGGATTCAGTTCTTTTTATGTTCTTTCAGTGGACAGTGATAGGAAGTTTGATTGATTGAATAGTGTACTATTTGTTCAATGTCTCCCAATGAGCCTGCGCGTATGCGGGGTTGAATAATATTTTCTCTTTCCTAGTGCACAGAAGCTCTCGTCGAGTAGGACAGTAGTTTGGAGAAAAAAAGGGATTTTTTTAGAACTTTTAAAAGTACAGCAATCCTAATTATACCAGCTACTGTAAGCACTCTAATAGAACAATTCCAAACCCCCCCCCCCCCCCCACTTTTCCAGCTCGTCAACTTTGAGCTCATTTATCTAATTACCTGTGAAAGATATCAAATAGTACTCAACTGACAGAATGTTTGTCATAATATTAAAAATACTTTGTCAGCTAACCCCTTTTTAGTATCTTTCCCAGGAACCGAGATAAATTAGCTCAAAGTTCAAGTATAGAGTGAAAAACGTTCAAATCCTAACTTACCGTATTTCTTCTAGTAGAAGTGCACCCTAAACGTCTACCGTAACCACTAATGAAACATCTCCATCCCTCTTTTCTCCCCCAACCCGTCAACTTTGAGCTCAATTATCTCGGTTCCTGTGAGGGATATGAAAAATTTGTCAACTGATGAAATGTTTATCATCATATCACCAACATTTTATCAATTGACACATTTTTGATATCTCTCATAAGAATCGAGATGATTAGGATCAAAATAGACGGTTTGGGTGAGCTTCTATTAGACGATATACAATATCCATCGTTCTGTCTGTATCACCTCTTCAGAATTAAACTTATTTCAGGGTAATTTCAACAACAATAAAAAAAATCAAAACTCCTCCAATGGATTCTGTTTACCGTCTGCACAGCCCTACTATCAGTGAGGCAAGCTTCGAGTTCGTGAAAACTGAGAGCGATGTGGATTCACTTCTGCAGGTAGCTGAGAAGAGCCAGGACACTTCGGATGCCATTAGTTTGAAGAGCGATATCTCATCAAATGTTTCTGAAGATCCAGAAGTTCCTGAGTCTGATTTGAGCGTCTCGGAGGAAGAAGAGAAAAAAAGAGAGGAGATCGTCAACGATGAAACTTCTGACGACTCGGAGAAATCTCTGATTTCGACTGGAAACATCATCGGAGATTCTATGGGTCTCACTGTGGAGATTCCAGAAATCAACGAGAAACCCGTTGAAGCTGATAAGGACTGTGGTTTGATCATGGAGGTGGAAAACGTTGATGTTCCAAAAGGAGCCGAATCCCAACAAGAAGAAAAGAATCTCCAAGCTGATCCATTGGGTGTTATCGAAACTCCAATACTTCGGAATTCAAACCAGACTGCTCTGGACTATCAGAAAATGGAGCAGAAAGTAAACACTATGAGTTCTGAAATTGAAAAACTGCAAGAAAGTATAGAAAAATGTCACCAAAAGGTTTCGGAGGTATCTCAAACAATGGAGAATATGCAAGCGGAAACAAGAGAAAGAGCAAAGGTGAGAACTTGTAATAATTTATGATTCGTTGAACATTCAAATTTAAAGGGACACACTTTCATCAATGAATCGATCTGTGGAGAATGGCGTCTTCTCAACATGGAAGGAATGAACGAGGACATGAAAGCTGACGGAGTTACCTTCCCAAATCGTGTCAAGTCTCTTGTGGCCCATACCAGATTCCATTTCGATGGGTACAAACTGAGATCCCACCAGCGTCTCTTCTGCAAAGTCTTCGGCCATTCTGCAGTGTCTTATGGAAAATCAGTGGAAGGGAATATCACTTCAAACACGTTCCTCCGAGGAAATATGATGGTCACTGACTGTAAGGATGCAAGAGGAGTCACATGCGAGAGAACGGAACGTTATGTTGCGGATGGACATCTCCATATCTCGCATATCAACAGCTACGGAGAAAGAAACACATTGGTCTACGAACGGGTCAGGCCTAAAGTATCCTATCTACTCTCGATTGGAAATGTCACTCGACTTTATTGCAAATTTTGGCAGAATTGAAGGCACATCGACTTCCACGATCTCAAGAATTTCTTTTCGAACTTTTGTATCTCATTTTTCAATCTTTCTCAACTAATTACCTCAATTCTCTCATTATTGAGATTGTATTCACATTATGCTTCCAGTTATCCTATTATACTATATATCTTTCTTATCTGTGTATATTTTTTAAAAATATGAATGAACTTACAATTATTCAATACCTTTTTCTTTCCTCATACTACATTTCACGAATTTCAGGCTTACCAAGGATATTGGTCACTTTTTTCGGGGGTTTGATGGAATTTCTGGTATACCTTCGAGTACTTCCATTTAGAGACCCCTCAATTTTCTAGAAAACGAATTCCGTGAAAAAGTGGGCGGAGCCAGAAATAGAGCCTAAATTGCAAGCCTAACACGGTTTTACTTATGACCGTATGCAATTTAGGCTCCAAAGACCCCGCAAATCCCGGGGAGAGAATTTTCCGCGGAAAAGTGTGCGGAGTCGGGGGTGGAGCCAAAATTCCAACCCTGGCACGGTTTCGCCACACGGTTTCGCCACACGGTTTTTTTTGCACATTTGGACACGGTCATGAGGGGAGCCTAAATTGCAACCCTGGCACGGTTTTGCCGCAAGGTTTTTTCCGACTCCGTTCACTTTTCCCCGGAAAATTTCTTCCCCGGAATTTGCGGGGGTCTGTCTCAGGCTCGAGACCCCGCAAATTCCGGGGAGAAAATTTTCCGGGGAAAAAATTACCG
>NC_013486.2:10287389-10300356 GCF_000004555.2 Caenorhabditis briggsae | reverse complement strand
TGTGGTGGAATTCTAAGAAAAACCATGCGGCAAAACCGTGCCAGGTTGCAATTTAGGCTCCTCCCCTGACTCCGCCCACTTTTCTCCGGAGTTTTTTTTCTCCGGAAATTTTTGGCAACAAATTCGGGGGTACAAGGGGGTACAACTGATTTAGGGGTACAAAATTGGTGATTCGGGGGTACAAAATTCGTTGGTACAAAAATTCGGGGGTACAACGATTCGGGGGTACAAACTATCAATGATTCTGGGGTACAACCCATTTCATTTATGGGTACAACGCTTGTGATTCGGGGGTACAATTTTTTTCAGGGAGTTTCTGAATTCCTGAATTTCAGAGCTTGAAAATCTCAGAATTCTTAGAATTTCAGAATTTTGGAATTCCAGCATTTCGGAATCTGAAAATTTCGAAACTTCAAAATCTGAGAATCTAAAAATTTCCGAATTTCAGAATCTCAGGACTTCAAAACTTCGAAATCTCAGAATTTCAGAACTTTGGAATCCCAGAATTCGGAATCTGAGAATTTCGAAACTTCAAAATCTGAGAATCTAAAAATTTCCGAATTTCAGAATCTTAGGACTTCAAAACTTCGAAATCTGAGAATTTCAGAACTTTGGAATTCCAGACTTCGGAATCTGAAAACTTCCTAACTTCGTGATCTGACAACTTTTGGGAAAAGAAATGAGAAAAATTTCAATTACCACGAAAATTGAGGATAATTGGGAAAAATTGGGAAAAAAACGGAAAATTGGGGTAAAAACGAAGGAATATTGAGAAAAAAATAAAAATGAAATAGAATTGAGAAAAAGTGGTATTGAGGAAAGTATCGGCTGGGTTTTAATCCTAAATTAAGCATTAAAAACCTGAGTTTGTAAAACTTGTCAAGCTTATTTTACAGTTCTCCATTTTCAAAAAGAACAATGTGACAATGAGAAGTGAAAAATTTCTGTCGTCCTTAATTCCCAGATGCCGAAACACTGAAATTCCAAAGTTCTGAAATTCTCAGATTCTCAGATCCTGAAGTTCCGAAATTCTCAGATTCCGAATTCTGGAATTCCAAAGTTCTGAAATTCTGAGATTTCGAATTTTTAAAGTCCTGAGATTCTGAAATTCGGAAATTTTTATATTCTCAGATTTTGAAGTTCCGAAATTTTCAGATTCCGAATTCGGGAATTCCAAAGTTCTGAAATTCTAAGAATTCTGAGATTTTCAAGCTCTGAAATTCAGGAATTCAGAAACTCCCTCAAAAAAAAATTGTACCCCCGAATCACAAGCGTTGTACCCCTAAATGAAATGGGTTGTACCCCAGAATCATTGATAGTTTGTACCCCCGAATTTTTGTACCCACGAATTTTGTACCCCCGAATCACCAATTTTGTACCCCTAAATCAGTTGTACTCCCTTGTACCCCTGAATCATTGTACCCCCCGAATTTTTTGCCGAAATTTTTTTCTCCGGAATTTGTGGGGTCTCCCGGCTCCGCCCTTCACAAACGCAAACGCGCTTCACCGCGCTTTGAGAAAAATTCGGCGCCAAACGCATCACTTCCATTTTCAAAGCGATTTTGTTTTCCGTTTTTCGAACTTATTTTGGTGATTATTCCTGTTTCGTTTCTTTCAGAAATGGCTTCCAGCTCAACTGCTTTCTATCTCAAAGACGCCGGGTTTCACATTCGCAATGTTCCAAAGGAATGGAACGATTGGAACTTGTTCCACATTTTCCAAGTCTTTGGAAGAGTCGGATATTGCCGTGTTGCAGGACAATCAAATGATATGCAGCTTGGGTAGATAGATTAGGCAGCTTCAAATGATTCTTTCAACATTTTCAGATTTGTGAACATGTTGTCTGCTGCGGACGCCGAAGAAGTTCGTAAGAATTTGCACGATGGAAATCTGATTGGAGATAACTATTCGCTTAAGGTCCGCCAAGTTTTTCTAGCAATTATTCCTCTATTCAAAATTACAGGTCAGTGACCATAAGAACATCGGTGGAGCTCTTCTTCCAATGGCTTCCATTTCCGTTCAAAAGCTTCTTTCTTCGCCACCAGCAAAATCTGGACCAGTTCATCTGTCTTCTTCATGGCTTCCTCTCAACAAAGATATCGAGGTAAACATTTTGTTAATTGTTTGAAAATGTGAATTCCGATTTTAGGTTGAAGTTGTCGACTATCTTCCATCGTCGTCAGCAGCTAAGGATGTTTTCGCTCTAACGATTCTCCGTATCAACGATGCACAGTCAAATGAGAAGTACAATGCGATGCATGAAAAAATGAATTCGTATGCACAACTAGTGGCTTTCGATTCGGAGCTTCAGATCGGTTACGATGGTGTGTTCCGAGAGTCGCCACGCTCCATCAAGCGAGTTCGTCGTATTTCGGCAACAAAGCTGTATCTCGTTGATTTTGGAAAGATCATTAACTACGAGAAGAGCAAGTGCTTCCAGATTCCTAAAGTTTTCCAAACTATACCGACAAGAGTGGGTGAAAAACATTGGGTGCGAGTATCAAATACAATTTTACAGGTGTCATTTTGCGGTCTCGATGGTCTCACTTGGTCGGAACAAGCTATCCCATCTTTCGACAATATTCGTGAAGTCGTTCAGAAGTGGGGTGCGATGGAAAACGCGACTCTTCACGCCGTGACTTGCGGTTTCGCCGGTGCTATCAACATGATCAACCTATTCTGCGGAAACTCTGTTCTTGCCGAACGTCTTCAACGAAAAGGAATTTGCGAATACCTGCCACGCCATCAACAACCTCGTTTTGCATACTCTCGTGATTCTCTTCTCAAGCACACCAACGCTGGAGTGGTGAGAACAACCTTTCTACATAGCTTCTAAATTATCAATGCTTCTTCAGACTGCTCACATTTCGAACGATGCTGATGTGGTGAAGGATCTTTTGAAGAAGATCGACGGAGTCAAGAGCATGCTTCGTGAGCTCGATCTCTAACTCTTAATATGCAACAATTTCATTGAAATACCCAATTTATAAACAATTTGAATCTGAATCAATCGTTCAACAAAGCAACATGTTTTCAAAAACCCAAAAGAAAGATCAAGCATTTTGTTGTTCAGAGGAGGTAGTTGCCAAATAACGTTGTAGCGGAGAGTCGGCATTCAAAATCTCGATAGACCCGACGTCCAAAAGTTGATCGTCTTCTTCATCGTTCCAAACGTCTGCATTCAAAAAGTGCTTGACTACTTTTTGACGAATCATTTCCATCTTTCCGGATACCGCGAGGACTTCGGTTCCTAACTCAGATGCAGCTCCGCTTTGAAGAGTCTTTGCACTCAGTACTAGAGTGACACTATCAAGTATGATTCCAATGGCAGCGACACTATGAAGAACTCCCTTGGCGAGTGAAGAGGAGAGACGACCCTGTAAAAGAATGGATGGATATTTAAATAAAACAAATTTTTAATTTGACAAACCATAGATGTGATCGCAAATCTGGCTCCTAATCCAGTGATTCCCGAAACAGAAAAACCGAAAATGGTCTTAAGTTTGTTTTCCATGTCATTATCATCTTTGAAGTGCTTGTAGAACTCTTCTCCCTCCACAATCTTTTTCACTGCTTCCATTAATTCTTGTCTCGAAACAAGAAGTTCTTCAAACAGTCTTTCATCTTCTTCAATCAATGCGAGCAGTTCCTTGTGCTGTGATTTTGAAAACATCCATTTGGAGATCCCGGTTGCAAGGTTTGATATACCGGCAGCTGTACCAACAATTAATCCTGCGACAGCAACAGGAGGCATCAGAACAACTCCGCCGATGATAGCGAAACCCGAAACAACTCCAACAGAACTTCCGACTGTAGTGGAAATCGCACATCCTTTCTCCCAGTTGTGAAGCTGGAACAAAAATGTATAGAAAACAAGAAATCTTCTCTTCTAAAAGAGAAGTCGAATTTTTTTCCAGAAATATCTCCCCACCTTTTCTGCAATATCTTCCATTTTTCTGACCATTCTTCTCCGGTTATTACTCCATTTATCCAGGAACTCCTGAGTTTTTATCGCTTTCTCGCTGAGCTCTTTCGACATTGATTTGGGAATCTAGAATTATTAAGATTACGCTTTCCTTTTTCTAAAAATCAACTCCTCACAAATAGAAGACTTTCTAGAGAGCTATAAATAGGTATCCCGTTGTCTTCAGGTTGGGAAACCTCTTCATCGCGTTCCTCATCTTTTATCTGCATATTTAGTTCGCTGAAAATTAAGTTAAATATGTTAACTTAAAGCATCAAATTTCAATTTCATTTAAATAGAAAGTAAAGGAAACAATCTGAAGAAGTTCTTCAAAAATTAGGAGAAGAAAATACCAAAGGAAAAGGACAAAACAGTGAAAACCATAAACTAGAGGAAAGTTTTGAAATAATAAATGAATTGTTTCGCAATTTCAGAAACGATAGTCAATGAACAGAAGGATGGTAAGCGAATCACTAGAAAACAACAGCTAGATTAAATGATTGGAGAATTTAAAAACGAATATAAAACGGATGATGCCAGTATAGAAAACGGTTTGCGAAAGAAAAACGGAATGAATGTCTCTCAATCTTCGTCCGTTTTTGATTGCTAATTCCTAAATTTGGATGATTTTAGGCTACGGTAGTTTTTGTTCAGGTCTAGGACACCAGCGGTTTTCTTTCACAAATGTCATATTTTAGGCTGGCAAAATAGTGACAAAATTTTCAAAGAGAACCTTTCAAGTGGAAAACCCTACAGACATTTCTTCAAAAAATCAGTTGACCAAAATCGTTCAGCTTTCTTCAAAATAACTAGGAATTGGTAGCATGCAATAAATATCATAAATTATTATTCAATGGGTTTTGAAAAGTTAGAAAGGAAAAAAAAATAGAATCGATTGGAGAATCACATGTTTACCCCGATGGCCTCTCTCCTCCTTTCCTTGTCGTTCTCGGGTGCCTCCCATGACACGTTGACCCTCTCGGCGAGAGACAAAGAGGCGGCAGGCAACTGGGGGAAGAAGGCTCGAGACCATCGGGTCAGACGATGCTTTATATTTAGGTGGGTCTATGGGTGAACTAACGTTCTGTAGAATTCATTGGGACAGAGGAATTGACTAAATTATGATGAGGGCGAAAAAAGACAACATTATCACATAGAAGACGAAAACAGTTCCCAGGTGTATATTGATAAGAGAATTCAGTAGGTGATACGAAGCGTGAATAGAGAAAAAGAGTTAAAGACGAGAATGGAACGAATATTGACAGTCGAATGTGCATAGACGTCGTAGTTGATGAGTGACGGAAGTTAGCGATCCTGAAATTGAAAATTGTAGATATTACAAGTTTCTCCGACGGCAAAATTGTTCCCAACAAAAGAAAATCAAAATTTCAAGAAGTGAACCTCTGATTCAAGAAAGATGAATGTATTGAGGGGGTATGCATAAGTATATACTCAAATGATCAAAATACTTCGAAAACAAAGCTCAGCGGTTGTTTGTTTTCTCACAAACAAAAAAGAAATCAGCTGACCGACTAGCGCTCCCAAAGCAGGCTAAACGAGACTTGTTTTGGTCAATAAAAACTTGAAACTGAATATGAATTCAGCTTTAAACGACGGAACTGAATGCAATTTCACACACAACACTTATGAACCAATCAAATCAGACATCTCAAAGATCAAATGGAACCAGTGATAAAAATTCCGAAAAAAAATATTTTTTGAATAAGGTGAATCTAACCAAAGAAAACCATAAAGCCACAAAACAACCAAGACTACATATAGTGTAAACTTGCCCTTGCTGCCAATAAATTATGTCTTTTCTCCAGTAGCTGGAGGAGCACGCTGAATTGAAGAGAATCAAATGATGTCATTGATGGTTAATAACCATCTAATAATTTTTTCAAATCTAACGTTCTACTTACCGACATGTAAGAAGCAAATGATGTCGAGAGGGTGGACCATTTTTCAGCGACTTTGTTGGCTCCAGCCCGGAAAGAATCCTTCAAATCAGACATATCGGGAACCTGGAATAGAATGTTAGTTGGAATTTTACCTACGGACATACCTGGCTAGACTGCCGATTCTGGCTTCCGTTACCCCAAAGATCTTCCGATCCGAACGAAGATTGACCTTCGCACTTGGACAACGCACTCTTGGTTTCAAACTAAAACAAGTGTATGTCAGCATGATTCTCAAGCTTTTTTTCAACTTACATCCATCTCAGGTGTTCCGAAGTACATATCACTAGAGATAGCCTTGGCGTTTCCGAACTTCTTTTGAAGATCAACATCCGAAACAGGAGTAGAACCTGCGGTGAGGCGAGTTGTTGGAGCACGAGACGTTGACGAGGAAGATGAGGATGCAGTGTAGCGAGACTTCCTTAAAATATTACTGCTACACCTAATAAACTGATTGCATTTATAACTCACTGTACTGGTTGTGTCTCGAATGAATCGAAGAAATCGTCTTCTTTGTTATTTTTACTACTTCCTCCACTTGTATAATCCTTGGTGAAGAAATCGTCTTCGTTGTTTGTGCTTTTCTTTCCATATTTGTCGTCAATCACCTCCCAATCATCATCTTCCTTTGGCTGTGGCGACTTCTTAAATGTGAGCACATCGTCTTGCTTGATGGAGCGAATACCACCGGCGACAGAATGGGCAGCACGAGCTCGGCCGACTCCTCCCATACCAAGACGATCGACAGAAGCTGCTTTTGTTGGATCTTTAGCGACTTTAGCCTGAAAATTGATATATTGTGAAACTGAGTTAACAGAAATAATGTCTTTACCTCCATTTGCTTCCGTTGAGCATCAATATCTTGCATAGCAAATTTAGCACTAAGCTTCTGTAGAGCAGCAGCATCCTCTGCTTTTTGCTTATTGTCGAGTTCAACTTGGTATGCAAGTTTGTTTGCAGCGATTTCAGCTTCTTGCTGTTTTTCTTTTTCAGCAGCACGTTGCTCAATTTCATCGAAATTGATGCGCATTTTTTGAGCTCCGAGAGTATTCTTTTTTGCGCCGAGTGTCGCTTTTTTAATTGGCTTTTTGAGAATGACAGAGACTGGAGCAGCAGTTGGAACTGCCACAGAATGATCTAGATGATCAACGCTTGGGCCATGACTAGAATCTTCGGTTTTATGGTCAGCAATATAAGCATCAGAAGACAATGATGTAGCAGAGGCGGAAGAGTGACCAAAATCCTGACTGAAGAAATCTTCTTCTTCCTGAAAAATGATTGGTAAGTCGGTTTTTACTTCTTTCATGTGCAGCTATCTTTCAGAAAGATTTTTAGGTGAACTTACCGCCGTTTTTTCTTCAGTATGCGTGACAGTGTCAATTATCAATTGGGTTCCGAACTTGCGTTGAGCCTCCTGACATAATGTCGAAAGTTTGTCACGATACATTTGAGCTGCTCGGCTTTTGTACTTCTGCTGAGCCTCAGTCGTGTTGCACCCGTGGGCTTTGAAAAATTGGGTCTATAAATGTAACATGAAATGTTTTCTGTAGAATGATAACTCACAGCATTTCCATTTCCTCCGAGCTGCATTGCTCTCAGTTGCAGCCAAGTCCAGTTAGTATCCAAGTTGGTCGAACGAACAAACGTGAGATGAACTCCAAGGTTGCGATGAACAGCTGAGCAGTCGATGCAGAGAAAGACTCCATAAGTTACAGTACACCATGTGGGATTCCGAGCGCCACAGTCGAAACAGAGCTTTAAACATGGTACTTGTTTCGACATTTTACAGTATGAAGTACATTCAGCACTTTTTTAACTATTTTCAAAAATGAGTTTCAATCACAAACCTTATTTGGAGGCAGTGCTCTCAACTTCCGCATTGCTGTCTGCAAGTCCACTTTTGAAGGTCCATTCTCGTCAGACATTTTCTGAAAACAAATCAACCGTAATTTACGCTTATAGAACATTGAGAAATATAGAGAATAGCACAAGGAAAAGCTGTCAAGTCGCTGTACGAACATAAAATCAATTGCATGAAGAAACCGGTTTCCGTGGAAGGAACGTAAAATTGAGACAACCCTCTGAGGATCAGGAAGTGATTGTACTGATAGGGATCGCTTATCAACGTTCGCGACATAGAACTTGATAGAAATCAACTGGAAGTTATTGATTCAGCGATTGAGGACGTGGCAATGTAGTCCATTGAAAAGCAGAGGCTTTGCATTAAATTTCTGTGTTACACGTCGCTGTCCGCAAACACCACTGCGGAGTCGGCAGTCAACATTACGACAGTTCTCCGGATTGCGACTTGCAAAGAGGACATCTTCGAGGAACCGATTCTGAAGAAATCGGCGCAGAATTCCAACTTTCACCTAACTCTGCTGCAGCAGTGCAATTAATTCCGCCCTGATTTCCTCGTAATCTGTTTCTCGAAGACGACCCCTTCCTCGCAATTGGAGACGTCAGTTGAATTTCAGAGCAAAAAAGCTAGAATAATACCGACCTACCTATTGTTATACACTGAGATGCTACTTCCAAAGTAACTAGTTGATGTTTAGCCCAACAAGAGATGATGGTTTAATGGACTTGTTGACTGGGTGTTCAGAGTAGTACGGTACCACTTCCACGAGAAATCGCAATTTTCGACGTGAAAAAATAAATGAAGACCTGATATTTATCTCTCACTAGAAAACACATTTTCAGGTTCAAAACCAACAGTATCCCTTTAAATTTTCATACTCTCAAGAAACCATACAAATAGTTAATGATTGATACGAACAGAAAACAATCGGTTAGAAGCTACGATATTCTTTGAATGAGTTGCGAGCGAAGACGCCGGAGTCTCACTACTCTTCTTCTGTTTTGACTTTCTAAAGACTTTGATTCGAATTGCTTCTCGAATAGATTCATTGATTAGAACCATGACAAGTCTGCAATTAAATTATAAAATTCTGATTAAGTTCTCTCCCAGTACCCTTCCAAGGTTCTTGCGAGTATTCTCGAATAGGCACAAACCAAAAACTGGAAGCATAGAGCAGAATAAAAAGACCATGCATAGGTTGTGTTAAATGTGTCTATTGCTATAATTAGGTCCTGACAAGCACTTTGAAACAACATTCGTCGATATCGTCTCTGCCGCTTCAAAAGTTGCATTGATGAAATTTTAGCCGATTTCTTTAAGGATGAATTTAAAATCGAAGAGAGTAAAATTCGAAACTCAGCATCGGAAACTAGTTTGAAAAATTCAATAATATTAAGAGTATTAGATATGAAAGACATAGAAAATGCAGAGTATGTGAACAACGAACTCAATCGAATTGAGCACGGAATCCGGCACCCAACTAATTTGATTCAGTTGAAATATAAAATTACAACCATCTATAATATTTTGTATTTAAAACTGGAAAAAAAATCAAGTTAAGCCCTTACCCACAAATCCGGGAAGGGATACTGTAATGGAAATGATGAATATGATGGAAAGGAAAACCTGAAATTTGAATGTTTTTTTTCCAGTGTGTGTATATCGAATTCTCCAACGAACACGATTAGGATAATATTTGTATTCTGTATGATGTGCTTGAGGAAGACAAACAGCCATGAATCTATTCCCAGCTAATAGTATCTGCGTTGTTGGACCTGAATTCGGAATTGTATCAATAGAAATATAGGTAGAGATTACTGTAACTCCATGCAAACCATCCGATTATTCGTCCAGAAAGAACGTTATAAAAATCTGGGAGGTAGTAATAGTTTCTCGAAAAATGTGTTCATCTTTTGGAAAAAACTTTGAAACTTTGAAATTACAGAAAAGTGACTGGAACTGGCCAAACAAGAAATCCAATGCAAATTATATTATTAGCCATACTTTTAACCATGCAAATAACCAAAAATCCACTGTTCCGTTTAAACCTTGTAAACAAAGAAACAGCTATAGTAAGGTTGAGAACCAGTCCAAGGATAGATGTCTATAAAATATTCAGAATGCCGAAAACTTGTAATAGAATGGCTGCTCACACAGTCAAGCTTGAGCTGATTTATCTTGGCTCCTATAAGAGAGAACAAACATGTGTCTAATACGAACATGTTTTTGATATTATGATAAACAATTTATTAGTTGACCGTTTTTTGATATCTTTGACAGGAACCTAGAAAAATTGGCTCAAAGTTAAAAGTTAAGAGGCCCTTCCATTTAAGGTTTTACTATGGGTTCACCCCAAAATAAACTCACCAATAGCATTAAAGTAGCTGAAACTATTCTCAGCCTGGTAGTTGATTCCTCCATAGGTTTTTGCTATCTTGAAAAATCTCAGACAGAATTAAATTTGAATTTTTATGTTCACACAAATAGAGCAAGAGGTTTTGAGAGAATCACTGATCAAAGGGTGAGAGAAAATAGGTGACAAGTGAGGTTGATATAAAATTTAAGCTTTATTGTATTGTCAAGAAATGGAGAAAATGAAAAAGGAGAATAACATACCAAAAGGAAACAGAAACAGGTGTAATTTGTCTCTGATTCACCTTTAAAGGTGTTCTGAAATTTACGTGACTATATGTCGGTCAGGAGCAGATGGAAATGGGACTGCAACAGGAAAAAAAAGATAAAACCTGAAATCTCTGATTGGGGTGTAGGGGTTTTATTCAGGGATCTGTTTCCGAGGGAATCGGGGCGGAGTCAGAGTTAGGTGAAAGTTGAGACTCCGCCTCTATCTACAGAATGGGTTCCTCGAAGATAACCCCTTCCTCGCAATCCGGAAGTGTCTCAATAAAACTGGGAAAAAACTTGTGACACACATTCCTGGAACCTATGAAAAAGTAATATATTCCGACACACTTTTTGAAAGTTTTTAGTAAATCACGTTTTCACTACAACCCCCTCTCCCCCACTTGATTTTATTAAACACTGAAAATCAAAAAAAGAGCAATCTGTTCGATTGAATTGGAATATGTATGCCGGCTTATTGGAATCATGTTTTCGTGTTTTAGCACTATTTTAGTCTTTAAAAAAGGTTAGAGAAAAGTGCGTGCCAAAATATATAAGAGGATCGGCCCATTCTCCCGGGGTACATCAGAATGGGGTACATCGTGCTCATGGGGTACAAAGTCTCAGGGGGTACATAGTCTCATGGGGTACATTTTAGGTATAATCTCATGGGGTACATTTTTCGCTTTCTCATGGGGTACATCTCTGAAATACTCAGGGGGTACATCGCATTGTCTCAGAGGGTACATCGCATTGAATCTCATGTGGTAAACATCAAGTCGGATTCTACAGTTTCAGCGCTCATAGCTGCCTGATTTTTCCAACATTCGTTACATATTATGAGTGGTTTTTTTTGTTTTCCATGTAGTTATTCAAGAATGTAATTTCGCTTTTGATGTGGTTTGGAAAAGAGATAACTGTCCAACATTATTTCTTCTCATCCATAATTCAGAAACATTTGGCTGATTGAAGAAAAATTGCCTATTGCAAGATATTCGGAGATTTCGGCAAATTCTCTTATACAACCATCTCTTATACTACTTTTCTCTTATACTACCGAGTCTCTTTTACTACCACTGTCTCTTATACTACTTTTTTCCAATGTGTCTCTTATACTACCGAGTCTCTTTTACTACCACTGTCTCTTATACTACTTTTTTCCAATGTGTCTCTTATACTACCGAGTCTCTTTTACTACCACTGTCTCTTATACTACTTTTTTTCAATGTGTCTCTCATACTACCAAGTCTCTTTTACTACCAAGGTCTCTTATACTACTTCTTACCACAGAGTCTCCCATACTACCAAAAGAAACAAGGCTTTCGGCCTAATCCTATAGTTGGCAAAAAATTTGGGGGGTACAAGGGGGTACAACTGATTTAGGGGTACAAAATTGGTGATTCGGGGGTACAAAATTAGTAGGTTCAAAAATTTGGGGGTGAAAACTATCAATGATTCTGGAGTACAACCCATTTCAAACAGGGGTACAACGCTTGTGATTCGGGGGTACAATTTTTTGAAGGAGTTTCTGAATTCCTGCATTCCAGAGCTTGAAAATCTCAGAATTCTTAGAATTTCAGAACTTTGGAATTTCAGTATTTCGGAATCTGAGAATTTCGGAACTTCAGAAACTGAAAATCTGAGAACTTCCGAATTTCAGAATCTCAGAATTTCAGAACTTCAAAATTTCAGAATTTCAGGGCCTCAAAACCTCAGAATTTCAGAACTTCAGAATCTCAATATTTCTGAATTTTCAAAAACTACGGCAGAAAATTTTCACTTCTCATTGTCTTTTGATTGTTCTTTTTGATTTTGTGTCATATATTTCACTCTTTATGAAAAAAAATTGTGGAAATTGTTGGGCATTTGCTGAAAGGCATTAGTTGCTTTGAATTTTTGAGTCTCGAAATTTCTAGAACGTACACAATAGAGAACTGTAAAATAATCTTCACAAATTTCACAAACTCAGGATTTTAATGTTTAATTTAGGTTTTAAACCCCAGTCCATACTTCCCTCACTACCAATTTTTCTTAATTGTTTTTTTCTCAATTCTATTTCATTTCCTTTTGCTTTCAATATTCCTTCGTTTTGCCCAATTTTTTTAGCCAAATTTTCCGTTTTTTCCCAATTTTTCTCAATTTTTCCCAAATTTTCAATTTTTCTCAAGTTTTCCCAATTTTTCAATTTTCCTCAAGTTTCGTGGTAATTGAAATGTTCTCATTTTTTCATAATTTTCTAAATTATTGAATGAAGGAAACAATCACAATTCAGTGATTTTCCCACAAAAATTCAAAAATCCCAAAAATTGGCCCAAAATGAGCTATTTTCCTTCGAAAATTGTTCGAACTGGGCAATAAAACACTACAAAAATTATTAAATTAATTTTTTTCGATTAATTACCACGAAAATTTGAGCAAAAACTATGAAAAACGAAGGAAAACGGAGAAAAATCCCAAAATAAAATTTCCCAGTGATGACGTCATCAGTCCATGGCCGTGGCCGAGCTGCGGGGTTTTCTCTTCCATGGGAAATTTCGCAAAATTCACAGCTTTTCACAAATCCCA
>NC_013486.2:10249937-10286467 GCF_000004555.2 Caenorhabditis briggsae | reverse complement strand
AGAGACAGTGGTAGTAAAAGAGACTCGGTAGTATAAGAGAAAAGTAGTATAAGAGATGGTTGTATAAGAGAATTTGCCGAAATCTCCGAATATCTTGCAATAGGCAATTTTTCTTCAATCAGCCAAATGTTTCTGAATTATGAATGAGAAGAAATAATGTTGGACAGTTATCTCTGTTCCAAACCACATCAAAAGCGAAATTACATTCTTGAATAACTACATGGAAAACAAAAAAAACCACTCATAATATGTAACGAATGTTGGAAAAATCAGGCAGCTATGAGCGCTGAAACTGTAGAATCCGACTTGATGTTTACCACATGAGATTCAATGCGATGTACCCTCTGAGACAATGCGATGTACCCCCTGAGTATTTCAGAGATGTACCCCATGAGAAAGCGAAAAATGTACCCCATGAGATTATACCTAAAATGTACCCCATGAGACTATGTACCCCCTGAGACTTTGTACCCCATGAGCACGATGTACCCCCGATGTACCCCATTCTGATGTACCCCGGGAGTATGGGCCAAGAGGATCTCTCAAAACGAAAACAAAATAACACATTCATGGTATTGACTTATTTCTCAGGCAAGGATAATAATGATATGAAATACATTTTTGATTTCACCTTTTTTTTGACATGAATTTGAAAATTCGAGTAAGAATAATAGAATGGCATAATAACTCAGGAAAACTCTGGTAGGAGGTTGGTCAGACTCCGGATAAAATCTCTACTAAAGCCGACCAAACTCCTACCAGCTTATTATAAAGTTCCGACCTCGTAGTGTTTCAACTTTCAATTTCCGACCAAAATCTGACCATGGCCCGCTAAACAGCCGCTTTTGGGAAGGTTCCAACCAGAACCTGAAAAATATTCATTCAAAATCCGAACTCCTTTTAACTTCTGACCGAAAGTAATAAGCCGACAGTCGAGATTCTATTAAGCCTTTATCAAATAAGGAACCTCGTTTGAAATAGAATAACAACGGCAAAAGTATTGAAAACACATAGAAAAAAGGACAAAACATAAAACTTTCCTTTAAAAATAGCGAGTTATTCAATCTAGGGACAAAAACCAAAATTTCATTAAAAGAAATCGAATTACTTGGATATCTATTTTGGTCTGGATTATGCCAGGAATCAGGGTTAAAAAAACAATTCGGAAAGACAATAGCGCAAATCGAATAAGGTCATGGAAAGTTTTGATGACATACCGTAGGACCTGTATCAGAAGGAGTTACAGATATATTCGATTACAGGAGATCTTCTATTAAAGGGGCCCTTCTAATACAGGTTTTATGGTAATCTAAAAATATCACACAAGAGCTTTCAGAAAGTCGCATTTCATGGAGCAAAAAAAAACAACTTGAAGAAATAAGCTAATTTATTCAAATTACAATTATTTAAATGTGTTTCAGTAGGTTCTATATTTACACAAAAATCGAAGTCACGATTGAGATCATAGACTTTTTTGGCATCACAAATCCTTATTACAACTTCTTTTTGGCCACATAATGATCAGCGAGTTCCATGAAGAGATTTGGACAAGTTCCTGGAAGTTAATCATAGAGCAATCACAGGCACTGCGCGACTGGCTAAAAAAGGAGCGGAACCAGCTAAATAAAGAAAAAACGCAGCTCCGGTTTCCGAACCGGCACTCTATTCAAATTAAATGAATGATCCGTCGACAAGCCGTCAACGGCCCACCAGCACCGTCCAGCAGCCGACTAGACGGTGTTCACCCGTCCGAGCCTCTTCAGCTGGCACCTAGCAATTATCCACCACTCCCAAAATAATAAGGATTTCAAAAAGCAACAAACCTTCGTATTTGATTTGTGGTTGAGATGTCATTGAATGTTGCTTGCAAATTGTGGAAAAAATGCGTCTGGAGATCATTTTACACGATGGGCAGTCTCCATCGTAACAGTGAACATTGCATCTAGTGGCAACGCAAGAAAGAACTTTTGAGACGTCTTCAGTGAGGCAGTTGAATACACAGGTTTCGAGTTTTGGGCACAGTCCAGCTGATAATAGTTCATTGAAAAGTTTTAAAGATTCGCAGAATTCTTACAAGTCTTTTCTCCCTGAGCCAAAGCACTCATTTGCTCCAAAGCGTAATGACAATGCTTGCATTGAGAACACTCATTTCCACATTTGGCAGCAATGCAAACCATATCAAATCTTAAAAAAAGAAGTTTTATAACAATTGAATTGTGAAGAAGCTTACTTCTCGACTAGATTTCCAAACACTTCCTCTCTCGAAGATTCTATCACAATCTTTCGTACCATATCTGCAAAAAAATATATGAATTCAGCCCATTTCCACAATATTTCTCACCTTTATTCAAACACTTTTCAACGGCACAACTAGTCATCAGAGAGCAAGAAGTGCTTGATTTTGGACTTGAACTGTCTACAAGTCCCAGGAAAATTCCCATTGCAGAAATCAAGAAAGAATAGGTGTTCATTATTAGGTTTCAACCCGAAATTCTCAACGGGATACTTCAGAGATTCTCAATGTTTCATTATATAGGGTCCGTTTCAGAGTGGGACCGCCCGTTTATGTCCGAACAATAGCCTTTTTGTGGGCATTAACGAAACGAGAAGCTTCTGAAATGTCTGGGTTCTCCTATATTCTATGTACTATTTTGTAATGGTTCGTACAAGAAACTGTTTCTTTTCTAGTGTCACTGACCCCTCTCAAGGTGACCTTACAACCACATTGAGAGGGAGAGATAGAGAGGAAAAAAGTAGAAGAACGATTTTATCGGTGTGACAAAGGAATTGTATTGGTTGGAAAAAAGAGGGAGAGGAGGAAAAAAAATAAAAGAAAAAGAAAAATGGAGAGAGAGAATGGAGAAACTTACACTTGTATGTTTCAGATAAAACACCTAAAACCTAAAGTAATCTGTCAAAAATCGTGTTCGCTGAATGGCAAACATCACCGGTAACAACACAGTTATTAAAATTAATTCGACTATTCCTGGCAACTTTGAGCAACGGTCTGCAAAACTACAGATTCTAATTTGCGAATTAGCAGGCCAAAGGTCTGGCAAACTACAAACCCATTATTAAAATCCCATACTCAAAATAATATAGGCTTTAAATTCAGGCATTAACTGCCAAAGACTATTCATTTTCAGAACCTTCAATTCTTTTTAGGTTAATCATAAATCATTTAACAGTCAAAATTGAATCGTGTACCTCTCTAAACACGTTTTCCTTTTTTCGTATATCTTGTTACACACGATAAGAACAAGATAATCAATCTGAAATTTGTTTCACAACGATCAATCCAACAATGCGAACTCTAACCTTCTCATCGTTTCGAACTACAATTCCGGTAACTCGCCTGAATTTGTCTTTTTTGTCAGAACATCAAAATTCAGAAAAAGACTCGTCACGTCAATGCTTCTCCATCTCCCACTCCTTCAGTCACTCAGAAGCCATCATCTCAATCTGGATGGGATTATTGGACACGTGTCTATTCTGAAGATTCTCAGAATTCAGCACCATCTCGTGATGTAAGAGTTTCCGATATGCTTAGGTCAGACACTCTTGTTCGTGCCAAACTTCTGTTTTTGAATGTTCCTGGTCTTCCAACTGTTCATAAGAATATCATTTTGAATCTAGTTAAAAAAGAGATTCGGGAGGATATTTCGATTCAAGATGTCGTTGTTGTCCCTCCAGGAAAATGGTTTCTCAATTTCTATCGTCCAGAAGATGCGTTGAAAGTTTTCAAAGTTTTCAACGGGTTCAATTATCGTGGACACACTTTGGTTGTCAGATTCTGTTTTCCAGATGGGACGGTCAGTTCAAAAAAGTTCTAAATATTTTGAAAATTCTACTTTTCAGTACGGAGATGAAACAGCCCTGACTGAATTGGTCCAATGTAGCAACAATGCGAAAGGAAGACTTTTCGAGCAGAGAGAAATCGTTCAAGATGTAAAAAATGGATTTAGAATATTTATTCAAAATTTTTCAATTTTCAGACTCTCTCTTCTGAATGTTGGACTATTGCCGAATACGAAGTATTGCAAAAATTTGAGACAGAACTCGTAAATCTTCTGAAAACTCACGCCTATCTACCGTACCACAATGTTCTTCAATCGATGCGAACTCTTTTTTCAAATCGAATTCCTTCGGCCACATCTTCAATTTTCATTAGTGAAGCATTGACTCAATGGCCAACTGGATTCATTCGAATGTTCAATCGAAATGTCAAAGTGGTTTCGAATACAATGTGTCTGTCCACTAGCTCATATTACACTCAACGTATTCATGATTCTGCAATGGAAGGTATCCTAGAATTTCAAAGTTTTTCAAATGAATAAGTTTTCAGGGGGCTGCTCTGTTCATCGCAATTCATGGGAGCCAATGGTTCCAGAAGACATTCGAAGTGATATTCAATTGATTCAATACATCCATTCATTCCTCGGACACTTTGGACCACAGAACATTGATGTTTGTATTCTTTATTAATTTTAGTAACTTTTAATTTTATTTTCAGATTGATGCTCCAATTCGTATTCTGGCTCAATCCCTCCGTGGAACTTGGCCAAAGTCTGCCGAAGAACTTGCTTCTCTACTCACTGATATTTCATCTGGAGTTGCTATTGTCAACCGTGTTTTATACTTGTCCAGTAACCCAGTTCATCATGAAAAAATCATTGACAATCTGGCGGTAATACCGATCTCTCCGAATCTTGATTTTTCATATTTTTCACTATTTCAGACATACCAAGATGACTGTACCGATGTATATTTTCTTCCGTTGTCCAGTTTGGATGGACAAAAATTGATGATTGTCGATGTCGAAGACCTTTAAGATCTTCTGAAATCTCTTCTTCTTCTTCTCCTTCTTCTTCTAATTACCTGCTTCTACCTGCTTCTGGAATTTTGAATCAAAACGGCTACTTTCTGATGATATGTGCTCATTCATTTTCCTGTATTGCTGTTTCGAAAATTGCTATACGAATAGCAAGGCTTCCTGAATAAACTCTTTGTTCTATTATTTTTTGAATTCTGTACAGTATGCAAAAAATTTATATAAAATTAAAACTTTAACAGCCAACAGGTCCGTCACCTTTTTCCTTTAAATCGAGTAGGTATCACGTACCCCCATTTTCGACATTTTGTAGAAATTTTGTAGAAATTTTTTTGAAGAATCGTAACCAGGTCGATTCCGGTCCGTTTTGGCTGATTTTTTCAATCGATAGAAAATCTCTATGGCTACCCGGTTGCTAAAAATCGTCGAAATTGGTACATTTTGAACCAAGATATGACGCAAAACGAACAAGTGGATCCGATTTTTTTCGGTTTTTCGGTTTTTTCTACCGGATTAGGGCCTAAATTAAAAATTCGCCACGGTTACGAGATGCACACTTTTGATACCTATGCTGAGACAAAAAATGATCTGATTTGCTTAAAATTGAAAAAAGTTATTAAGTTTTGAGTGAAATGTTCGAAATTCCGATGGTCCAGCTTAATCCTCTTGGTACGCGAGAACCACTCACTGGATTGGTTTGATTTTTTGTATCAACATAAAGGAAGATCCCTAATTTCATTTTCTGTTTTCAGATTTTTTCCAGGTACACTGGTTCGAGAGAAATCGGTCAGAAACCGCACAAAAATCGAGAAAAAATTGAAAAAAATTTCGTCTAAATATTAAATATCGTGAAAAATCGTTCGAAAAATTTGCCTCGAAAAATTTTTCCCTTCTTCTCTTGGAACATCTTCTCACTAAAGTTTTTGTTACTTTTTAGGTGTTGCTGATATCTCTGATAGCTAATACATAAAATCCAAACATTTTAGAAATTATTCTGAGAGAGCGCTGGGCCAGGGCCGCAGGCCTTGTAACTGATTCGCCTAAATTTCCAACTTGTAAAGTTACAGGGCCGAAGGTCCTGTCCGGTCTGTTCGACCTGAGCAAGCAGAGCGAGCGAAGGGAGAACATACTGAAACTTGGATTAACTGATTCCACAGAGCCAGGGCCGAAGACCCTGCATTTGATTCCACCTAGATGCGCGACACAGCCGCGCCTAGCGGAGTCGACCGTAGGCCGAGGACGCTAGTCTAATTTAGACATAAAATCTAGTTGATCTAGCTCGTCGAAACCTTCCCATCGTATGAGAACAGAGTGGACAAATATGAACAAAATCACTGAAAGAACTTAAAAAGCAGGGAAGTGGGGAACAGGGCCAAAGGAAAATGATTGCGAAGAGAAAACAGGAAAGGAATGCGAAAAGACCCGTCTCGCGATGGACATCTGACTCGACGATATTCTGAAAAAAATGGATTTTTGTGGAAGCGATAGAGGCAGCTCTTCATCTCCTGAGTAGTGTGTGATTTTAGTTACATACGAGATGTCGAAAATAACACACTCTTATTTCATTTGAGGAATATAGTGGTCAAACTTTCTCAACATGATTTCTCTAGGCCACCCTTGATGATGGTCCAGAAATGATCTAACATGCACCTGATGTGTTATCTATAGGTCATTGAACATGGAAGCCTAACTTCCACCATTTGAGTTTTCTAGGCTACCAATTGTTATGACAAAGAAATGACCTGAGATAGACTTGGTGGGTTTTCAAGACCTTCTTAACATGGTGACCTAACTTTCACAGGTTGAGTTTTCTACCATGGTTAGTAGCCTAGGAATCCCACAATGGTAAATATCAGGTCATTTGTAGGCCATAAAAGTTGATGTCCTAAAAAACTCAACTTGCAAAAGTCAGGCCACCATGACAGAATGGTCTTTCCCACTGGGTCCAGCTTAGTGAGTCGAACGTTTAAAACGTTTTACAAAGTTTGCCGTTTTCGAAAAATATCTTTCGAAAAACACAGACTGCTCCTAAATATATGTCTTTCTCAGAAAATTGATAAAATGAAACTATAGAAAGTTAGGACCTGAAACCTGTTCATGATTGGAGGAAAGTGTTACAACAGAATGTTTAGATCAAACTATGTATAGACGAACATTTTGCAACTTTCACTACCTTCACTTTCCTATTTCTTTTTCGCCTCACTGATCAACTTACTCTGCATCGAGAACAGAATAGAACCACTGGTTTATCCCTGAAATCCAAATCAGGCCAAAAACAATATTGATCAATTCTTGATGTCGGTAGTCCTCTGATCTGTCGTCTTTCCCTCATTTCTTGGAATGTGCCTCTTTCTAATCCAGAAAATCCTCTCCTTATTATCAATCGATCCAAATTATATTTCAATCGATATGTCCTTCTTTTTTTTCCAAATGTTAGCTCATGCCATTTGTGGAAGTAACGGTGAACAATTATTCGACGTCGTCTGGAATACTTTTCAATTTTCAAAACTTTTTTTTTGAAACTCTCACCCTTTGTTAGCTAGCCACCTTCCGTACGAAACCTCCACAAAACTGAAAAATATTCCAAGAGCCACTCCAGATGAAACCAAAATGAATATATCCTGAAGGTAAATAGTGAATATACTTCTAATTGAAGGGCCCTTCTACTTTCGAATAGAAGTGCCCTCGTCAGTGATCCCACGAAAAGTTCAAGTGCAACCTCTAATTGGAGAGTCCCTCTAATGTATAGCCCCCTAGAGAGTGGCTCAGCCCTTCTAAAGCAGGTGTTATCATAATTTACCTTCATATTAACAAGTCCAAGTCTTGCTGGAGACTTATGAGTTTCTACGACACAGTTCGGTCCTCCTCGATCGATCCATTTTTGGTCCAAATTTTCCATTACTCCACCTAAAGAAATTTTTTCATGCTGTTCCACAAGTTAAACCCACTTTCAGACATTCTTAGAATTGCAGACGTAATATGAGGTGTCCATGGGCTATTTTTCTGTAATCCAATTCCGTATGCACTTCTTCCAAACAAACTTCCACGTGTTCTAAGCTCACAATGACGGGCGGCTTCGAATTCCAAGCGAGTCGAATCCCAAATGAATGCATCTAGAGATCCATTCAAAAGTGAATGAACTGCCTGAAAATTGATTCGAATTCATACTTTTTAGTAATAGAAATGCTCCAACCTCCGAAGCTCTATGCACATTGTGTGGTTCCATTTTTCTGAACATTGAGGAAAGTTCGACATGTCGTTTGAAATACTGGTACACATTCGAATTGAGAACAGTACCAAACGAAAAGTTGGCAGATGGGTTACGAAGCTGAAAGCGTTTTCAATTGCTTTTTGAACTAAACAACTTATTACTCTTGGATCTGTGACTCCCGTCAATCCTTTTTCGGGTTGATCCAACACCAGAAACGCTGCCAAGTTCGCAGTATACGATGCAACCATAATCATACAAAATCCACACCAAACGATTCCTAGAACTCGAGCAGAACAACTTCTTGGCGTTTCTGAATGCTCTTCCTATTTCTTTCTTGATTTTTAACTCACTTTCAGATACTCCAGAATTCAGAAGAACTCCCCAAACAAACCACATTGCCTCTCCAAAGTTGACATTTTCATCCACATCATTCCCAACCCAAAGCTCGAATTCTTTCTTCAAATCTTGATCCATTTCTCTGTCAGCTTGGTAAAATCTTTCGAATGGTGATTTGAAATCCAAGAAGAAAATAGCTAGACCAACAAGTATTACGGATATAAAAAGAGCTGTCCATAGAGAAGATTGAAGTGGCTGGAGGAATGATTGCATTGGAGAATCACGAGGAATCTGGAAGAACTCTCATAAATGTTAAGTTTATTAATTGTATTTACATTTTTCTCTAGGATTCTGATTCCATGATACAGCCATGGCTCGGAAAAATCTACAATTCTCTCTCTTTCCGGGTTTATGGTTATTCCACCAATCGCCATATCAGCTGTGTCTCCATCAAGTTCTCCAATAACTCCACCAATTGTTATTCCTGTCTGGAAAATAGAATTCTTAAATTTTCTAAATTCTAAAACCTAAATAAAATTACCGTTTCAGCCGCCTGAATGACTCCATACGACTCATTAAGGTGCAAAGAGAATGTGAAACTTGTGTCAATTGAATTATTCGCCTGAATTTTAGAATTTCTTTTTCTAAAAATGTTGAGATTGTGTACCTCAGGTAATGATAAATTCGAAAGAAGATCTATCGCTAATCCAGCACAGCAAAAATATTCAGTGGTATTCGCAGAAGTCATCGGACACGAATACCAAGGACCAGGCTGAAGACGTACTTACATTTGGAATATAAAAAACTTCTCACCACAACAATTTTGTCAAATTTCGACCATTCAACTACAGTACTCCCAAGTTCTGCACATTGAGATGGTGATCCTACGGGAGTTGTATAAACAAACGGAGGATCAGCTACAGTAACCACTCGAAGATGTTTAGGGAGAGAAATTTCGAGAGGTTTTGCTCCTCCAGCCCATTCAATTGATTCCTCATCCAAACGGAGCAGATCACCGATCTAAAGAGATAACAGTAATTTCTGAAGTTTCTGGTATGAATGGTATGGTACCATATTTCCAACTTGTCTCCTCTCCATATGAAAATTGATAATATCGTATTCCACTCCAATTCTCTCACATCTATCGTTGAAATGTACTCGACTAGTCGATGTTCCACAGATTTCATTCAGAAGTGCTGGAGCTTGGATGGAATTCCATTCAGCGTCCACACTGTCTCTATCACATTCAACTGGGGGAAAAATGTCGATGTTAGATTCTCGAAATATAGTTTCCATTGCAGATTTCAAAATTGAAAACGAATCTCTCAAGACGGAAAGAGCAGTTTGTCCAAGACGACATCCGAGAGATCCATTCGGAACATTATGGGCTTCGCCAGCACTTTCACTTACTATCCAAACTTTCCCTTTTCCAGTTAGATCACCTCCGTTTGCAAATATTCGCACGGCGTCGTCTTTTCTGGAACTCTACTATTGAAATGTTCATAAAAATAGTGTAACACTCACTTTGCAAATAGCAAAATGATATTTGAAGTGACTTCTTCAAAACTTTCAGCCAAAGTGTCATTCAGGTTCTCATTAAGTTCTACCTCAATGTATCGTTGAACCTGAAAAATAGTTTCAGATGCAATCTAGGGCAATTATAATTTACAATAATTTTGAATTCAACTCTTCTTCTTTCAAATTCAGCAACAAACTGATCCGCATTAATATCTCGTTTCACAATTACAACAACTACTTGACGATACTGCAGTCTCAACAACATGTGCAGAAACACGAACGCTTCATCAGAAAGTGGAGCTGTCGGACGGACGAACGTCGGATAGATGTTCTGAAGTTTTGTTCTTGAAAAAATTTGTATAATTACAGGGTGGCGCATAATTAACCGGACTAAAGTTCGTACTAGTGTAAAATTTGAGAAAAGCGTTGTATTGAGCTCAAATTTGGAGTATAAAAATTCAAATAGTTCATCAGTAAACTGGCCAAATTGCAAGTTATTAGATCAACAAGCTGAGTTATCATTTGTCAAAGTTGCTTCATCGGCGTGCAAGAAACATCACGACGCTGGTTATGATTTTTTGGACAGTCATAACAATACCTAGACTTGAGGAATCGCTTTCAAAATTTGAGAAACTTTGAATCAAATATGAAGTTATATTTCTACCAATTTTCGTGCTTTCACGATACTTACATCCGCAGATATACCCGTTTTTATCAGTCCGGGTAAATGTGCGTCACCTTGTATAAATAAACTCACCTTCTTACTAAACTCGGCATCTCTAACCATTACTCCTATTACTGGAAGTTTATAAAATGAAAGAGTGTAAGCAGAAGATGTGACTAAATCAATATATCGTGCTGAAGATGTCAGTGACGGAGAGAATATCACTGAAGCCAATGAGGAATTCAACATCTGACTACACACGATATCTTGTGTTAGCTCCAGTCGGTTTTCTCCACTGAAATCGACGACGTGAATGATTTTTTCAGCTTAACAGATTCACCTTTTTGCATCTACAAATGCCGCTGTAATTGTATGATTTCCCAAATGATATGAAGTTTTTCCAAACACTTCCACAAATGCATTCTGAGTCCGCTTTTTGATCATTTTTCCATTTTTTAGGTATTTACCCACCGTAACAGAAACTTTCAACTCTTCAAATGTGTCTTGATTTGGCTCAGCCACAATTAAAACTGACACTTTATAATCTATCGGACTCCCGAATCGTAATAAAATCCAAATGCAGAAAACAGATATTCGGAACATCTTCTGCTGAACAGTCTAGTCTTAGAAAACAGACACGGAAGGTAATTGAAAACTGGAAAAGTTTTGTGGAAGAAGAAAACAAGAAAAAAGACGTTTTTGAAATGGAAAATAAGAAAGGAGAAAATAAGGAAAGTGGACGAAAAGATGCTCTTCTTCGTCGTTTTTCAAAAACCTATTTCACTTTCACCTCTTCTCTCTTTTCGAAATAAGAAAAAACGAGAAGGACGAAGAAAGATGATTTGGTGGGCACCCATTTGAGCACAGAAAAGACAAAATTGACTAGTGGAAATGGGAAGGAAAATAGATGAGAAATGACGGGGAAACAATGAAAAAATCACACAACTCCTCTTAATTGAAGTTTTGCAATCTCTGTTTTTGGAAGTTGGATGCTTGACAGTGAGTGAAGATCAAAATTCTGTATAGGGGAACTCCGACCAAAACATTTTCTCTATTTTTTTTTTGCAGTGTCCCAGATTTTTATATATGAAAAAATCGAAAATCCAGAACTTCAGCTGATCCGAATTTCAGTTATTCGAAATTTCAGATTTTCAGAATTTTTCAGATTTTCAGCATTTCAGACTCTAAAGTTTTTAGATTTTCTGAGGCTCACACTTTCAGAATATCAGAATCTCACTAATCTCAAAGTTCAGAAATTTCTGATTTTCAGAACTTCAGCTGGTACGAGTTTTAACATTTCAAGATTTTCAGAATTTCACATGTCACGCTCTCCCACAGAACATTTCCGAACTGCAAATTAATTTTTGATCTACAGAAAAAAGTTTGGCGCGATCACAATTGCAGGTCTCAAACCATAATTTCAGAATTTTTTATCTGATTTTGTGGAGTTCCAAGATGATCCAAATGATTCTTTAAAAATTAATTAGTCGTTATAGATTCATGTATGGTCCTTTTCCGGAAGAAAAAATGTCAAAAATGGTCATTTTTGAAAGTGTTTTACAGAAAAAAAAATGTATCTCCTCTTTCAGTTTTTGACATTCCTAGGAGTTCTATAGCTCAAAAAAACCGCAATTATTTTCTCTACATTTTCTATGGATGAATTTTTAATTCGTCTGATAAAACTTTTTTATGTAATTCAAAAAACAACTCAAAAATGCTATTTGTGCAATTTCATGAGGGCTTTGAATAATAAAAAAGTTTTATTAGAGAATTTAAAAATTCATCCATAGAAATTTCAGAATTGCAGAGCTTTAGAAATTTTGGAACTTTCAAATTTCCAGAATTTGAGAATCTCAGAATTAAATCATCGGAGTTTCAGATTTTGGAATTTCAAGCACCCAGGAATCTCAGAATCTCAGGATTTCGGAATTTCAGAATTTCAGATTTCCCGAGATCCAGAATTTCAGACTTTATAGTTTCAGGATTTCATACATTCCGCTAGTCCGAACTTCAGAATTGCAGAGCTTCAGAATTTCAGTCTTTTGGAACTTTCAACTTTCCAGAATTTCAGAATTTCAGAATCTCAGAATCTCATAATCTCAGAATTTCAAAACTCCAGAATTTCAAAATTTCGAATGATACGAACCTGAAACTTTCCCTACTTCCAGTGACATTTTTCTTCAATATTTCAAACCGAATCGTTCCTCTATTAAAAGACAAACCTAAAAGTTCAACGTCCCCATAATTCTCTTATTCTTCTTCTAACTCAAGAACTTAACTCAAAAACCTCATCCTGTTATTCAAACCCATCATCTTTTAATCTAAAAATACCTCAAAATCCCATTATTTTTTCTCGATTTTCAATTTTTTTTGCCTTCACATCCCGGGGATGATTCACATAAGTATTCCGTGTAATATTTCGTGTTGTGTGCGGGCGGCAGAATGCATTGAGGAGGAGCTATGATCATCAGAGCACAACACTTCAATTCGTACACAAGGGGGCGGAGTCAGACGGATTCAAGACAGATAAAAGTCATCCGACAGGCCACTCAGATTCCTCATTCTTCTGTTTTTTCCCTTCTTCCCGAACAAATTCTTCTTTTTTTTTGAAGACATGGTCGTCGCCAAAGTTACCGCTGTTCCAATCGAGGAGCTCATCAAGAAACATTCTGATGTGGACCCATTCCTTATTAAGAAATGGGAAAGAATCTTCTCACTTTTCTTTGGTTAGTTGAATTTAATTTTTAAAAAATAAGAAATTCATATTTTACAGACAGAAATGCATCTCATCAAGTCGATTGGGGAGATTTCTATTTGGTTGTGAAGGTAAGAACTTCGTTTTTTCTTACATTCTTATCTATCATTCCAGAAAGTCCGTGACATCTATGGAGCGGAATCTGTTCAAACTGATTTCGCCAAAAAGTCGCTTGCTGCTCTGTGGGAAGGATTGTGCTCAATCGCAGATGCTGATAAGGATCAATTGATTTCTATCGATGAATGGATTGGTCTCTTGAAGAAAACAAATGCTCAAACTGAGCCAAAATGGTTCAAGGACTATCAGAACTTCATGTTCAAACTCTTCGACGTTTCATGTGATGGAGTTATGGATCTTGCTGAATATACCGATGGAATGAACACTTATGGATTCGATCAGTCTGAGTGTGATGCAGCATTCCACAAGTTCTCAGTGGTAAGCTAACAATAGTTTTGGGATATTACTTTTTCCAATATTTCAGGACAAAAAAGGACAATACGTTCCACAAATGAAGCCAGAGACCTGGAACACTTACTTCAATCAGCTCTTTTATTCAACCAACAAAGCTGATCTTGGAAATCATCTTTTTGGAATTATCGACTTTTAAATTCCTCTAATTGTTGTATATAATACTTTTTTGACATGTAAACTATTCAAAAACCACCCTCTCTTCACTTTTCTCTCTTCCCTTGCTTTACTTTTATTTTTAGAACTTCTGATGTAAAAGTTTCCCCATGGCACCAGATGTTTTCCTGAATAAAAATAATAAAATTCTGACAAAACAAGAAGGTTTTGATGTACGTGATCTCCAGATGTGCAACATCTGAATTCGAGTTTTTGAGAATTCTGAAAGTAGATAAAAGAGAGAAAAATAAAATAAAGTTGAAGTTAATAAGAGCCGAACATCTTGGCTTATCTGAACCAGGAATGTTCAGAAGGGAATTCGGAATTCTAAAAATTCAGACCATTTTCGGAATCAAATTTTGATCGAAATATTTCCGAACCTTTTTTTTCGAAATCCGAGCTTTGGACTACGGTATAACAAATGCGCACGGAAAGTTTCCTTGTGGGACTTGAGCGGAATTATCTTTAATTTTTTCGCATTTTCGGAATCTATCTGTCAATTTTTCGCGTTTTAATTTCACAAAATTCCGAAGATTCCAAAATTTTCAAAATCGGAGTATTCCGAAATTCCGAAATTTTGATGTTCGAAATTTTCGACTCAAAAGAGCCATTGCGAATATCCCTGTATCTGATCAGTAGGTGATCGGAAATTGATTTTAGGATCAAAAGTACTGTAGCAAGCCCACAATACGCATTCGATTCTTAAACTCGCAAAAGTTTAGCAGAGAAAGATAAATTGTTTCCAAGAAGCTAAAACTATGCTCTTCATAACTGATTCCTGATCTTGAATCTCTTCTGAGAACGGCACGTCAACACAGCTTCTTCTGAATCTATTTTTATCTCCAGCTCACCCTCTCGATTGACCTATTTACGTGGTTGATCTAGACATCATTTTTGAAACAGACAACACCTTCTCTCTCTATCTCATGTGTCCATTTGTTTTTGTGACATTGCGTGGGAAAACCCAGAGGAAAGAAGAAGAGAAAGTGGACCACCAGCTGACAAAAAGTGATCGAATGGAGGATCAGTGATCAAAGTGTCTCGTGGAGGAGATATATTGGATAATAAAATTGCTTTTCAGGTAGATGGATTCGATCCTTTGTTTTATGAGATACTGAAAAAATAATGCTACATAAGTCGGAGGGATATTTGCATTGGGACGGGTCAAGCTCCGTTTTTAGAGCTACATTTTTGAATTGCCGATTTTTCAGCAAAAACAGCTATTTTTTAATGTTTTTCTATAAGGATATACTTCCAAAAAATTCAAAAGTTATGGAAAAATCTAGCTGATTTTTACCATCTGTGCTGGGTGGTCAGAAATTTCTAAATATGGATATTTGAAACAAGCTAACAAAAAATTTGAATGAAAATGAAAATTGAACACTGGGTTGTCAAATGAAAATAGTTTTCAAATGTCTAAACTACGGTAAAACCTGTAACAAAACTTTTTTGTATCTTTGACAGGGATCGAGATGAACTGTTTCAAAGTTCAAAGTTGCGCCGTTCTATTACAGGTTTTAGGTGTTCATCATAAATCATTTAGAGGGCGACTCGAGACTTCTGATAGTGAGAGCTATTGATTTTTTATTTTAAATCTGGAAAATAAACTGAAAAAGGGAAACCACTTTTTTCCAGTGCTTCTATTCTTTGTTAGCATACACTAGGCTACAGTAAACACAATTTCCCGACACATTTCCATCTGCAAATGTGTCTGATCATTGAAACTTTCATCATTTTGACGCCTTCTTATAGTCTAGAAAGCAACCGATAAATAATTTCTCCATGTTTCTAAACAAGGTCATCCCACCTCAACGACAAAACGTCGTTATTCTGATGATGACCATTCCGAAGGGGAGGAGAGGATAGTTTGTCGAATTGGGAGGTAGAACATTTTTGTTTTGCAGGATATGAAGAAAGAAAACAATCTGTGTAGCTGTGACTGTGACCGGAACCACCAATTCTGTTATTTGTTGTTGATTCTTCAAAAAGAATTACATCTGAAAAGGTGTAATAATAACGTTGAGTCTTTTGTTAGAAGTTGGTAGTGAAGAAAGAAATTTTCAGTCGAGTTTTACTGGAAGATTTCTTGCGTCAGTTTTTTTTCAGCTCATTGCTTGAAGGTACTTGAAGGTAGTGTACGGTGAAATTTTCATTGTTTTATTTTGTGCAGAAAATTATGTAGATTCACATAAAAATTAAAAATAATTTTTTAGAAAATCGTTAATTGGGTAAAATCACAAAAAAACGATTTGTCGGAAGTTCGCCCTTATGGACGAGCTTAAGTTGTCTAGTCCCCGGCGGTTTCTGATTGTTTTTTTTCAGAATATCTCGAAAACCCTGAAAAGTTACAAAGCTGAAAACAATATTAAAATTTTTCCTTTTGAAATCCTATGGCTCCATATGATTTAAATTGATCAGATTGATCCGATTGCATTCAGATTGATCTCATAAAGACTAAGAAATCAAACTTTCTAGATCTTTACCGAATTTCTAGATCTTTACCGATAGTCCAACTTTTGCTGTCCTTTTGATCACTTTTATCTTTCCCCAAAAAGATATGTATCATATCAGAGAGATATCACATATTCTTAACATTTTCTCAACGAGAAGTCTGTAGACGAAATACTTAACCTTGTGTTATGTGTATTGCATTTTATGGCAACTCCTTCTTTTCGACCATAAGAAACATTCCTTCATCTACGAAACGGATCGCTTTAATCGCTGGTTTAATTTACATCTACATCTACTAGTTCCTGTTTTTTAAACTACTATGCGATCTACTATCGGTTTGAGAAGCTTAGAATCTCTAAAACCATGCATTCAAGGTTCTTGATTCTTTAGTTCTTGATTCTCTACATAATTATTATTGAAACCCTATAATTTTCCATCTAATCTTCTTCTTTTTCATCCGAAGAAACTGTAATAATTGACCCTCTCATCTGCTGACCACAATTTGTTTGCCAGCAGTATGATGTTCTTTTTGTTCATTTTCCTGTTACCTCCTCTTATTTTATTACACTCCATCATCAAGTACCTAGACGCATCTTCACCTCTCCAACTTTTGTTTCCTTTTTTCTCTTTGTGTATATTTTTGTTGTGATATTGTTTAGTTGATTCTTAGAGATTGGTCATTCAGAAAAGTGATTTTCTTCAAGTGATATCATAAATGGGCAAGGTTTTTTTTCATTGGGGGGAAGCCACTGCAAAAAAAAGTCATTAACCACTTCCAAATGCTACAATAGAATCGAGCGAATTCCGAAATTATATAGCTTTTGAATAAACTCTGATGAACTCCTAGGCCGCTTTCAAAATAAATCTCATGTTTGAATACTCTAAATTGACAATTTTCCTTTTTCCAGTCCTTGTATGTTTTACTCTGTGACTAAATATCTTTCCCTAACCACAATACCATTCCTTAACGGAGGACAATCCTATACGCACTTTGAGCTAAATTATCTCGGCTCCTAAGCAAGGTATCAGAAAACTGTCAACTGATAAAATATTGGCAATATTATGATAAACAATTTATCATTTATAACTTTTTTGATATCTTTTGAAGGAACTGAGATAATTCAGTTCAAAGTGCTCAAATAGAGTAGGCTTCCGTTGAAGAAACTATGGTAGTTTACACGATTTTCTTGATCCTCTAGTTATCCTTCATTTTTTAATGTTTTTTTTTTACTATCTCACGTTTGGGTTATGTACTTTGTTGTACTTTCCAATATGGGCGGTGCCTTGAATCACCCAGAAAACGATGAAAAACATTGATAACATATGGATCATTACAGTGTGACCGTTGGTCTTTCTCATTACAGTTTTCATCAGTCACACTGAAATTTCTTGTTCTTGTTCTTCTTGTTCTTCTCCTTCTTCTTCTGTCTATTTTACAAGATATCTGGGTCCTTTTGTCCATGTGGATTGTCCCAATTTTGAAACACCTCCGTTCCAAATATATTTTCTTTTCACCTCGTTTTGAACTGGTTTTTCCTTTTGCATTTCAATCGCAACTATGCGTTGACCTCTTCTGTTCTCCTTTTTTTTGTATGGCGGATAAATAGAAAGTTGTGTTCTCCTGTAGGAGATTTTTTTTTGAATATTAAAAAACTTCTGAAAAACCTGGAATGGAAATGAAAATACAGCCAGTCTACGCTACCGTATGTGCTCTAATAGAAGTCGTCAACTTTAAGCTCAATTATCTCGATTCCTATTAAAAATATCAAAATTGTGTCACCTAATAAATTATTTATCATAATATCATCAACACTTTATCAGTTGACAAATTTCTGATATCTTTCACAGGAATCGAGATATATGGGCTCAAAGTTGACGGTTTGGGTGCGCTTCTAATAGATGGATTGCGGTACAGTAAGACTGTAAGACCAGCATTTTAGGTGATTTCCTTCTATCTTAAAATTCAAAATCTAACTATTAAAACTTTTAAAAACGCGAACCTATTTTCAAACAATCTTTTGACCTACAAAGTTTTACTTTTTTGTAGACTAAAAATTGTAGGCTACACAACATCAAAAACAAATTTTCCTTTGTTCTTCTTAATTTTTTTCCATCCCATTTTTAACATCCCTTTTTTAGTCGAAAGTGGTCTATTGTCGAATTAAAAAAAAAGTGGGTCCTGAAAATTTGAAAGGCGTAGCTTTTTTTTATCTACGAAAAAGTGCGGCAAAAACGTAATATTTCAGATTTTCGATTCGTTCGAGCTACTTTCGTAATTAAGTTCGGTTTTTCGATAAAAAACAGATTCTAAAGATGCTAGCGATCATTTTCCTACCAAGAAATCTAAATTTTGTTCAGAAAATCCCACTAAATTCACAGAAAAAAGTTTCGTTTACTACCGTACTGTTTTTGGGACAAGACCTGGAAAATTGACCGGGAAGTCGCCCGCGAAATTTTCCAGGTCCCACTTTTTTTAATTCGACAATAGTCTACAAAATCAAACCTTCTACTTTTTAGACCTCCCCCAACATTCGAAACCCCTTGAAAATTGAATTGTGTTTTGTTTTCTTTACTCTTTATACCTTGTTGTGTACCTCTTCAAGATAACATCTAAACATCTTCTTTGGTTCCAGATGGCGCCGACTCCTCCTCCTCCTCTTTCTCCCTCTTCCCTCATTCCGGAGGATTCGTCGTCTCCATCCTTCATTGCCTCTCTTTTCCCAACTTTTCAAATCGAAAACGGAACTCAATTGGTTGTCACAATGCTTCTTATGATTCCAGTTGTCTATTTGGGATATCGGTTATACAGGTAACTAAAATTTTCTTCAACGTTTTGTGTTAAAATAATCAGGTCTGTGGAAGAGGAAAGCTTGTGGGCGTGGCCGAAGGTCCCACAGAGACAACTATCGTAACCCAAAAATTCGTTTGTTTTCCGAATTTTTTGTTTATTTTCGTGCGGTTTCATTCACTTTTTTACTGTTTGAAACCTAAAAGAAAACTCCACGAAAAACAGTGAAAACCGAGAAAATTAAACATATTTTAAGTTTACGGTAGTGGTCGTTGTGGGATCTTCGGACACGGCCACCAGCGTTTCTCTTCCATGGATCTGATTTTTTTGTACCAGAATAATATTTGAAGTCTTAATTATATATTTTTCCAGAACATTCTTCGCATTCCTGAAAGCCATTTTCATTTACGTCGTTGCTCCTGTTTTCTATAAACCAAATCTGGAACAATACCAACACAGATGGACTGTTGTGTCTGGAGGAACTGATGGAATCGGAAAGGCGTACACTATGGAATTGGCGAAAAGAGGGCTTCGCAAATTCGTTCTCATCGGGAGAAATCCAAAGAAATTGGAATCTGTTAAAACAGAGATTGGTAAGCTTGCAAGAGTTTATCTTTGCTCCAGTTCGCTGTTTTTTCAGAGGAGAAACACTCGGACGCACAAATCAAAACTTTTGTATTCGATTTTGGAAGTGGGGACTTCTCGCACCTTCGAGATTATATCAGCGACATCGATGTTGGATTTGTCGGTAAGAGAATATGGGGCAGATTGGACTGGTTGATTACTGTGAAAGATGTAGAGAAAATAAGGACATTTTTGGAAGATCCTTCGATAAGAAGTACCTAGTTTTCAAGAACCTCTCAGATATTTACAATAGTCGAGAACCCTATTTCCATTTGAAACATGAACAAACATACATCTACATCTTCTAATTTGAATTCGTTGGCATTGAAAAAAGGCATTCCAGAACCGGTAATTCTGATAGAATTTTAGTAAAAGTAGGAGGAATCAAAGCCTCGTGATTGGGTGTTTCGCTTGTCAAAAAGTGTTACCAAAGGGTGATTTTTCTTATTTTTCAGTAAACAGCGTTGGAACTGGACGCGATAATCTGGAAAGGTATGGAGACAATCCAGCAGAAGATACTCAAATTTTGAAAGTTAATGGATTGGGAGCCGCTGAATTCCTTTCATGTGTTCTTGCGCCAATGGAGAAATCTGGTGGAGGACAAGTTGTCGTGCTCTCTTCATCTCAAGGAGTCCGTCCAATCCCAATGCTCGCTGCTTACTGTGCAACAAAGGTGAGGAATACACGATGCAGACAACGTTAAATGATATTGCAATTTCAGGCGTTGATGACTTTCTTGTGCGAATCTATCGATCGTGAGTACAACACAATCAACGTGCAAACATTAATTCCGGCTTTGGTCGCCACTAAAATGACCTATTACACTGTAAGTCTAAAGATCGGTCTCATATAGCTAGCTCATAATCGTGTTTCAGGAAGGATCAACGTTTGTCGTGACCCCTGAAAACTTCTGTCACCAAGCAGTTGGCTCGATCGGACTAACTAAGAAAACTGCTGGTTGCTTGAACCACGAGCTGCAAATGCTAGGATTCCACTTTTTCCCTTGGACGATTCTTAAATACATCATCATGCCGATCTACTATCACCAGAGAAAACGTGTCTCTCAACTTCATAATGCTGAACAACAACAGCATGTTCCACTTGAGGATATAACTGGAGAACCCATTATTTCAACGAAAAAAGTCATCACTCGTGATTCTGCAACTGCATAGATCTAGAATTTTCAAATTTCAAATCTCCTCTCTGAAATTCCGCTTTACTTATGATTTATAATCATTTTAATAATCATTCTTGTAAATTTTTCACAAATTTTATCTCAATATTTCGGACTTTCGGACTTATCCTGTTAACAATTTTTTTTGGTTTTTTTTAGCACAATGAATTTCATGATTTTTGAAACGATTTTTTTTGCCGCGCAGACTACGGTAAGCCGGTTACCTGCAGATCAAACTCATCAAGTGAACTTTGAATTCTCTCGCTCAAATTTTTCGATTTTCCGGGGATTTTGTGCCAAGAACTTGAAAAAAAAACAAGATTTTGTATCTTTTAAAGGTTATGTATATGCTAATTTCACTGTTTTTTTTCTTTAAAAAGTGTGAAAATTTGAAATATTGACGAAAAAAGTAAGTTTATTCAAAGAAAAAATTGGGAAACCTGAAAAAAAAATCAAAATTTACTGAAGTTTAACAGTGATCAACTGGAATTCTCGCTATTAAATGTCATATCTGTATAAGAGAAATGTTTCGATATTTATAAGCCTGTAACCTTCTTTTTTCGTTCCGAGCCTATTTACAACAACGAACTTCCTTCTGATGAATTTCAGACAATTATGTCATTTCTATTAAGATAACACAGGTGCCAAGTTTTTTATCGAAAATAAGATGGAGCCTCATTTATCTTTCTATTTTTTTCTAATCTTTGCATTTATATCATTGTATAACCCATTTCTAGGTTCTGCGACAATTGGATTATCATGTCGCCGCCCCAACGGTATCAAAAAGACCAAAATAACAATTCACAACACCATCACCAACAACAACAACAGGATCCATCCTCACAACCACCTCAACCTATGATATCCTATCTACCACCTACACCACCACCTCATCCAACAGCACCGATGCAACTCTATCCGACAGGGGCAGCTGCCATCATACCGGCTCCTCCAACTTACGAGCTCATTCCGAACAGAATTTTTGTTGGTGGATTCCCTGTTTCGGTAAGTTAAAAGCATTATTGTCTATTCAAAATAATCGCGCGGGTGAACGAGTAAAAAAAGTGTAGGGAGTCTCCAAACCTGTAGAGGCGCTGTAGAGACACAGACATTTTTACTCGTTCGCCCGCGCGATTAATTTTAATAGACAATAACACTTCGAAGCTGATTGTTATATTCAGACTACCGAGTCCGAATTGCGTGATCACTTCGAGAGGTTTTATCCTGTAAAAGATGTTAAAATGGTCAAGTCGCTCGACGGTCATTCCAAAGGTTATGGATTCATTACATTCGAAACGGAAGACCAGGCAGAAAAGATTCGCCATCTCAATCCAAAGAAACTCGAGTTCCGTAATCGCAAATTAAACTTGGGACCTGCGATCCGTAAAATGAGTGCTAACGCTTTTCCACCAGGTATGAGATATATTCTTATAACGCATTTATAACACATGTTCACAATTTCAATCAAGAACAGACTTTTCAGGTTATGCGATGGTCTCAACCACCCCAGGAGCTTTCGGATACGCGTTACCACCATCTCCAGGACCATACAGTTCACCAGGACCATACGCCGGATACTCCCCCTATGCAACGGCTCCTTCTGTTTTCGTATATCCACCAGCTTATCAGTATCCTTCATCTTACACACAACAATACGATGCGAATGCCGGACACTGCTAGAGTAAACTCTACTGTTACAATTGCTTCCTTAATTTTGTTACATTTCCGTGTGTGCTTCTGAAGCAACCAGACACATCTGTCATTTTTCTTCAAAAGGATACGTCTTTTGTACCTTTTCAAAACCTGTATTAAGTTACAGAGCATTGCTGAATTTCTCCCTTCTTCCTCTCAACAACCATTCCCGATTTTGTTCTATTTTGCTCTGTTTTCGAATCTTCCTGACAGAACTCCTTTTTTTCCAGAACTCAATTCAAATTGACTCCCATAGAGAACCCAAACCATTTCCCCAGCCCCCAGTCTATTGTATGTCCCATCCCAAATGAAACATAATAATCGTATTCCGTCGTCCCTCAGTTTATTATGAGCCTGGACCATAAACTCCTCAATTACGCTCATAATAAGATCCCTGTTTTCATGCACAGTGTGGAATGTCTATGCCTTATTTGAATGAAACTGCACGTTGGAAAATTTTGGTTTTTTTACTGTCTTTTTCTCTGAATTGCGGATTATGTTCGCAATTTCTTGAAATCGTTCAGCAAATCCTCTGGTAATCATCCGAGTAGGGTCAAGTAGACCTATTACATGAGTAAGAAAAATGCTGGGATTGTCCCAGAAACATTTGAACTGTGTTTCACGCCTGCTATCCTGGATTCCTACTGCCAGATTCTCTCCCATTTATTTTTCTTATCTTTTTTACCGGAAACCTTTTTCTCTTGTCCTCCCGCTATCATCAATTCCCCTTTTCACACACTAACAACCTTTTCTTTTGCCTGAATCTCTTGATTCCGCATTATCCTTTCAGATGATCTTCTCTTTTCATAACACTTTGCCTCCTGATGATTGTGATTTCAAAGAGAAAATCAAGGCGATCCGACTGGCTATCGGTCGGCGATTTTGTGACATTTTCGAGATTCTCGCTAGTTAGTTTTGCGGGAAAACCTGTCAAAGTAACATTTCTAGGTTCGTGAAACAACCCCTTCTTTTCTGAAATTTAAAAAAGTCTGTATTATTATCAGTGAATTAGAGTTAAGAGATTACGGTATGGCAAATTATCAATTATTTGTTATGTTTCCGATTCACACATAGAATGATGAATCACAAACAGTCGCAAGTCTTTATCATTGCATTCTGCGGACCTCTCGTTTTTTCGCCGTTCCACTTCTCTGCGACCTCTTCATCTTACACACTATTTCTTTCACTTATTCGTTCAATTTGATGTAATAAATTGATAACCACACCCTCCCACCAGTTGTCAGAAAGACACCCTATGTTTTCTTGATAAATTCCTTTTCCCCAATTCCTTTTGACTTTCTATGTTTTTTGTTCGATTCGGTATTCGAACAGCGAAAGAATCAATTCGTAACAGAAAAAAAGTTCGTCTTGGGAGACAATAGGAGAGAATGACGTGCTAGAGTAAAAAAACGAAAGAAAAAAGGGGTTTCGGAACGGAATTCTGAAAATTCCGATTTTTTAGGAATTCGAGACTTGGACTACAGTATATCAAAAGCGCACGCTAAAAGTTTGCATGTGGGTATTGAGCGGAATCACTTTTAAAGCTTTTTTTCTCGTTTCCAAACTCTATTTGTCTTCTTTTGCGCTTTTTTTAATAATGATAAATTGGAATTTATATTTTGAAATTTGAATGCTGAGAAATTCCGAAATTCTGAGAATCGGATTTTCCGAAAATTTCAAAATCGGAATTTTCGAAATTTATCAGAATATCCCGAAATTCCGAGATTTCCAAAATAAAATTCTTCCGAAATTTCGAAAATTTCAGAATTGGAACTTTCCGAAATTCTGGTTTAATTCTGAAAAGGCCATAATTTTTCTAGGGAAATTGATAAGTTATTCTGGGATACAGTATACCTTCATGTTTCAGATAATGCTTTTCTTGAGCACCATTTCAACATTGAGAGTTTTCAAATGTCAACTAGTTTCTTCCATGACCATTTTGTTTCCTTTTGCTCTGAATAGCCGCTTCTCGTCTCTCCAGTTGGTCAGAAATGCACACTCAATGACCATTTGTGACTCACTGGGCACTCTGCCCATTTCTCAGCTTCTCCTACTTCAACATACTCTCTCTAGTCTCAATTAGAATATTGAATGTCGTTCCGTTCCTTCTCCCTCCTCCCTCTCTCATGTTTGGTCATGTTTATGTTGTTTCTATTCCGTATTTTATCAACTGCGTCTCGTTGACTCTTCTGACACTGATTATCGATTGATTGTCATTTCCGGTGAAGAATTCTCTGTCTCCTTCTCTTTGTCTCAACCAATTTCCCTTTTTTCTTCGCCGCATGTATTAGTGTTTATCGCTAGGAAGAACAAGTGATGAAGAACCAACACATGCCCCAAAAATCTTCCCTTCGTCAGTTTTTGTTATCGGTGCCGAATGTTGAATTATATGATTTTTTTTCCTCAAAAAGTCCTGTGTTGTGTATAGTCAACATTCCAAAACTTCGAAGTTTGTTCGCTAAAAAGGAACATGGTTTGAATTTTAAAATATTAGTCATCTTTTATTTTTTTTTGTATAAATTCAAAATTTCATCCTTATCCCTATTTTAGGTAACCCTTTCGTTTTTGAATCTGTCTTTCCTTTTCTTCTGCCACTCACTCTCTCATGTAATCTCGAGTTGAAAAGGTACGACTAATACCCATGAATCATGCGTTTTTCTTCGTATCTCATTTCTATTTCACTTCTGTTCTCCCATTTTTTTCCCATGGTTGCCACTTCTTGTTTCTTCTAATCCTCTCTTGAAAATTGTGGAAAATCGAAAATGGACACATCAAACTTGACACCTCTTTTTGGAGAGGAAGTATAGGACCACACCCTAGATTTACTATTGGCGACCTACTGGACTTTCGGTCTGAGACTCTTTTATTTGGCTCTCTTCTTCAACTGATAGGATATGGTTCTTATTTGTTCATTATGCTGATATGCAAATTCGGAGCTGTAGAAAAGAAAATCTGGTGGCCGCGGCCGAACTACCGTAATTAGCAATGTTTTTTTCTCGATTTTCGTCCATTTTCCGGCAATTTTTTTAGATTTAAGAAGTTTTCATTTTCTACTTTTTCGGGGGTTTTTAATACAAAAGTTGTCGAAAATCAATAGTAATCTACACGAAAGGACCGAAAATTTCAGACGGTAAAGTACGGTAGTTTTCGTTACGGAAACCGTTGTCCACGCCCACAAATTTATCTCTTCCACAGCTCTGATTTTTCTGTACCAGTGTAGTATTCTCATATTCCTTCTCCTTCACCAATATTTTTTTAATCATGGGAAACGAGTATTGGTGAGCAAACATCGTCTGCTGTCCGAATGTTTCGGAACATTCATAGGTTTGTGTATGTAATATGAGTGATAATCTTCTCTCCTCCTCCTCCTCAATTCTTCCGTTTCAATTTATTGAGGATGATTGTGATGGAAGAGACGAACACGAACACAATTGGTGTAAACATAAATAAAAATAGTAAGAAGAGGAGGAGGAGGGGATGAATGCATTAATGAATTGAAGCGGACTGCCAATGCTCTTGAGTGAAAAGAAGAGCGAGCATGAACAAAAGGATGAATGGGAAGATTGAATGAGTCCCCATGCTCTTCTTTACGTATGAACACTTTCATTTTGCTTCGGAAGGGTAACTTGTTGGTTGCTAATTTCTACAAAAATCTTTATTCCTTGTGCAAGGTTTTGAAACCAATTTGTTTCTACAGTAACCCAGTGACTTTAAGCTAGATTCTTATCGTTCCAAATCCTTTCGTTTAAGCTCATATCCGGTCCGTCCGTTTTCCCTGGAGACATCCAGAATCTTTTCCCATTTCGTCGCCTTCTTTTCACGTCAAAAGTGAAGAAATGTGTACGAAACCCGCACACCCGTTTCCATCTCTAACTCGACATCCATCTTCCTTCCCATAATTTGGTAACCCAATAAATTTAAAATCGCCGTCAAATCACAATAGTCCGTGTCGGAAAGAAGGCTCGTAATGTTTGGTGGTTGTGGGGGAGCATGAAACGGAAAATGAGAAAGCCGGCATTCAATGTTTATGTGTGTTGTTTGGATTATTTGATTACTCTTTTCGGGTGTCCTCCTTCCATGAACTAGCTTCGGATCGGCACAAGGAATATTGTTGCTCTCAGACATTGATACTTCCCTTGTTTCAGTTTTTATACCATCAGTAATTCATGAGTAGTTTGATATGAAGTGTAATCCCCTGAGCCAGCCCTCAACTGAATCATGATGACCTTTTTTCCTTTTGATTTGTCGGGTCAGTAGGTGTCACCGGATCTATCTTCTGTCGGGGGGGGGGGGGGGGGGGGGTGCTTTGTCAAAAAGACAGATGTTCATGCCTCGTTTCTCCTCAAATCCTCTTCTATTTCCCACTCAGTCAGTCATTTTCTTTTTTCTGTGTGATGACCCCGAGGTGCAAATGTATGTCCTCCCGTGGACCTCTTTGGTAGAGAAGGACACGCATTCACACAGACATCTGTTCATTCTCAAACTGACCCTCTTCCTATCTGTCTCCTTTGCACTTTTTCTGCAGCTTGTAGCCACTGCACAACTTGTCCACGACCATCGAGAAAAATCTGTGAAGAACAAAAAGAAGAGGATGCGTAGTGAAACCACTTTTCTCTCCTGGTTTTCCTCGTATTCACCCACTCACACTTCATTTCACTGACGCCTGTTGGCAGAGTGAAAACCAATGAGACCATAGGTTCGGACTGATTTCGTAATTTTTGAATTCACATATATCCACTGCATTTCATACTGTAATTTTCGGAGATTTTCGGATATCCGACTGATAGAGAGAACCCTCAACACACTTCAAAAAGTTTACTTCTTCTAAAACAACGTCTTCGCTGCAGAACATGTTCCTTTAAGTCTGGATGGCTGTACAAAAATCTTCTGAAACACCACCTGAGTGTACCGCCTGACTTCCTCACAATACTCAATTTCCGGTGATGACCCCTTCTATTCTTTCTTTTCTGCAAAACCGGTCCGCTCGCCATCCTAGTCTGTTTAGTGCGAAGGCATCCGTCCTTCAGGATTTTCCATTACTTTCCAAAAGTGCCTTTCCATTCTATTTGTATTTTCCCTATTTTCGGGCTAAAGTGGCACATTGGGATGACAATGATACCTTTTAAGTGGGCGGAATGTATCTGGAGGGTGGTTTGACCTACACGTCTAATTAGCTGTGTCGCTCAATTCGATCAGTTCGTTCTCCTAGTTTTCTTCCCTTTAGGCAGTGTCACGTATCCCGATATTCTCATTTTTGGTCGCCAAGGATCCCCTAGTTCACCTCTTCGAAGAGACCAACATTCAAGAAGTTATGAGATCAGGATACTGTTGAAAATAACGTTTCCATATACAACAGTAATATGGATTCCTATCAAACTCCACACTTTCCGTTTTTTTCCGATTTTTTCTCTCTTCTACCTGTCAATTTTTACACCGCATTCATCTGTTTTCACTCATTCTTTTTTTTGTATTGATTTTATTCATGGTCGAATCAATTTCAATTTCATTCTAATTCCAATTCAATACTTTTTTGTGTCTCTTCCCAAATAAACAAACTTCAAGTCGTCCGGACCGGGTTACCATTTTTTGTTGTTGTGTTGACAGGAATGTTCTAGTGGGTTCTTTTCGAGATTTTATAAAAGTAATATGGATTCTACTATTCTACTAGTAACGCCACTTCCGATCCAATTATCTGATGATTTGAAACTCGTTTTGATTGGGGAAGACGGAAGATGTCTTGAGATTAACAACGAAAAAAGTTTTCCTCAAACTTTCTAAAGTTTCTTCGTTTTACTAGGATTTTTTAACCTAGAATTTAATTTTGACCTGATAATAAATTTTCAAAAGTTCTGTGAAAATAGCTGCAGAAAATTGTCATTGCAGAGACGATGAACACTGATTTTAACGACCACCAAGTGTTGATCACCCATAAAAAGTGTGAACGGGGTGATCATAAAATACAAATCATCTCATTCCTCCCTAATGTCTCTCGTCTCTCCAATCACAACACTATTTTCCCCTCTTCGTCAGTTGGTCATTCCTCCCTCACAGGAGCTCATCTTCTGCCGGTCAACCTTCCCTTCTTTTTCTTCTTTCTCCTTGTTTTCTCTGTATACTCTCACGTTCACTTACTCTCTCGACCAGTTTCCTTTACCAATACATTTTAAGTCGTTCTGTTTCAGGACTAAGAGAAGAAACATCTAAATATTTCCGATCAACAAATATACATCTTCAATACCGCTTCTCCTCTCCCTTTCTAAATGATGCTCTTTTAAAATTGACGTCTCCTGATTAAAAATGCGGATAAATCGATGGATCTGGTGGACCACTGTCATACTTTTATACCTCAGGACGGAGCTGTTACAAGCCGCAGATTTGTAAGATTCTGAAAAAAAAATTATAGAAATTAGAATCTACGTTTGAAACAGTTTCAGATCAAGTGCAGAAAATGAAAAAACAAAGGATAATATCGATAATTGGAACTCGACTAAAATTGAACCGAAACCCCCAAAAACTGCCAAAGAATTAGGTAATTTGAAAATTCTAGAAAGTGTCATAAAGTAGTTTTTGTAGGTGTCCATGTATGTGAATCGAACCAAGATTGCGTCAATGGCGGAGTCTGTCATCGTGGGAAGGATGGTCACGGTATCTGCCTATGTCCCAGAAGTTGCCCAACATGTAAGTTTCCCATATCCTAATCCCATTTCCCCGCTATAACCCCATGCTTCCAGTTGTGCCCCCGCGGTGTGGAAATCGTCGATCTACTGCCCCCTGTCTTGTGATGGATAAAGACTATCGGTCAAAGTACGACTTGAGAGATCCAACATGTTACATGGTAAGAAAAAGTTAATCTATGAATTCTTATACCGTCATCACCATCTTCTGTCGATGATAACCATATGATTGCTCCTACAGTTACTGTTCGTTCATCGTTCTTTGTTCTTTGTAATTCACCGTGCGAAGTGAAAACAAGTTGAGCGCGATTTACTGACTGAGCGGTCTGTGTGTTTTCCATTTCGATCTACCCCGATGCATCTCCTTCACTCCCTTCCATATAACTGAAAACTCCAAATGATACTAATTGCAAACGACGTGGCGTCTCTCGTTGTCTGTGTACCTTAATTCGATCTACTCATGAATTTGCTGAAGAAAAGTTAGATCTGAAGGAAGCAATGACTAGTGGAATGGGACATATAACCCCAAAACCGAATCAAAATTTTCAACTTCAACCTGTTCATCTCATATTTCAGAACGGATGTGTGTGCCCTCCACAGTTCGATACGGTCTACGTCACCGCCGATCAGAAACCACTCCGACTGAATTCGACTCTTCTGCCAACCAAATGTGATAAAAGTTCGTCAACCTATCATAGTTTAAGATTCCCATCATTCTAAAATTCTTGTAGGAGATCTCGCAGTTGTTGGACGTGTCCATCCTTCACTATCAGTGTTCAAAGGAATCGATGTCACCATGTTTTGCTGTGTAAACCTGGATCCAGAAGGGTTCATCGATGTTGCAAATGTGTTTTTCATTCAAAACGGAACTCTCATGAGAGAACCAACATCTCATCCCTTCTCTCCGTCTACACGAGGAGGAATTGCTCGAAGAGTACACGAAAAACAGTCCTGTTGGGAGCTCGAAATCAAAAATGTTCAAACATCGGATTCTGGAACTTATATGTGTCGAGTGACTGCAAGTGCACCGGATTTAGATGTCACAGATACTATGCAATTTGAAGTTAAAGGTTTGTTTTTCAAAATTTTGAAATGACCGACCTAGATATGAAAATGAGTGAAAACCAAAATAAAATCTAGAACATCCTCGTCGTACTCATTCCTACTGGTACAAACGCCCGAAAAAAGTAATGTCACCGTCATCAGCATTGAAAAATTCTGATGATGATGTCGTTCCATCGGGTTATCTTCGTAAGTTCAGAATGGAGTTGTTGTGAAGTGATTAGGATACAATTAAAAACGCATGTGTATTTTTACATTTTTCATTCAAAAGTAGCCATTATGCGCGTTTTCCCCAACCTGCATGAAAATGTTTTCCATTCCTGCTTTAAAAAAATCTAATTCAATTTTCTCAAATTTATGTTTTCAGCACCTCGTCAAATATCGAAACTTAATGTAACTGCATCAGAACGAGATGCAATCGTAACATGGGAATCAGAAGGAGAAGAAATGGCAATTGATTTGAGGTGAGAGAAATGTTTAGTTATGTATTCAAGGCTTCTACTAAATTGTCTAGATTCAAACATAATATATATATCAATTTTCGTTCTTCCCACAAAAACTTAATCGAAATAACTCATTTTACCCGTTCACTTCAATAACACAGAAAATCATCACACCACCGAAGCCGAAGGTATTTGAAAGTGGATTCGAATGATCCAAAAGCTAATATGTAAGAAACCTGTGTCATCGATTGGGAATAAAGTGGATTTTTCATTTCAGTTTCCTGAGTTACACCTGTGTTTTCATTATCCTTGTGTTGAAATCTAACTGTTTTCCTTGGTTCTTTTAGTTTCCTTCTTTCACCTTTACGTTTCTTGCTGTTGCCACTTTCCTCTTCACCTATGCTTACCAATTAACCGAACGAATTATTAATGTGGAAAACAGTGTAAAATTTACAGGCTTGTTCGTCGTTCTGATACTCGCGGTGCTGTGGTATACAGAGGAGACAACGTAACATCGCCAGTTGTGGTCAAAGATCTGCGAGCTGCCACTCCCTACACTCTCTTCGCGTCAGGAAAAGATGGATCAGTTCCTTTTGAGTTAACTCATCATTTTACCACCGGCCAGAAACGTCCATTCCCTCCCAAAGAAGAAGATGTACGTATTCTGAATTCTGGATCTTCGTTGAGCTGTGAAGTTGAATGGAAAACTCCTGCCGAGACAAATGGTCGTATCACCAAATATTTTGTTTCCGTTCGTGGAGCGATGAGAAAATCTGATGGAACGCTTACTCCGGATGATTTTCCATCTGCAGAAGAAGTGGATAAACGATGTGCGAATTGGGATGAGGATGAGTCCAAATCGGCACAAAACGGAATCAATCCAATCGACTTTTCCAACGACTTCTATTCTTGCAAGTTTGGACCTTTGAAAGTGAGTTTTTTTTCAAATAGAACTAGATTTTTAAAAAAGTTATGTTTTTCAGCCGAATCGTAACTATTCGGTTTCCGTGTGGGCTGAAAATTCAGCTGGACGATCTCTTCCAGCCGTTTTCAAAAAGAATTGTGTCACCAACTTTGCTCAACCAGATTTGGTAGAAACTCCACAAACTCTTCGCACCGCCAACATGACGACATTCAATCTGGCATTCTCTCATCCGCCTGACGATATGAATGGTCCTATAAGTTGTTATTACATTGCGATTGTTCCGTTGCCAACCAATGTTTCATTGGATCTTCTACCAGAAACTAACGAGATTGTGATGGATTCATTTACAAAAGTCTACGCCAACAATCTCCATTCATCAGCAGCTGAAAAGAAACGATTCTTTGCCTACGTGGCAGAATCCTATACCGAGCTACCAATGGAAACTGTAATAGGAGACGGCCTAGGAGTCAGTGGATTGAAGGCGTGCAACGTCCGCTATCTCAGTCGCTACACAGCAGAAGATCTTGCATTGAGGAATGGGTTGAAATACACTGGATTTTTGATTGTTCGAGTCGATAAAGAAGAAGAAGTAAACAGAAAAGGAGGTCCTTCTGGTACTAATGGATCGAGTATTTATAGAAATTTGTAAGTATCAATTGATTCGATTCGGTTACGTTCAAACTAGTATTTTTCAGAATAGACAAAAGTTCTCCAACAACCGAACGTTCTCGTACTTCTTCATCTGCTACTCGACACCTTCGTCAACTTCATCTAAGCGGTCCAGCTTACGGATATTCGGGTTACTTCAAACCGATTCTACTAGATTCGAATTCTTCCAGTGGCGGATATGGAGTGTTTGTGAAAATCGTTCTACCGATTCTCATTTTCTTGGTTTGTGCCACCTGCTTGTCATTGTTCATGATCAATCGAAAAAATCAATTTTTATCGGACTGGTGCCCACCATTCATTTCAAAAATGGCATCGAAAGATGTAGTAGAAAGAACTCTTCTAAAGCAAACGTTTGGAGCGATCCCAGTTGAAGACCTTCCAACAGAATATGTTACTCGTCATAGGGACTCGGACTTCCTGTTCGTTCAAGAGTATGAAGCTCTTCCACATTTCCCAATGAATACAGTAGCCAGCAACCGGAAGGAAAACGCTATTAAGAACAGATACAACGACATTCGAGCATTCGATGAGACACGTGTCAAGCTGGAACAAATCAGAGGAGATGAACACTCGGACTACATAAATGCGAATTTCATCAAAAGTTGGAAAGAGAAAAAGTTGTTCATTGCTGCACAAGCACCTGTCGAGGCTACTATTGATGACTTTTGGAGAATGATTTGGGAGCAGAAATCAGAATTGATAGTGATGGTTGCAAATCTGACGGAGAAGAATAGGCAGCAATGTGCAAAATACTGGCCAGATGAAGAGATATCTAGGTATTATAAAACACTTCGAATTGATTGAATATCATTTTATTCAGGTATGGCGATATAATTGTAGAACCAACCAGTGTTTCCTTCCATTCTGATTACGTTGTCCGAAAGTTTGACATTGCTCATATAGCAGAGTGTGGACCGTAAGTTGCTGTTTATGTTGAACTTCCCCTTCTGATTCTCCATTATCCAGGGATGTGATTCTGAATGAAAATGGAGTTGAGTACGCGAATGTTCCAATCGTCAAGGGACAATTTGCAGAGAATGGTAAACTGAGTAGCTGCCTACAGTAGCCACGTATTTGATTTTCAGCTCGTCACATTCTCCAATATCATTTCACAAATTGGAACGACTACAAGGCTCCAGAGTGCTCCACTGGATTACTTCGATTCATGTATATTCTAAGAGAATTGCCAGAGTTCAACAACTCGCCAGTCGTCATACATTGCAGGTATTTTATCAATTTAGAATCAGTTCGAAAGTTCGAAATTATTTTAGTGCTGGAGTAGGTCGTACAGGAACGTTCATCACAATCGATTCAATGTTCGACCAATGTCTGGCAGAAAGAAAAGCGAATGTATTCGAATTCGTGTGTAATCTCCGTCGTCAGAGAAATCTAATGGTTCAGTCCGTTGAGCAATACGTATTCATTTACAAAGCATTGGCTGAATGGCACATGTACGGATACACTGACATGGATGTTGCTGATTTTGAAGAACATTATCAAAGATTACTGTGTGAAAGTACGGCCGCCTCCTCATCACGAGATCGGGCGGTGAGTTTCAATCAATCGTCATCAGGAAATGGATCAATCTCTACAAGAGTTGCTATTGTTTCCTCACGGGAATCGATTCTCACTTCCAATAGTGAAACTGGATTGGAAGAAGAATTCAAGAAACTCGAAAGAAATCTAGCCACTGGACTCCCAACATCTTTTGCTTCGAAGGAGGAGAATCTTTTAAAGAATCGATATGAAGCAGCAGTGCCTTATGATAAGTACAGAGTTATACTTCCACCAACCATCGGACACGCTGATTCATCCTACATAAACGCCTCTCATATCAAGGGATATTTCTACGATTACATCGCTGCTCAAGATCCTGTTGGTACCTCATCTTCTACCGTTTTCGATTTCTGGAGAATGATAGCTGATCAGAAGGTGACAACAGTGGTGATGTTAAGCGATGAAAACGATTGGAGTGACTCAGAAAAGGTAAGCTTTTGATAACACCTTATCTCTATTAACTATATATGTTTGAAGTACTGGCCGATCGAAGGACCTGGTACCGATTGTCACTTCCAAGAAGGCCGAAATGCAATCGACGTTTCATGTGTTTCTCTGGAACAACACCAAGACTTTGTCGTTCGACATTTGACATACACCATGAAGAATGCAGATTCGACATCTCCGAATCAAGACCTGACGCAGTACTCGTACACAGCATGGCCCACGGAAGCACTTGTCCCCAGATCACCTAACAGTCTGATGAATCTGATCAGTTTGGTGTTACAGAGACAGAGTAATCTTCTTGAGTCTCGAGCGCCTATTGTTGTTCATTGCAGGTATGTTCAATTGATTTCGATTGACTTTCTATAAATTTCGAATTTCAGAAATGGTTCATCGGAGACCGGAATCTTCATCTGTATATCTCTATTGATGCTTCGACAGAAAGCTGAGCAACGGATAGACATCTTCCAAACCGTTAAAGGCCTTCAATCACATAGACCGATGATGTTCACCCGTTTCGAGCAGTATTCTTTCTGCTACCGGGCTCTTGCTGATTACATCTCCCAGACACTACTTCTGCGGTAGCCCATTGTTATATCTGTTGTTTCTAGTCACTAATTTAGTTGTTTTTCTTTTTTCTCCCGTTCTAGCTGTTCATTGACACTAAAACTCATCGAGCATACACTAAACGGGTCGATTTCGTGCTCTCTTCCTTATATTTTCCCTCTCATCACAAAGTTTTATTTCTTCCTGTTCACAAGTTTATATCGTGAAACCTATTTATTGTTGTTCCTACATTACTAGTCTTTATTTTGTACCCTTATACACCTCTCCTACCGACACATACAAAACGAGTCCCTTTTCCACTTTTACTGACTTCAGCCACTGAAGAAATGTGCTTGAAACCCCCGTTGTTGCCTTTTTTGAAACACTTTGTGTAAATATGATTGCTATATGAAACTATTATTCCTAGCTCGTTCTGTTTTTTCTAGACATGGAAGAGTTTGATATGATCCGAATCTGAACTTAAGTTGGGTGTCGGACATATGGCTGTCGCGCCTTCGACGCGCAGAAAGAGGCAAGCTGTCCTTGAAAATATAGGTGAAAGTTAAGTATTCGATTCATTTATTCAGTGGCCAATGGTCCGAAGCGAGTTATTTCAAAAATGTATTTTTTGGGGAAAGAATTTTTTCAATCATCATTCAAGGAGCAAAGAATTCAGCTGTTTAAGAGTACAAACTTTTAGGAGCACAACGGTGTAAAATTACAATCTTCAGTACACTATCGGACCAGCTAAACCATTGACTCACTGATATCCACTTGGGGTCTCAATCAGCCATAGCCGACGGGGCTCGATGAAAGTGTAAGAAAATCAAAAAATGTCAATTGACTTCTTCCAAAATCATATAAATCTAGGACCTATTTAGTAAGGGAAGGAAGATTCTAAAGATTCTAAGGATTCTAAGGATTCTAAAGATTCTAAAGATTCTAAAGATTCCAGAAGAATTCAGATGACAGGTTACAATCTTCAGTACACTATCGAACCAGCTAAACCATTGACTCACTGATATCCGCTTGGGATCTCAGTCAGCCATAGCCGACGGGGCTCGATGAAAGTGTAAGAAAATCAAAAAATGTCAATTGACTTCTTTATAATGTCAATTGACTTCTTTATAAATCTAACAAGGGAAGTGTTTTCAGACGGGGATCATCAATAAATTTTTCATCAAGTTCTGATAAAATCTTCTTTCTACTTTGAAAATTTTGAAAATTCATCAAATTGTATCATAAAGGGTCTAAAGGGCCAAACTGGAAATCAAAAATTCGTTTCGAAAAAAGCAAAAAAAGCATACTTGTAATCCGGGCCTTTGCCGGGCCTTCGATGGCCCTGCCATAACTTCTTTCAGAATCAATGTTTTCGAACCAACTCAATTAGGTATGATAGAGCTCTACGAGTACTACAAAACGGTATTATTTGGAATACTGTATCTTGTCTATGAACAGAGTTACAGAGCAAAAGGAGCAAAAAAAGCAGGCCCGCCCCGGGCCTGCCGGGCCCTGCGAGAAAAGCCACTTTATGATCTGTAA
>NC_013486.2:10246664-10249589 GCF_000004555.2 Caenorhabditis briggsae | reverse complement strand
ATACCGTTTTGTAGTACTCGTGGAGCTCTATCACATCTGATTTAGTTGGTTCGAAAATATAGATTCTAGAAAGAAATTATGGCAGGGCCCGCGGAGGCCCGGCAAAGGCCCGGATTACAAGTATGCTTTTTATAGGTTACGATAGTTGTCGTTGTATGACCTTCGGCAAATTCCACCGCCGTTTCTCTTCCACAACCAAAATTTTTTTGTACCGGAGTCATACTCAGTCACTGAAATTCCTTGCTCACTCTTAATATATGTATGAGAAATCAAAAATCAATCGATCAATTATTCTTGAAACACACAAAGTATATAATTGGCAGTTTCTTTTCCAGTCTCATCCAAAATTATATTTTCAGTGACTTTTCCCGATCCGAAAGTGTTGTATCTGTGAAGAATGCAACTTTTTCCATAGACATTTCTTGCTCCGGGATGATCGGAATAGATCTGAAAAGTAAAAATATAAAAAAAGAAACATAGAAACATGAAAACCGTAAATTCAGATTGCGGAGGAATAATGACGCCTTCTGGGAAGGGACAGCCAGATACCGTTTCCTTACCATCGACAGTTCGGAAGAAAATAAAGTCATCCAGGGATTGATGCTGTGAAAAGTTACGATAATCGAAAAAATGAAAAAATACAAATTTACCTCAACTTGACTGCAGTTTCTCAAAACAATGTAATTAGGATGGGATTTGGCAATGCAGATGTTTTTGTACCATTTCGAATCAAAATCTGGTCCAGTTTCAGAGAAGAATTCTGGTTCTTGCTCCTTCTTTCCATAAGATTTGATTGACCCATTTTCAAATGAATTTTCGGAAACAGGAGTATCGATTTGTGGAGAGAGAATTGGAGTTTCTTGAGTTAACCGTTTCTCCAAGGTGTAAACAATTGTCTTCAATTCGTCGTTCTCCGCTCTGATAATCGATAATTCAGTTTCTAATTGATCTCGATTATTTTGGACTCTTGATAATTTCAGTTTCAAAACTTTGATTTCCTGGTGGAGAAGGACATTTTCGTTTTCTAGTTTCAGCATATTTTAAAAAGAAACGGAAAAAAATTGAAGGTAAAAGAAAAATGAAACAGTGTGAAAGGAATTGGACTGATAAGAAGTTTCTGCAGTTCTCAAGATGGCTCTTTTCTGGAATCACGAGGTTAACTGGAAAGTTTTTATGAGACTTGAAGGAACTCTCTTCCTCTCGTTTTTCTTCTTCTTGTGTTTGTTGGGATATCGTGCAGTATCGTGAATAAAATCGATGTCCAGGAGAAAAGTTTCGAAGACAACCGGTAGTTGACAGGTCATCGGAATCTGAGCGATAACAACAATTAAGGCTGACAGAGGAATAAGTATGAAGAGTCATGACCTGTATAAATTTGATTAAACAGTTAATTACACGAAAGAGATTAAGGATACCTAATTATGATTTTTAAATAACTTTTCAGACAACATCAACACCATTATCACAATCTATTACATTACAATATGTATCTCATTGTTTCGATATTTTAACTATTAGACCATACTTTTAATAATTAGGCTCCAATGACCTCCTTTGTCTTCCTTTACCCTTGGACACATAAATCGTAACACATCTCCTCATGGATTACCCATATTCCTCGTTTGCTACTTTTTTATTTCAAGATAAGCAACATAAAAATGTGGCGTCAGAATCATAAAAGGGTTGTAACTGGAGTTGCGCAAACTCTTCTTGTAATTACAATACGGTACCAGTAGCGTAAATCAACAGATAAAATCTGAAAAATCAAGGTGCGGAGAGGAAAGCGTGCAATATAATGGGAGGGTGGAACAGCTGCGGAAACAGCTAATTATAAAGAGGTAAGGAAGGTCCTGCAAAAGAAAACACCTGCGTAGAAAGATCAAGATCTGACACTGTTCAGTTATTATAAGATCCGGTGCGATAATAATACTTTGATTGGGTAACTCCCAAACTTCACGGGTAACTCCCACATCAGCTCCGATTAGGCCCCAAACCTCTCCCCAGAATTACCTGAGTAAAAAGGGTAATGTTCAAGAAATATTATTTATATTGGTTATAAGTGGGCCCAAAGGGGAGTAGTAAATGTGGCGTGCCTGCCAATTCTTTTGCTATTGCTAGAGCCTCTTTTGCTAGAATTGAGTATTTGCTAGAATTGAGTATTGCAAGTGAGTATTTGCGTTATGTAGGTGTATTAAAAAAAAAGGAAATATAGGAGAACAGTTTCCAATTTCAGTATAAGTACAAGTTACAGATAAACTACAATAATTCATATTCTCCAAAATAAAACCACCGTAATCCTCAAATTTCAAAAAAATTAGAAACTCCACAGAAAGAAATTTCTTTTAATTTTTGATCAAATTTCCTTTAATTTTTGATATCCCTAAACATGTCGTTTTCTAATTTGTTTTCTTGACACCGGTCCCTCAAAGAGAACTCCTTCTTCACAATCAGTGGAGCCTCAAAAACTACAGTGATTCTCATATTGAAAAACTACCGTAATCCAAAAATTTACAAAATTCCAAATGACGAAAAATCAAAAGTTACAGTTTAAGGACATGATCTAGGTTCATAACATGTTTTCAAGACTAGGGTTTCCATTTGGGGGAGATCCACCCGCCCGCACCCGCCCGGGGGGCTCACCCCCGGCGGCCCCCGTTGGCCCCCCGCGATTATTTACGTGAAGAAAATTTTATCTTTTTCGCTGTTTTTTGATTTCAGAAACTTTTTTCTTGGAAAATACGTGATTATCATTAAAAATTAAATAAAAATTCACACGCAAATAATCGCGGGGGGCCGCGGGGGGCCGTGGGTGGTAGCCCCCTGGCGGGTGGCGGGTGGCTCTTTTTTCCACCCGCCCAAATGGAAACCCTATTCAAGACACCTTGTTTTCAGTAGATACTTGAAAACTCCAGTAACCTGAAAAAA
>NC_013486.2:10215739-10246302 GCF_000004555.2 Caenorhabditis briggsae | reverse complement strand
ACCTGAAAAAACCGGTATCTTTTAATTTGCGCGTGTGAGACTACTTTCATGAACTCTGTTATTATCTTATCTTTAGATCTAATCTACGGGGGCTATATAAGCTGGAGGAATCAACGAAAAGTCAGAACGGAAGAGACTGGAGGAAGAGTTCTAACGAGGTTCCAGGGCAGCTGGGATGGTCCCATCAATCTACGAAGACAGCGTCAAATCGGACTTCAAAGCTCAAAGATGAACACCGAAGGATCATCAACGAATGGACAAGCACAACCACAGCCAATACAGTCAAAAGGAAGTTGGATGTTGGATGGAGTCGGGTGCTTTCCACTAGCGCTTTTTCACTGCTAGGAAGCTCTTGCGCACGCTGTTCATCGTTGTTTCATTTTTTAAATCTTCTAATTTTTTGTCAATGCTTACTGGAAGCAGTGAAAAAAGTACTAAAAGGCCTTCAGGGTCGCCATGTTTGGGGTTCATGGCTAGGTGAATATCATTTCCACTGAACGTTTTCCCCTTTAACAATTGACAAAAATCAATTTTTGAAAAAATGAAATGACAATAAATAGCGTACGCATAGCTTCTTAGCAGTGAAAAGTCTCATGGAACTCATGGAAATTAGTCAACTGTCGCTTCGTTTTCGAATATTTTCCTATTGTAATCCTGTTCATTTTTTATTACTCTTCGCTACAGTAATCCTTATCAGTTTTGAATATTTTTCCCTACAGTAATCCATTTCTGTTTCCAATTTTTCCCGTATAGTAATTCTTTCCATATTCGAATTTTTCCATCTACAGTAATATTTTTTCAATTTTCAATTGTTTTCTCCTACAGTAATCCTTCCTAATTTTCTAACAATTCCGTTACAGTAATCCATTTCTATTTCAAATGTTTCCACTACAGTAATCCGAAACATCTATCCGAAACATGTAATTTCTGATTATTCTTCTCCGAAACTTTTCCCTAATGCCATTTTTGTGCACCCCAATTGTTATTTCGTTATCGTTTGTACCCCGTTGTACTCATAAACTGCGGAATTCTTTGCTCCCGAAATGATGATTAGAAACATTCTTTTTTCCGAAAAATTGTTTTTTTCGAAATCCCTCGTTTCATTCACCACTGAATAAACGAATCTAATACATAACTTTCACCTACATTTTCATGCATACTTGTAAAATTCCGGGCCGGCCCGCCAAAGCTCGAGCCTGAGGAAAATTTCAAGGCCCGGGCCCGGCCCGGAAGGCCCGGTAGCAAAAATTTTGTCATTTTGAATCAAACTTTGAGCTCTCAATACAATTTTCTATATATTTTTTGTGCTTTTTGGATTGTTTGTCCGTTTGGTCAAAAAATATTTTAAAAACTCGAAAAAAATCACATAAGGGTCCCCCCTTATGTGTTTTTTGAAATTTTCAAAACTTGTGGAATGACAGGCCCGCGGGGCCGGGCCGGTCCTCCGAAATTTGGGAAAAAGCCCGGCCCGTTACAAGTATGTTTTCATGGACAGCTTGCATCTTTCTGCGCGTCAAAGGCGCGACAGCCATTTGTCCGCAAACACCCTGCTCAAAGTTGCGTACATCGCATTGGACTTCACGACGGCGAAGTTTTTTTTTCTTTCGCTTCCACAAATATTACTTTTATTCATACTTGTAACGGGCCGGGCCGGGCCGGGCCGGGCCTGTCATTCCACAAGTTTTGAAAATTTTAAAAAACGCATAAGGGGGGACCCTTATGTGATTTTTTTCGATCAACAAATTTTTTTCGAGTTTTTTTTTTGATATTTTTTGATCAAACAGACAAACAATCCAAAAACACAAAAAATAATGAAGGAAATTGTATTGAGAGCTCAAAATTTGGCTCAAAATGACAAAAAAATTTTTGNTACCGGGCCTTCCGGGCCGGCCCGGAATTTTACAAGTATGCTTTTTTGAGACTATTCCGTTCGGCAGAAAAGGGCAGTCTTCGAGAAAATTATTCCATCGAAAAAAACTTTTCCTCACAATCAGAGATTTCATATAAGTTTGATGTCGATTCGAAAATTCAAAAATTGGGTCTAAGCTTGTTATGTTGTAATTCAATGTGTTCCTCATTAAATTGCTTTCAAGCCTTTACTATATTTTATTAGACAAAGTTTTTGCTTTTATTTTCAGACTTCGCTGTCTATGAGCCTCATCAAGTGCTGGAAATGCGTAAATTAGTGATTCCAAAGTACTTCGGACGTCCTTCAATCGGTTTGGCACTTTTTGGCTGCACGAACCGTCCGTTCTATCACGTTTGTGTGTTCCCGGATAGAGCTTTGGGGCGAAGATACGAGGGTAATATTCTTGAGCAGGTATTAAAAAAAACTATTGACAAAATCATTAAAAACAAAGTTAAGGTGGGAACGTTCGATCCACTTCCAAATCAGAAGAACGAGAAATTGGTGGCATTAAACTTCGGTCGACTCAAATATTGGATCGGAGAGAGAAACGCACATATTTCTGTGCCAGTTCTCGAGCTTCTTGGTATGTCAAAAATGTTAATGGGGTTATTCAGGGAGTCGGCAAAAAAGGAAAAAAAAACTCCGCGAAAACTAGGAGAGTGTTCCAATCTGGCTGAAACTTTGGGGAAAACTGGAGAAAACTATAGGAAACATTTTGCCAAATTTGGGGTCAAAATATCAACTTTGAAAATTCTGAAATTCCAGCCAAATTTTCAAAGTCGATATTTTGACCACAAACTTTGGCAAAATGTTTCCTATAGTTTTCTCCAGTTTTCCCCAAAGTTTCAGCCAGATTGGAACACTCTCCGAGTTTTCGCGGATTTTTTTTCCTTTTTTGCCGACTCCCTGTATAACCCCATAAGATATCTGAAAAATTTTTGGGCATCGATGGCGGGAGTAGGTCAAATTTTCAATTGTCTCGTTACAGGTTTGTCGGGACTCTTCCCAATCCATCCCAAATCTTTTATTCGAGCGAAGGACAACCGAGCGCTAATCGCTGATCAACAGTTGAAAGCGGTTGCTGAAGCATCAAACGCCGAGAAACTCAGCGAAGAACAGGTAAACTCAAAAACTCTGTAGTATAGCAACACGATTTTTGACACTTCCTAACATTAGAAAAAACTGGAGATCTTCAAAAACGTTTGCTTGTACAAACAGATCGGTTTCACCTTGTCGCCCCTCGGGGTGAAATGTCAACAAATTAAGTTCAAATTCTTCACATGTTTACAATCGGATATACTTTTAGCACCAATCAATTTAAGCATAAATCCATATTGAGAGCAATGTATTCATAATTACAGGTTTCGAGCGGCGCCACATCGACCTCTCACCCCCAATAGTCTTTTACCTTCCCCTTTAGAAGCTCTTTGTTGTTCTCTTTTCCTTATTTCTTGTTGTTCAGTTTGTTGTTCTCTCTATTCGAATTTATTATTTTTCTTCAATGATATAAAATGAGCCCATTTTCTGTGACTAACTTTCGAACTTTTCTTCCAACGGGCTGTCCCACCAATCTTCTCTATTTCTATTCTATCTCTTTTCTAATCACTACTTCTTCGTTAGTATATTCTTTACCTGCCACCTCATCTGCCCGCAATGCTTCTGACTATGTTCTTCGTAACGTCTTCGAAAATCAAGATCAGTGCTACAAGGACTCATTTGTCTATGTCAAAGACGTAGATGCCGGGAAATCCAAGCTCTTCACAACCTACCCAACGACAAAAGAATGCTCAAATCGACTAAAGTTGAATGGTAAGTTAGTTAGGAGAATCTTCCAGTTCCACTATGAAGAAGCTTCAGATCTTCCTGATAAACTTCCCACTTGTCCTCCAGGATTAGTCGATTTAGAGGTAATTCCAGCGTATTTTGGATTATCACAGCTCAGGTAAAATATTTGAATTAAATTTCTAAACACAACAGACTGTTTAGTTATCCCTATGCCAATTTGAACATTTCGGTTATGGCACATTCTCCTGTAGACACAATCGCTTTCCGTCTCCATTGCCTTCATGCATCCGATGGATCAGACGTGTATTGCTCTGACTTGAAGGATATGGTAACTAACAAATGAATAGAATTCATCAGATTTTCTGTTTTAGTATATAAATGGAGTGAAAGAATGGCCGTGTCGTGCAATTCAACTATCCACAAAGGTCCAGTATCCGGCAAGGTTTTCATATGCATGCTTTCGACTGACGTCATACTCCGTCTACGCCATCAATGCTACAGTGCTACCTCAAAAATGTAGAGTCACAACTATAGTCACGGCTCCCCGGTTCGAAGAGTTGTACCCTGACATGCTTGTCGATCCATCAATCAGTAAAAAGGAAATCGCTACAAAGGATCCATTCTGGGCGCCCATGATTGCTGTAGATTTTAGCGATGAAAATGCTATTTGGATTCGGTTGGGAAAAGCACCAAGAGCAGAATGTGATACTATAAATGTCAATGTTTACAAAGAGCACGATGATGATTCTGAAAAGGTGAACTTCGTCGCTGCACTGTCAATCAAGTGTCCAGAAACCGCTATAAAGTGGGAAAATCAGAAAGCTGGAAAGTATCTTCTGTCCGCCTACGTACTAATTCGAGGATGTAAATTTATCTGCGAACCAAATGCTCGTGGCTGCACTCAATGCTTCCGAACGCATCTCAACCTCGTAATTCATGAAACACGAGCTTCGTTGACCTGGTTAACAGTGCAGAAGATCAAAGACTACGGTCTCGAAATTTTCTTAGCCATTGTTAGTATACTGTCGATTGGATGCGTCGTGGTTATAGTCGCTGTTATAGTTTTCCTTCATAAGAAGAGACAAGAAGCAAATCGTGTTCAAGAAATTCGGTTATCAGATTTTGTGAAAACAATGCTGGTGTATGCTGATGATAGTGAACTACATACGAACTGTGTCAAACATCTCGTCGATAATCTCAGACATTGTTCTACTGTTGAACCTATCTTCGATTTAGAAAAACTTATCACAGCAGAGCGTAAGTTATCGTTTATCTGAATAGATGTTTAACGAAACATGTTCTTTTCAGAAGTTGTACCGTCTCGTTGGCTCATTGAGCAACTCAGCACTCTTCAGAAATTCATTATCGTCATATCGGACTGTGCTGTCCGAATCCTCGACTCAGAAGCATCCGAAACTCATCATCTAGTGCAGTCGCGTCCCTTTTCAGACCTCTTCGGACCAGCCATGGACATTATCATAGGAGTAAAAAAAGTAAATGTTCAGAAAACGATTACAATTTGAATTGTATTACAGGATGCTACTCGGAGACCAGAAGAAGCTCGTAAAAAATATGCAATCGCCAGATTTGAAATTTCCCCAGAAGTTCCAGCTAATCTCGCAATCCTTCGACTTCCTACATTCATTCGTTAGTTGTTTCTCATTCATCAATATTGAACATCTTTCCTTTTTTTTTCAGTTCCAAAAGATTTTAGTCGTCTGACAGCGTTCTTGCACAGTTTGGATTATGGAGAAACTTTTAACATCACCTCAAACATATCCAAATGTCGTCTTGATGACTGGGCACTGGCTATCTACCGAACGACAATTTTCACTCGTGAAAATCCTAATTGGATTGATACAAGGTGGAAGCCAAAAGATGTGAGTGTTTTGAAGATGAGATCACATCGAATTTTGGTTTTTTAGGAGCAGGATGTCATGAACTTGAAGCGGGAAACACCAGTGACATTTACTTATTCCAACGAGGAAGGTCGAATTGCTGCATCGAAAAAGTTCAATTTGATTCCACCAAAAGAAGGTAGTGAAGTAGATGAGGTGGAGGAAGGAGAGATCTCACAGAAAGAAGCCTCGGCTCCCGATGACGAGACAGCATTTTTGATAAAACCACCAGCCCTTGATGACATATCTGATTCCGACGAAGATGAAGAAGAAGATCAAGGATCCAATACTATCGTAGCACTCTGATGATCTTTCTATTACACTATTTTTTGCTTATTGTGTGATACATGGTATATCTGATTTAAATTTATCTTAAGGTTCCTCGAGATTTTTATAGACTAAGTCTTGATTCCTCTTTCAAACTTCCATCCCGGCTCAAAGTTTGTTCGATTTTCCCATCATTTTTGTTTGTTCGTCGCGGTCATTATTAGGCTTTATCTGAATAAATTTTTCGTTTTCAAGCATTGCTCCTGTCCAGTTTGCGGTATGATTCCGAACTCGATATCATCTCCCATAACAGAGATGTGATTATGCATCGTTGTTTTTCAGTTCATGATCCCTTCAATAAATCAAGAAATGCCCTCTTCTTCGTCATCATCATCCTACGAAGACTCTGAAGATGACTATCGGGAAGAAAACGAAGAAGACGAGGCGGAAGATCATGACGATTGTGAAGCTGGCCCATCAGTTGACAAAGAAAAAGTTAAAACTGTTGGACATTCGTGAGTATGAGATTTCAGAGGAACTAAATAATTTAGAAGATTTTTAGTTGTCCTCACTGTGAGAAGACTTTTCCATACCCCAACAAACTACGAGTTCATTTGAAAACGCATGAATGTAAGAGCATTTATACTTTTTTTTTTCTAGTTGTGTTTCTTTTTTCAGATAATCGTTATCAATGCTTCGAATGTCCCTCGCCGCAAAATTTCAATTCATTCAACGAGTTGAAAAGTCATCGGAAGTTACTTCACAGTCAAGCCGTTCACAAGTGTCCGCAGTGCTCATTTACCACTTCGGTATCTATTTTGAATTTCAAATTTCCTTATAATAACTAATTTATTTTCTAGAAACCTGCATTCATTCGACGCCACATTCAATTAAGTCACATTAACGGTATTCCGTGTACGGTCGCTGGGTGTTTTTTGAAAGTAGCGAAAAACCGGATGAAGTCAGTCAATAGCTTAATTTATATTTATTTTAAATATTTATTCCAGAGCTCATATCAAAGAAGTACATTCTAAGTCTGTAGAAACACCATCGAGACCAATACGAGCTAAATTGTCTTTCCATAAATGCCCCATCTGCGCGTATGAACCAGATCAGTCGATTTTAAACGCGGAAGAACAGTATAGAGATCTGATGGCTCATATCAAAAGGTTCGTGAATACTGTTATGATCTTCTAATTACTTTATTTTTTAGTGTTCATGACGACAAAGGACGAAAATTATGCACGTTTGGTTGTGACGCAGTTATCCGTTCTGAGGAAGACAAGACACACTGGCAAACGTGCCCCAGATTTAGCACGGATGAGCCAACGACTTCTACTTCAAGACTAGTTGATGACGGGTGTGGTGACACGAATACGGTCACTTCACAATCAATTGTAACCGAGACTTCTGGTGACTATCCGACTGACTTGGAATCGGATACGGAGGTGGAAAAAATCGAATTATTATCGAATTCTTTGATAGAAGCAGATTTGGAGGAGAAGGGAAATACAGAAGAACCACCGCCGAAGAAGTGCAAAATGGGAGAAGAATCAATGGAAAGAAGATTCAGTTGTGAAGTGTGTAGTAAAGTGTTCATGAAATGGGAGTATGTCAGGAAACACTTCAACGCTTGCCATTCGAAACAAAAAACGCCTCGAGTTTTAAAAAAGCAATTCAAATGTGAACGAAAGTCACTAAAAAATGAAGAGGACCTATGTGGAAAATCATTTAGAACAGAACAGGCTCTTCAGGATCACTACAACGTTCATGAAGGTAATTTAAATTCTTAGATAGTCGATTTTCAAATGTATTCTATGTTCCAGGAGTCCAACCGTATGCATGTGTCACTTGTAATCAAAGGTTTTACGCCAGAGATCGATTTGCTGTCCATTTATCCAAATATCATCTCACGAGCATCAAGGATCTCACCGCCAACAGTTCTATGTTTGGAACTGGTAACGTACAAAGTGAAGGGCAACCATCTCATGAGAATAATTGATTATAGAGGTTTTTATACTTGTTTTACCCGAATTCTTTTTTTAGGACATTGAGTATGTTGTTTCATTGTTTGTTTGTTACTGTTTACTATTATAAACTTAAGCTTTATTATTTACACTGACAGTTTTATTGTTATTAGTGATGATCAGCAAGTCGAAGGAATGAGTTGGGATAGTGTTTGAAGAGTCATTATTGGCCTTTGATGATATTGACGAATTCTAAAATATTGATAATTGAATGAAAGTTCGGAGGAATTGAACACCTTGGAAGTCGATCATTCCATCATGATCGAGATCTCCTTGCTTGATCATTTCCTTCGCTTCAGTCTCCGTCAACTTCTCTCCCAATTGGCACATTACAAAAATCAAATCGTCGATTGAGATCATTCCATCTCCGTTTTTATCGAAAACCTGGAAATTTAATTCTGAAAATAATCGCAAAAAACTACGAAGACCCACATTGAACACATCTCTCAACTCTCGTTCCTCCTTCGGATCGCAAATTTGTCGACGAAGAACATTGAGAAATTCGTCGATGTCAATGCATCCGTTTCCTGAAAAATTCGAAATAAACAGGAAGTCAAAAGTTCGAGAAAAACGTCTCCAGACGATTCCAACTTCCATACCAGAACTTTTAAATTTTCATTCCAGTCGAATGGTTTTTTCCACACATACACACACACACAACCTACCCGACTTCCTGTTATCGAGCAGTTCTTTTTTCTATTTCAGGACAAAAAAAAACCGTAAACACTCTATTAGAACGCCACCCGAGTCGCCAAATTCGAGCTCATGCATCTCATTTTCTGTAAAAGATATCAAAAAGTGGTTAACTAATAAAATGTTGCTGATATCATGATAAACTTTTTATTAGTTGACAACTTTTTGATATCATTCAAAAGAAGTGAGATGGCGTGCTCAAAGTGGACGGTCCGGGTGGCGTTCGTATGAGAAAAATCATGTGGGCAGATTACTGTACTCACCATCCAAATCCGCCTGCTCGATCATCGTTTCGATTTTCGAGTTGGTAGCTTTTTCTCCCAATTGAAGAAGAGCGACCTAGAAATAATAGGTTAATGAGAAATTTAAAAAAAAAACTTTTTATTTTTTACTGTAGCCTTAATGTTCAAAAACCCAGAAAGTACCGTACTCCCTATAAATTACCTCTAACTCTTGTCGTGTAATCCTTCCATCTCCATTCTTGTCGAACTCACGGAATACTTCACGAATTTCAGCTTCCTTAAGAGAGTCCATTGTTTTGTCTACTTTCTGAAAATTACATTTTTCTCCTAGATGCACAAGAAAAAAATAAGAAAATTGGAAAACATCACGAGTGAGTGTAAAAGAATGAATAAATGAATTCTCCCATAAATGTATACATGACTAACAACTGAATAGGAAGCGGTTGAGAAATGAAAAAAAGTGAGAATGACATGAAATTTATGCGGAAATTGGAGCCGCGAGACACAAAGTTTCACAGAGCACCTGAACTTTGAGCACTTTCGATTCGAAAAAAAGTGCTGGAATAATGCAAACAAAAACGACGAGAAGGGATGTTTTGGTCGTGTTCTATTTTTTGAGTTTTGCGGGGGTTTCGTCGGAGACAATTCAACACTTTTTGGTTGGCCTAAGCCACGCCCACTCGTGGAACCAAAATATCAAGGCTTGGTATGAAACTGCGCAGCTAAAGTATTTGTGATCATAAGACCACAATATTACGAAACTCTGATCCGTTTGGATAGGATAATCACCAATCATACACGAATCATTAAGTGTGGGAAAAACGGTGTGAAAGTTTTTTGATGTTCAAAAGTATACCGGAAACACTCTAATAGAAACCCACCCAAACTGTCAACTTTGAGCTCAATTTTTTAGTCGATTCCTGTGAATGATATAAAAAGTTTGTCAACTGATGAAATATTAGAGATATTGAGATACATATTTTATCAGTTGACAAAGTTTTGATATCTTTTACAGAAAGTGAGACAATGTGGCTTAAAGTTGAAAGTTATTAGCGGCGATCTATTACAGGGCTTACGGTAGTTCTTGACATCAATACTCAAAAAAAAAATCGAAAATTGGTTTAAAAATAGCACTGTTAAATAAAAAATATAATAGGTTGAAATTTTTTTAAAGTGTAGTTGATGAGTTCCAGAAGAAAATTGACCCGAAAAAAAGTGATTAGCTCTCAAAATGCGAAAAATTGTATTTTGAACTTGTTAAAAATATTTTTCGACCCTTGTTAAAAATTGAGAATCTAACTGTTACAGATCCAAGACAATTTTTCGTGTCTATAACAAAATTAGTCAGCTCAAATTTCGAGAATCGGGAACATTTAGAACTGCCTAGTTTCTAAAAATATTACAGTAAGCACCCCAATAGTGTGCCCTTCAACAACTTTGAACTCATATATCGGTTCCTGTGAAAGACGCCAAAAAGGCGGCAACTAACAAAATATCTTTAATATTATGATAAACAATTTATCAGTCAACAAATTTTGAAAGCATTCACAGGAACCGATATATTAGGTTGTTCGGAAAGTCCTTTCCACTTTTGATATGTTGTTTTCAAACTTCGTTTTCTTGAAGGGGATAAAAGCGAGGAAGTTGTCGTTCTATCAGTATGCTGGTGAGGTCTAATAGTGTCTACACCCCAACGGAGATCATTCTCCTCTTTTCGTGCAGTGAGATATGCCCACCGTTTTCGCCTCTAATAATTTCCATTTTTGGACTACCATTTTATTTGTATTTCTATCTGACCTCAGATCAACTGAAATCAATCACCAATCTGTGGAGGTTAACAACGAAGATGCACCCTTTCGAACAAACTTCACAACCTGGATTCATCAATTTGAAAAATGAAAATTCTCGTTGGACGAAAATCCCCCTCCAAAAAAGCATACGGGCTCAAATTTGGACGCATTAAAAACCGAGATTGAAAGGGACCCGTCTCAAACTGTGCGGGATATATCAAGTACATCAGTGGCTAGACTTTCGTCAAAAAGCCATAAATTGGGAACTCTCGGCAAAGTAAAAAAAGTGGGAAGATATGGATCACACCTTTTCGCTCAAAGCAACTTTGTTTCATGTGTGGGCACCTGTTTGAATCTTCTCATCCTGCGTTGCACACATGAATGTTGAAGTTAAATCATTACTAGTGGCGATGAATGGGTAATGTATGATTACTATAAACAACAATCCAAGTGGGTTGACAAAGGCACTCAACCACCAGACGTCCCGAAACGTGAAATTAACGTAAAAAATGGGATGTTTTCGGCATGGATGTCTACCAAGGAGTGGAGTACTGAGAGCTGCCAGATAATGGTGTCACTTTTATGACCGATACCTATTTTTGTCAGGTGACATAACTCAGACTCCATGTGGATCTCCATTGGAGAGAAACACAAAGGTTTATTTTCAAAGTCGAAATTCGCAACCTCATGCGGGAAGGAGAACGGAGACCGATCTCACTGGATACGGCTAAACGGTTCTGTCTTATCTACGATTTTCAATGCTCTGTGGCCGGAGTTCTGGAAGGAAGGCACCCACAATTTGGTGGGACGTTGGCTGATAGTCACTGATAACAATGGTCATTATCTTCAATTTATCTGACATCGTTTTGACCTTTTTTATATCGAATGAATCTGACGCTAAAAATGGAAAGGACTTTCCGAACAACCTAATATATGAGCTCAAAGCTAACGGGTTGAGTGAGTTTCTATTTCAGGAAATACGGTATTCAGCAAAAATTTTATTTTCACAAGGATCGGACGAATTTTACTTACTTTTGTAGGTCTCCTAAATTTGGCCTTTTCCATTTAGGAATTTAAAAAAAAGAGGTTGATGGTAAGAAAATTCCGAGAAGGAAAAAAATCAGAAAAGTGAGGGAATACTGAAGAAGCAAGATCTGGAAACCTGAATTGTCACAATGAATTTTCAAATTTGTGTGTCAAAAACTACCGAATGACGAATTTGTCTAAATTTCGGAGACTAGCTTCTAAAGAACATCCATCACCCAGAGTTACTACTCATAGAGACGCACCTTCAAGTGTGTGACATCCCAAAATTAAGGATTACTGTAGTGAGAAAACTGGAGAACGAAAAAAAAGAAATGTGGAATACACTCAATTCTTGTTTCATTTGTTGAATGGATCTCATGACCACTACATATTTGTCTTCTCCCAGAAATCTCTCCATCTCTTTTTTCCCTTTAGTTGGTCGTTGCTCTTCATAATTAGTCAAATTCTTTTTTTTCGAGAGCCCATTGAGCTCAAAGAATATCATCTTTTTGCACACATTCTTGTTGCGACGATACAATTTGAAAAATGGAATAGCAAATGAGAAGAAATATGCAATTATTGGTGAGAACAAAATGAAAAAAAAAACCCGGAATGAAGAAAAAAACACAGAAGCGAAAATGCTTAGTTTCTTTTTCTTTACATCAGGGGAGCTCGAAATTGAAGAAAAAAGAAATGAGAATGTTCCTTCCGTCAAAATGAGTAAATATGATCCGCGATCTTGGCAAATATAGACCAGATTCTAAAAATCATAAGATTTAGTTTTGGGTGCAAAACTGTTGACAGGACTTGGTTGGTTGGTTGGAGAAGAGGGAATCCTGGGAACATCGGAAGGTTTTCTTTTATATTTTCAGTTTGGAATTTTTTGTTATTTCTGATATAAGAAATGTGTGCTTGGTTTTTGGTTTCTATAAATGCTTTTGAAACATGCAATAAGAGGGCCCCAACACTCTCCAGGTCGAGCACAATTATCTGAATTACTGTGCAATATATCAAAAATGTGTCAGCTGACAAAATGTGACTGATATTATGATAAAAAATTTATCAGTTGACAACTTTTTGATATCTTTGGCCGGAGCCGAGATAAAGTAGCTCAAAGTTAAAAGTTAGAAGGCCCTTCTTTTACCGGTTTTACAGTATATTTCAAAGCTGTATTCTTTCGAATGGACCAAATAGTTTTGTCTAGTCATTTTTGCAGAAATTCAGAATTCATGGTCCGATGGTGTCTCTGAATTCCGTAAAACAATTTTTTTAGAAACACCAAAAAGTACCCAAAGCATATGACCAAAAAATGCTATGTTTTCAACGGAAATACAATTTCAAATTCATTGAAACGGAATGAAAATTTCGAAAGAAATTCGAAAATACTTTCAAAGTGGGTGGTACCGACACCATAGAAAGTGGGCGGAGCTTTCAAGTTCAGATTGTACTTGAGATTTGAAACTAGCTGAGAAGACGTCACTCTATTTGTTTGTAAGTTCAGCAGACATTATGGATGAATGCATTCAAACATAAAGAAAACTTGGGGGACATTTTTGGGATAGAAGAACATAAAAAATGAGTGGAACATGCACTTCATTTGATTGACATTCAGCGTCTTTTTGCATGATGAATGTGGATCAGTTTACGAGGAATCGAGGTCAAGAGCTCAAAATAAATCATAAATTCAGGATGATGAATTTGTTTGGGATCTTTGAAGAAAAATGAAGTATTGGTCTCTTGGTTTTTGCATTTTTTAGTAAAGGGGTGTCTCAAAAGGACCAGGTTAAAAGCTAGTGACGTATAGGTTCCAGGTTCAAATGCATTTAATATTGAATAAGGAAAATGATGAATGAGTTAGATTTTTTGAAATTGGACTCTTGATTTTCAAAAAGTTGAATATAAATTTGAACTAAAATTTAACAACATCTCATTCTGAAATTAAGCAAATCAAAGGTATCCACTGTAAAGCTTTAATTTGACTAATTCCCGCGCAAGCTCAAGAGATGCATCTCCTGCCTCTTCAACTAACAAATCTCGTCTTGAGAACTTCTTTCAGACTAAAAAGAAAAAAAAACACTTTTTTGAGCCAAAAATTGGTTTCAAATTTCCCCCATTTTTCTGTGATCTTTGTGGGGAAGAGTTTTCGAAAATAGAACAAGAAAAATGATAGTTTGTCCTCCGGACAAAGTTTCCAGAACACACAAATTCAATTTTACGAGGACATCATATCGCTTTTTTTAGCTCCATTTTTTTCTTTTCTGCTCAACGATCGTCAATTTCTAATTTTCTTTTTTTCTGAACTTTCATGGACCAAGAATCGTAAAGTAAAGCCAAACAAAAACGGTGAGACTTCCAAGAAGAAAAAAATCAGAGCGAGAGATAAAGGACATAATTGGGTTGACAGCTGAAATAAGACAACAGAAAATAAAGAAGAATTGGAAGAAGAAAAAAATGGAAAGGAAAAGGAAACGGAAATGGACAGAAAACATAACAAGTTGGTATGGATAGACAGGAGCAAAGTTGGATGTGTAGGAGGATTTATGAGATTTATGAATTCAGTTTTTAGGATTCTTAGGTTCAAAAAATCTTAATATCGAGTCACCAGAGTTAAGCTGCTGCTTGTAATTTTTTCTTCAAGTTAATAGTTTTCGGAAAATATTTCAAACTACAGTGAAATCAAATAGCTCCATGATGGTGTGCGAGGAAAAATTGTGTTTCTTTATTTTGGCTAATACAGTATTTAAAGTCATAAGAGGAATACTGTAGGGAGAATATTCGATGGTAAAAAAGAGATTCGGATATACTTTAGGGAAAAATATTTGAAATTCGGAAGGATTACTGTAGGGAAAATATTCGCCATTGAAAAGGATTACTGTAGGGAAAATATTCTAAAATTGAAATTTTATAAGGGCTCCTTTTCTTTTAACTTTGAACCAATTTAATTCTGTTCCTGTCAGAGATACAAAAAAATTGTCCACCGATAAATTATCATATCATCCGAAGTTGACACATTTTTGATATTTTGCATAGTAATTCAGATAATTGACTTAAACTTGAGTGTAAGGGACCCTTCTATGTATAACAGGATTTTCGGTAGTTTATATTTTCAGCTTCTCCTCAATGAGTAGAAATCAATCAAACTATTTTTAAAGCCGTCCCATAAGTACACCCTTCCTCTACAATTCTCCCCCATTTCCTTTTCCAGAACATCTTGACAAGAAAATGAGTTTCCGACTGGCCACTGATCCTCGAAACCTAATAAAACTATACTGAGTGCGTCGTCCGTTTTCTCCCAGAATCCAGAATCAAACTACACTAAAAAAGATTGGAAAAGGGTTAAAAGAAGTGGATTAAAAGAAAGATAGGTTTGATTGTGACAAATGGTAGTTGTTGGAAAAGAAGAAGGAGAAGAGAGGATTACATTTGATGGAATTACATGGAAAACATGGAATATGGAATGATTTCAATGGAACTAGAGGGGACACGAAGATGCTGGAACTCTGAATTCTGAATGAATGGGGATTCTGAAAACAAAACTATTGATGAAATATTTTTAAAAAAATAACAAAAAATACAAAAATTGAAAAAAATTGGAACACAATTCGAACTCTTAGCCTACTACTTATACAGAACGCGATAAACGCCCACTTTGCAACTTCTTCAAAACCATAGAACCACTTCTTTTTTTTTGTTTTCTTCCTGCTTCATATTTCATATTTTCTGCAAACTAACGACGTCATCATTGTCAATGTCTCCGGAAAAAAGTTTTGGTTTCAACAAAAAAACTTTGAACTTTTTGTTTTGAGCGGAACTCTCCGTTAGACTTTTCTGTGCTTCTAAAAACACAATAAAAACAAAAAAGGCAGAGTTCTCTATGTTCCAAGAGTTAGGCTTAATTGCCAACTAGGGATTTCATAAGACGATCGCTTGGAATCGGAATTATTATAATAAATAGAATAAAGAGAGGAAATTTAGTAATCCGATGAAACGTTTGATTCCGAAAGGAAACATCTCCAGGGAATATACCAGACGTTGAGCTAATTGCTGTTTTCTCAAAAGATGAATCACTTTTTGTGTTGGACAGATGACTTACTGGGAGGGAAAAAAGTGATAAATTGGAGGGAAATTTTTGAAAGTAAGGACAGAATTTTCATTGGTGGATGCAGAATATATTACAGAATTTAGGACTTAAACCAAGGATCAGAATTTTATCTGAACGTTTATCTGAAGGTAAAATTAATTGAATCCTGTGACAATCAGATGAAGAATAGGATAATGCTCGGGAAAAAACTGGAAAAAATTCAAAAACAGATGATGTTAGTGGCTGGAGAGACCAAGCTCTAGTCTCTATGGTGTTTTTTATGAGGCTGGGAGGTCTTTGTATACACCCAGGGTAAAGAAATAGGTGTAAACAAGTAGAAAAGATGGTAGAAGAACAAAAGCTTTTAAATAGAAACATTGAAGAAAAAAACTAATAAGCCATACAGTGCCGAGAAGTGATGAGAGTGATTTCTATATACAGTACCGGTCAATTAGATATACAAAAACGTTTCAGTTGATTTCTGGTCGTTTGGACTGTTTTCAATAGTCTGGAGGTCGGCTGTCAAGTTTCCTATCACATTGAAAATTTCGGACGGTCTGAAACAAACCTGCATTGAAAACTTTGCATTCACTGAATTTTTATAAATTCCTAATTTTCAGCTATTTGCTCATTTCCGAAAGACACATTTTTTCCGTTTTCAGTATAAAACCGGGCCTTAAGCGGAGACTTTACAGCCGAGCTCAAGACACCGGAAAATGGTCAAAATGGCTGAAAATCAACAGAAAGGTACTGTAGGTCACATAAACTCACATAGACTTATCCCAAATTATTGCAATTTTCTCGTGAACTTTTTTCATTTTCCACGTGTGAAGTTATCCGGAAGACGACGTGGAGAGCTGATGGCTTATAGAAGATTCCGGAAAGTCTTCAATTTTACTATCTTCTGTTCTGAATTCCAAGATGAACGATGATAAATTGATCAAAAAACCAAAAGAGAAACAAGTTAGAAAGTCAGTTTTTTACCTCTGAAATTTCCCTAAAAGTTGCATAATCTATATTGCAGAGATCAATCCTCATCGAACCTTTTCGTGGGGACAAAAGAAGACAAAAAGAAAAAGAAAACTCAAGTTTCTCGTTTAGAAATTGGAGTTCCAGATCCTATAGAAGAGCAACAAAAAGTGCTTGGACGTCCAACTCCATGTACTGTACTTGCTGTCAGTACAACACTTTTCATCCTGATAATTCTGATAATTTCTCTTGGACAATTGGGATTTCATAGTGAAGAGGATTTCAAATGGACACCAGCACTAAACTATCATCAAAGAAAGCGTCTGGACCAACCGTGTGAAACTATTGAATGTGTCAAATATTCTGCTTCTTTGGTTAGTTGTCCAAATGCAAATGTCTATTTAATTATCTGATCGTTTTCAGCTTGAATCAATGAATTCCTCGATTGATCCATGTGAAAACTTCCATGAACATGTCTGCTCTGGTTTCACTCCAAAGAAGAGAAACTTTGATAGACTTCTGTCGTTAATCATTGCTCATCAGGATACAGATCATGACAAAGCGGTGAATATTGTACGAAAAATGCTGAGCAAGTGTGCATTAGGAGAATCGACTCAGCCGAGGGAGAATCTTAGCACAATTATCCCTGATGGAATCCCATTTCCAATTCTCTCCATCAATTGGACGTCGTCTCAAAACGCTTCTGATGCATCGAACTCCACTCATTCAGATCTGACTCAAATACTGATTCATATCATCAAGCATACCTCAGATGACGCAGGAATAATTGGAATCACTCCATCAACGGATTCAGAATTCACGATGTTTACTGTCAAACCGAATTCTCCTTCCCTGACTTTATATCAGTTCCGAAACGTTTTGGATATTCTGAAAAGAAGTGTACCAGAGAGTATCTCAAACACAACACAATACAAGGAAATGGATTATCAGAAGAAGTTGAACGATGTCGTTAATCTTCAGAAACAATTGGAAGAGGTAGGTGATTCTTCAATTACCGTAAAATCTCCAATAGAAGGGTCCCTAACTTTTAATTTTGAGCCTATTCATCTTTATTTATTTATATCGATTCTTTCCAGAGGTATAAAAAAGTTATCAGCTGTTAAATTGTTTATCATGATATCATAATTGTTTTATCAATTGACACATTTTTGATATCTTCCATAGAAATTCAGAAAATTGAGCTCAAAATTGCCAGTGAGGCCCTTTTTTTCACATTTTAAGGGTACCTCGACTATTATCAATTTCCTTTCAGATAGAATTCGCTGCAAATCCAGATGTCCTTCCACTGGCCTTCATGCAAGAACAACTTCCGATTATTGATTGGGGATTGCTAATGGACTCATGGTATCCGAATGGAAGGCTTACATTCAATGAAAAAGTTTTTGGATTCAACACCACTTATTACAGAAAAGTAGGGTTTTCTCTCTTTCCAGTTAGTAACTTTTGATTTTTAGATCAATGAGCTTCTGATTTCGACACCTTCTGAAACTCTGTACAACCTTCTTCTTCTTCGGTTTTCCTTTAAATTTTTGCGAGCAGAACTGTCTTCAGAACTGGAGGATACGTGTCTTCTTCAAGTTTCTCGGACTGTCCCTGGAAAAATAGTCTTACATGGATCGGCTGAACCGAAAGCGACGGAATTATTTGATCAGATGCGTCAAACGATTCATAATCATTTGCGAAATTCTCTGACTTCTCTAAAATGGATGGATGAGAGAGGAATCAAAGAAGCGCAGAGGAAGTTGAACAGAACAAAGACGTTTTTCGGATTTAATGGAGAAGATTTGATTGATGAATTGGATATATCATATGGTTACAGTTATATATCAACACTTTGTCGAGTTTTAGTATGGCAAACGAAGAATATGTTCAGAGCGATCGCTGAAAATACAGTAAACATATTTTTGAATGCCGAGGTGTTTTATTCGGTTGAAAGGAATGAGATAAGTGAGATCGTATTTGAAAATAAAATGTATAAATGTTCCTTTTCCAACCATTTCTCGTTCACTTCTCCATTACCCATTCATATCATCTCATCTCCCCAACTACACAAACTTTGCGACCGTTGCTTCCAGAATCATTCCTCAGCTGATCCATATTTTTGATGAGCGTGGAAGATTTTATGATTCAAAAGGAGTGCATCGAGATTGGTGGAATACGGAAACGGAGAGATATTTCATGCTCATTAAACTATGCTTTATGAAAATGCAGGTAAGGCGAACGGAGATGTAAAACGAAGAGATATGTTTTTTTTTCTAGCAAAACGTTCTTGGAGCGAGTGTTAGTGTTGGATGGAATGCATATCATTCGACAACAGAACCATATGAAGTACTACCTGGAATGAATAAAACTGATGCCCAACTATTTTTCTATAGTCTTGTGAAAGTAGGAGATCCATTTTGTCATATTTTATAATCTTGTTTTTTTCAGACAATGTGTAATTCCAATTCAGTAAAAATCAACGATGCTCTTGAGAGTGTTCCCGAGTTCAAAAGTGCTTTCCACTGCCAAAATGGCACTGTAATGAATCCGACGACAAAATGTAGGATGGCTGCTTGATGAAGTATTTTTATCTTATGATTTGTGTTCTTCTGTTTTCATAAATCCTTTCGAATTTCTTAATTTTCATTTTTGAGATCTGCAGATGTTGGTTCAATAGTAAACCGAAATAAAGTTGTGTTTCGCGAAGTTAGACAACGTCATAATTCACCAAACCAGTCTACTGACGAATATTTAGGTTATAGGATACAGGCTACAACAGGCTACATTTTGGTGATAGATTTCATGGTAAAACTCGGACTTCTTTGGGTAGCAGATATGTCCGGATTCCGGATTCTGTACTCTTTTATACCAGATCCCGTTTTCCGGAATCCGAGAAAATTATTTTATTTCGGATTCAAAAAAATTCATTCCGGACATCTCTGCTGGTTTGGTCTGAAAACAGAAGCAAAGTTTGAAAAGGAAGAGTTTTCGTTAAGTAGACGATTCTCATCCTAGAACTTCTTGGCTAGAAGCTAATCTAACATCAAAAATCACCTTTTGTTCAAAATGTCTGATAAGAATTCTTCGTTTGAGAATACATCACTCGACCTAAACTACCCGTTGACCCACGATTTTCGATCATCATGTAGTCTACAGTATTTTCAAAAGTCTCTGATCTTGCGTTATCATCTTATGGTATCGTCAAATGATAAACACCATATCTTTTCCCTTTTCTCGGTCACTATAAAAATAAAAATCACTTGTTTTTAATTTCTTCAATAGAGGAATCAAGTTAAAAATGAACTCATCTCAACTTTTATGGACATTTCTAGTCGTTTTTGCACTTTTTTCAACACTTCCAGTTCAATCAAAGTAAGTTATGGTTTGATTTGATATCTGAGAATTCTCAAATTTTTCAGTATCGTAACCCGTGTGAAACGTCAATGGGGGTTCGGATATCCACTGTTTGGAGGAGTCGGAAATTCATGGGAAGTGCCGAGTAATCTTCCAACTTATTGGGGATACAATGCCTACGGTGGCCGATGAATCAATTTTTAATTTTTCAAAATTTCGGATTCGATGAAACATTTTTTCCTTCTAAATTTTCGTTTATGCTGGAAAAACATAAAAAAGAGTTATGGCAGCAAAATTTATTATGATTAATTGAGATCCTTGAAATAATGATAAAAATTATCTAATTATTATCTTCTTCATCATTCGATCCAACGACTTCCCCTCTTTCACTTTTATCCTGGTCCAGTGTTCTCTGCTTTCTCTCGTTTTCGTCGTCCTCTGAATCCGTTGGAATTCCGAAAGTGATGCGTAGCTCTTCTGGAGATTTTCCTGCCGCCATTTCAGAGACTTTTCTGCACAGGTGGACCATCAGAACGGGAATGTCCAGGTAGTTGACAGCTTGAATCAAATCGAATAGTGTCTCGTTGTCGACAGCCATGAAATGACGATCCCAATCAGTGATGTGGATGGGTTCTGTTGGATAACGAGAGTCGACTGGTTTGTCAACTTTGTGATGCTCACACCATGTCACAATCTTTTCCAGCACCGTTGAGTTCATGTTGTCCACTGGGATGGTAGCCTGCTCTCCTTTATCTGAATAAAGACCGCAACTTCCAACAAGACTCGACAGAGTAACTGAGTTACGGATGGCGCTATCAGAGATCTTAAATGGTTTCTTATCCGAAGAGACAAGGATGTAGCTGGTGGATTCTGGAGTTGGCGTGGATTCGGCATCAGTCGAGGGAGTAGCGTCAGAAGACATGTTGAATTGGATATCTGAAAGATTTTTCTACAAGAAACAAAATTTCTATACTAAAAAGGAGAAAAGAAGTGAAGCGAAAACAAACGAGATAATAGCTGTGAGGAAGTCGATAGAATACTAGCGCAGAGGATGTGGCTCCCTCTTTTTGTCTGTGCAAACACTGCTGCGGTAGAATGCGTACTAGTATGAGGAAGAGAGAAGAAGTAACCTAGTAAGAAGAGGAGAGGGTTTCTAGATGATTCCAGAGAAAACAGCGAAGAAAAAAAAAGGAAAACGGGAGACTCTATTCAGAAAACTGCAGAACAATTCAGTCGAAAAATTTTCAAAGTCTTTATAGATCAAAAGTTAGCATTATAGATCAAAGCATTATGTTTGAATCTTTTGGTTTTTTGGACGAATTTTTCTTTGAATTCGAGATATCGAGCTGAAAATTTCCACAAAATATGTTTGTGCCTATACACATACATATCGCAAAGTTTCATCAAAAAGTTTTGAGAAATGACATTTTTGAAAAAGTTTCCAATTTATTTTATTGTTTTGGAATCTTTTTTTTTCAAAAATCTGTAGATAGATTAATCTAGATAAAGTGGGAAGCTGAATTTTTAATTTAGGTTCGTATATATATATATATATATATATATATAACCCCAACAAGAGACCTAGTTTCGCCTCTTTTGGAGATTTTTGGAAAAATATATTTCGAAGGGTGTTCTGAAAAAGTTTTTACCAAAAGTAATGTCTTCTGGCAACAATACGAAATATTTGATCGAAAAAGAAAAAACGGGGTGACAGACAAATGACGGGAAAAGTATAGGCCTTGTGACTCACAAGTTGTGAGAAACCGCCCAAAGAAGACAACTCAAAAAAAGACGGAAAAAAAGTCTTTTTCTTTTTTGAACACATTCACAACTTGAAAAGGAAACATTTATTCGTCTGCCTAAAGGGAGTAAAGTATTTCAAAATTCAGTAGCAATTTTATGACTGTTCCAAAATTCAGCGTCACCAAAATCCACTGTTGAAGCTACTGTATGAACTGGAACTGAAACTGGAATAGCTTCCCCATGAACTGCTACCGTAGCTCCCACCCATTGGGAAACCACCTCCATAACCACCGCCCGGATATCCGCCACCGTATCCTCCATATCCGCCACCGTAACCACCGCCATATCCACCACCATATCTGCCACCCCATCCTCCATATCGTTTTTCTCGGTGTCTGAAATCGACTCATTTTTCAAGCTGATCGAAGTTACAGTAAGACTGCTCACCCTTCTGGAGCTTTCCATCCCAAGTTTTTAGGATGATTCAGATTGTGTAAACCCGCTTCTACATCCGTTGATGCAGAAGCCGTAGTCATAACGACAGAAGCGAGAAATAAAAAGAAGATAGTATTCATTTTTGAACAGAGGGTTCATTGCCTGAAAATTCATTCTCTGCTTTTATAATTTTGTAATTGTTACGCCTCATTTCCAATTCTGTCTTCTGAGTTTTAACAATTCGGCAAATACCCCGATAATAATATTTCGAATACCACAAAATACCAACCAAATCGTTAATTCCTGGTTGTCCTCTCTCTACGTTTTGCAGCAGAATCTGATTCAGATGAAGTCCCGATTGTTAAAACTGTTTACTAATATTACAACTGTTGACCCAACGACTACCTTGATTCATCAGAAGTGCATTTCGACCAGAAGACAATCCGAAGAACCGGATTGTGTGGTCCTGGTAGGGAAGAAGAAGTGAATCGATTTGACGAACCATTGTCTGGTTCCTAGTTTTTTCAGCCAACTTGGTCACCTACTGAACGGGGAAAGAAAGACAATTTGATAGCAAGGAAAAATATGGTGACGCAAGAGTAAGACATTGGGATAGTATAAAAGGGTCAGAGGTGGAATTTTTCTACTATCAGCAGTTGTCTTTCTTCGATTGTATATTTTAGCAATAATGCAAAATAATACATTATTCTTCCTGTTTGCCGTTTTTCTTGTTTCACTATGTCATACTTTTGAGTTGGATCATCCGGAAAATTTGATGTGGAGAGCTCCAGAAGGGTAAGACTTTTATCAGATTCTACCAATTTCAAACCTATCTTTTCAGGGTCCGCGTGAAAAGACAATGGGGTGGTGGATATCCTGGAATGTACGGAGGCGGAGGTTATCCAGGAATGTATGGAGGTGGTGGATATCCGGGTGGTGGTTATGGAGGTGGAATGCCAATGGGCGGAAGCTATGGAAGCAGCTCTTGGGGAAGCTATTCGAGCTCAAAATCAGGAGGATTCAGCAGCTTCAATACTGGATTCTATGGAAGATAATATTCACGAAATTCAATGCGATGGTCTCATTTTCTGTTTTACTCACTATTGTCCCTAGACAAAATGAACGTTTTTCAATTTGAATCGGAAAAATTAAAAAATACATTGACTAAAAGAAACGGTGCAATATAGATTAAAAACTGGTGAAATAGAACAAGAAACAGATATGACATGATGGATAGTCCATTGGAAACGAAGTCTTTTTACTACCACATAGAGTATCTTGAATGTGGGTGTTTTTTCTTCGGAGAAGACGGGCTTGTACTTGAAAGGAAACTGAAAAAATTATAAATTTTTTAGTAGAATCTGGATGTCACTAACGCAAAATTGAAAGGAGAATAGCCTCCTGAAGCTCTCGGATGCACATCTTGATGGAGTTTTGCTGGAGTTCCCGGCATTTGTGTAGTGCTTTGATCCGATGACATTTTTATTTTTCTTTGGTTGTGATTTGATGTTGAAAAAAATTGGGTAAAAGTTGGGAACTCCTCGATTTGATTGAAGTTTGGAGTATAACTCATTTCAGACGTTTTTGTCATGTTTAGGTTGAACTGAAATTCGAAATACACTCTGATTGTGAGAGCAGATTTATATGACAACGTACAAAATCTTCTTGACGATCTGGAGAGTCCGATTCTTTGAGAAAATCTAGTGGATCTGGTGAATCGCTCATTTCTTTTTCAACACTTTTTCTTTCCTCGGTGCTCAATAACCTTTTATACAAAGGTTTATTTGAATCTTCTTTTTGTTGTTCGTACTCTTCGTAATCGCTGAAACCCTTGATGAATGAAATAAGAAGATACACAAATTGCCTTGAAATGACATCGTGAGAATAAAAAGGATTTGTTGGAGGATGATCAGTCTCGTCATTGAAATCTTCCCTGAATATCAACCAATCGGATCGTTCCACCATTACATCGAAGACTGGAATCGATTTCTTGCAGTCGTTTTCTTTCTGAAAATAAATTAGATACATTTTAACGAGAGCAATTATCATGTACCGTTTGTGCCAAAGCGACAGTCATAAGCGCTTTCTCCACTTTTCCCATTGTAGTATCTGTGTGATTTTGGAGAGGTAGTGTTGGAAGAGCACCGATTTGATCAAGACGAGATGAAAATCGCGCTATTGTTGTTTCGAATCCGTCAGGATATTCAAAATTTCCTGTTTTTTTTGGTTTTAGATAAGACGAACTTTCCGAGTCAGAAGGAATTATTCTCATCCACGGAATAACTGGTTTCTTATGAGAAGACGTTGTTGGAGTTTTCTTTGGGTATTCTTCGTCAGAGTTCAAACGCTTCGAGGTTGGAACATTGCTATTGTTTCTTTCGGTGACATCGCTAAAGTCCCAAGTCTGCGATAATTGTGCTTTTGGAAGATTGAAAATCTTCGAAACTCGTTTTGGTGACTCTGAAAATGATTTCGACACAACAGGATGTTTGCTTGGTGAGATCTGAAAATTAAATTATTGAATTGTTGATGCTCATGTGGATGATGGTACCTGTAGATGACTAGCTGGAGCAACATGAACTGAGCTCTTTGCATTAGCGAACATTCCAGCGAGCACATGTGGTTTTTTACGTCTCTGAAAGAACCTTTATAAGAACCTTTTTTCTAGCAGTAATCTATACATTTTTGTATACGTTTCTAGCAGAAATCTATACATTTTTGTATACATGAACCTGTTCTCCGGTTAGTTTGGATGAACAAAAAAGCGTTTGGATGGTTTTATCCGTGAACGTTCTTGAAAGAAAAAGTGGGTGAGGATGCCAAGAACCTCCAGAAAGCATAAGAATCCAAGTAAGGCATGTAGAATTTTATAGCACTTTTTCACTACATACTGACAAACTCACTTACTCGGATTAACTAACCAAAATGTTGTAAGTTGTCTAAGCTTCAAAAAAACTAACACGTGAGATGCACTTACTCTGAAGTATGTTTCTTCGTTGCTAGAAAACGTACGGTTTGCTGTAAGAATAAACGGAATTTTCGAAAAAATAATTCAAAAATTCAGCATACCTGGTTTGACAGATTGGAAACTCGATGGCCTTTTCTGAGTTTCAGAATAATTTCCCTTTTTGAATTTGGGTCCATCTTTTCGTGGAAACATTATAAAACATGAACTCGAAATATTTAGTATGTCGCAATTTGCTCGCAATTCGACTCGCAAAGCAACGAAAAAGTTTATGCAAATGCTACAGTAAGAAGTATAATTTCGTTTCGAGACCTTGGTATTTTTTAGCGAAGCGCCTTTCATACAGTACAAGGCGCTCTTTTTCCGGCACGGCGCTTTTTTTTCGCTGGAAGTCCAGTTTTTTCAAACCTAGTTTATTACCTAAATTTTAAGAATATCAATGTGTGTTATCGTACATTATGCGATAGGAAATATTCATATTCTTCGCTTCGCAAAATTATCGAAGTTCTGTTTTTTTTGCCGTACTTATTTACTCTGAAACATTTTTCTTGAATTAGCACTTTTCCCGCTTTTCCTCGGATTTTCGCATATTTGTCCAAATTTGCGAGGCCTCTGCAGAGTTTTCTGGTGCAAACCCGCTCTTTTGACAACGCCGGAGACACCTCGGCGGTAGTTTTGAACGAGAAACGTCTGTTCGACGCTTTATTCAAAACATTAACGTTTTTTTCAGCTTTTTTTTTCAGCAGTTATCGGTTTCGCAAGATGAACAATAGGGGGAGAACGCCAGGAAGCTCCGGAAGAACGGTCAGGCCGTCCGTACAGCAAAACGGATTGACCATGCGAAAACGCGATATGACTCCAACCCGTAACACAAATCTCGTCCCAAATGCATCATTCATTGGAGATCGGTTCCTCGGAGTTCGTCTCGACCAAGACGAGTTAGATCATGCAAATCATCTGATGACTAGTAAACTTTACAACGTAAGCTGACTCAATTCTGGTTATATCTTCGAATATTAATTTTTCAGAAAGAAAACCTGAATAATTCCATATCAGAACCTAACAGTCCGGAGAAGAAAAATGTTGAAAGCGAAGCTCTGAAACAAATGATGCGCCACAAGTCTGCTGGAGCCCTCACCGACGCTGACGATGGAGATCGGATTTTGTGTTACAAGAAAAATCTTGCGCCTCCACCTGCCATCGGATACATTAACCAGGCAAAAGTAGCTAATATATCAACATTATTCATCTATATCGCTTGATTTGTCAACTAACAGTCTCGCTTCAGGTCCTGTACAGCACCAACAGCGTGATCAATCCTGCATCATCAGTCAAGAAGTCGACTCGCCATGTGAAAGAGAGTGCCTCGAAAGTTCTCGATGGTCCTGGCCTCACAAGTAAGAATTAGATTTGATAAAATAGTTAATGGTTTTAAATCACAGAGGATCTCTACTCCCGACATCTCGATTGGGGTTGTCACAACTGGGTGGCTGTCGCACTTGGTCACGAGTTGTATCTCTGGAATACGGAAACATGTGTCATCAAGGTATTGTGTGAATCCATTTTCTTGCAATTATGAAACATTTTACAGAACTTTTTCGAAGACAATGCTCCGACAAGCGAAGGAATGATCACTTCCGTCCGATGGAGCCAAGAAGGACGTTACATCTCGTTGGGATATGCCTCCGGAGCTGTCAAAGTAATTTTCATTCTACTATTCATATATACACTATTTGCTTTGAAGATCTACGATCCTAATCGTCCAAAGACAACTGAATACGTGAGAGAGTTAAGAACTCTTCGAGTCGGAGGAGCATCTAGATGTGGTAAGTTCGTTTCAATGTTATCCGATCGCTAACCAGATGGTTGAGAATATTTGTTTTCTGTGCCATAATATAATTATCTAATTTTCAGCGTCAATTGCCTGGAAGAAGCAAGGAGTGATGACATGCGGCTACAAATCAGGAGATATTGTTAATCATGATGTTCGTGTTGCCCAGCATGTCGTAAGCTCGTGGGGAGGAGACAATGGTCATTCCCGCGACATCACTGCTCTGGAATGGTCAAGCGACGAGAACATGTGTGTCAGTGCATCCTCAGACCGAACAGCCAAAGTCTGGGATGGTCGCCATACGAGAGGAGATGGTGTTGTTCAAGATCCTGTAAGTTTCCTGTGTTAATTAGTTTTTCTGGACAAATACGTTTCAGGAACCTCTATTCACCATCGATGAGCACACTGGACAAGTCCGAACAGCTCAATTCTGCAGTTTCCGAGATGGAATCCTTGCCACGGCAGGAGGAATCAACGACGGAACGGTTCGACTCTGGGACGTGAAAAGGCAATGCCAGAAAATACGAGAACTCAATGTGTGCGAAACTGGCGGAGTTGGAGGAATCGTCTTCAATCGCCCCTACTCTGAGATGCTTACAGCATCTGACGATGGTTTCCTGCGAATCTTCAGATTCAATGCCAACTACAAACTTTCGCACGAAATTCAAAGTAAATTTGAGATACACGAGCTATCCTTCATGATTACTATTTTCAGCATCAAACGAGCCGATCATGGATCTGGTTGGATCACCATACGACGAAGTTCTCATCGGAGATATGGAAGAGACGTTGAAGGTTTTCCAACTGTTCACCGTCGATAAGAGCACTAACATTTTGGACAGAACAGCACCGAAAAACGTCGGTCTCAATGTTCGATAAAGATTATACTATTCACTTTTTCACTTTTTTCAAGATTTTTCTTTCCTTCACCTTCCCTCGATAACTGACTCTCACTTTCAATTTCATAGAAGTTTGCTGTGAATGGTACCTTAATTCAAGCTTCCTAGATATTATCCTATTACAATTGCAAAGCTGTGCGTTGTTATTCTCTGTCTTTTTTTTTGTCATGCAACCTCATTTCGATTCAATAAAGTTTAACTTTCAAATAACTTGTTACTTTTACTTTTCAAGTTTGAGACAACGAAACAGGTCAATTGCCTTATCTTATCATTTTTTTTCATGTCACTTCGGAAGAGTAGAAATTGTTCTGTTCTTCTCTATATCGTTGTCTAACCTATTCACATTTTTACAAATGCGAAGATCAATAAAGATCCTCGCTGAAAATCTGGAAAACTGCCCATATACTTCGGCGACTACAACAGCTCCGCCACGTCGATTTTCGGAAATTCCCGGACCGCGAGAAATTCCAGTTATAGGAAATTCTGGAAATCTAAAATATGCCATTGGCACTGGTGAGGTTTGATTAGGTCATATCTAGTTATTGTCTCTAGGTCAGATGCGGAAACTATCGAAAACTACAATAAGCATCTGGAGGAGATGTACAACAAGTATGGAAAAATTGTGAAAGAAAATTTAGGGTTCGGCAGAAAATATGTTGTTCATGTGTTTGATCCTGGTTCGCTTTTCTTGTACCTTTTTATTAATATTTGTATTATTTTAGCTGATGCACAAACTGTTTTCGCTGCCGATGGAAAGACTCCTTTCATAGTCCCACTACAAGAAACGACACAGAAATATCGAGAAATGAAAGGAATGAATCCTGGCCTTGGAAACTTGTGAGGACTATTTAGTTTTTCATTAATTTTCAATGGATCGTTTCAGAAATGGCCCAGAATGGTATCGCCTACGATCTTCAATTCAACATGCCATGATGCGACCCCAATCTGTTCAAACGTAACAATCTGAATACAGAGTCGACATAATTCGTTTCTTTTTAACTCATTTTAGGTATCTTCCGTTCTCCCAAAAAGTATCCGATGATTTAGTGAGACACGTGGCAGAGGAACAGATTCGATTCGGAAATGCTAACATGCAGAAAGTGGCTGGAAGATGGTCACTTGAGTCAGCTGGACAAATTCTCTTTGAAAAGTCGCTAGAGTCGCTGGGAAATCGATCTGAATGGGCGGATGGTCTTATTGAGCTCAACAAAAAAATATTTCAGTTATCCGCAAAGTGAGGTTGTTTAACGACATTTCCAAAAATGATTCTGGATATTCAGAATGCGATTAGGTCTTCCCATTTTCCGCCTCTTTTCAACTCCTTCATGGCGAAAAATGGTGAAGTTAGAGGATGAGTTTTACGCAGAGGTGGATCGTTTGATGGATGACGCATTGGATAACTTGAAAATTAGTGAATCGGATAGGTATTAAACTTCAATACCAACGAAAACATAAAACAGAATTTCAGTCAAAACATGAGATTCGCCAGTTATCTCATTAATCGGAAAGAGCTTAATAGAAGAGATGTGAAGGTGATATTGCTATCGATGTTCTCAGATGGACTCAGCACGGTGAGCAATTCATTTTCGCAAAAATGGAAAAAGTTGTTTATAGACTGCCCCAATGCTGATTTACAACCTCTATAACATTGCCACCCATCCAGAAGCACTACGAAAAATTCAAGAAGAGATAAAGGAGGACCCTACATCTTCTAAGCTTCCATATCTTCGTGCCTGTATCAAAGAAACATTCAGAATGTTCCCTATCGGAACAGAAGTCTCGAGAATTACTCAAAAGGATTTAACTCTATCAGGATACTTAATTCCTGCTGGAACTGCAGTTGATATTAACACAAATATTCTCATGAGGTGCGTACTGTCATAAAAACGCTTTAAAACTATTTTTCCAGAAATATGGTTCTGTTCTCTGACTCCCCTCACGAGTTTAAACCGGAACGATGGCTGGAAAAATCAAAAAGTGTCCATCCGTTCGCTTTCCTTCCGTTTGGATTCGGGCCGCGATGTGTGCAGGAAGAAGGTTCGCTGAACAGGATCTTCTCACATCACTTGCCAAGTTGTGCGCAAATTTCGATATTCGTCACCGCGGAGAGCCGATAACACAGATATACGAAACTCTGCTCTTGCCTCGAGGAAATTGTGAATTCGAATTCAAAAAATTGTAAAAAATTCCATAAATTGATATATTCTGTCGGATGAGAACTTTTAATTTTTACTTTGTTAAATATGAACCAATGTGTATAAACCATCTGAAAGTCGTTTTTTTTCTTTTTGCTTAAATTTGATGTCAATCGAAAAAAAATTTTCTCAGAAAAACTGAAGGGAGATCCCGCAAATTCCGGGGAAAAAAACTCCGGGGAAAAGTGGGCGGAGTCGAGAAATACTGTGCGGCAAAACCGTGCCAAGGTTGCAATTTAGGCTCCGCCCCCTCATGACCGTGTCCAAATGTGCAGAAAAACCGTGCCAGGGTTGAATTTTAGGCTCCGCCCCCGACTCCGCCCACTTTTCTCCGGAGTTTTTTTTTTCCCGGAGTTTGCAGAGTCTCCCTTCAGTGAGGTCCCGCAAATTCCGGGGAAGAACGCTCCTGTGAAAACTGGGCGGAGTCGGGGGCGGAGCCTAAAATTCAACC
>NC_013486.2:10192434-10215187 GCF_000004555.2 Caenorhabditis briggsae | reverse complement strand
GAGGGCGGAGCCTAAATTTCTCATGACCGCATCCAAATGTGCTAAAAAACCATGCGGCAAAACCGTGCCAGGGTTGCAATTTAGGCTCCGCCCACTTTTCTCCGGAGTTTTTTTTCCCCGGAGTTTTTTTCCCCGGAATTTCCGGGGTCTCACTGAAGAATGAGTGTAATGCAAAAGTGCCCCATTCTCATGTTAGAGATCAGAATTCTCACGCTAACACATGAGAGACGGAGAGAAATTCTGGTTCGAAATGAGAGTTTTCGAATAATTCCAACCTTGATTATCAATTTTCGATAGCTTTTTCAGTCAAATAACCTTTTTCAGACATGCATATCACTCAATTGGTCGAAACTTTGAGTGATCGAGCTGTGATCACTACCCTGAATTCATCCAGCGTAATTGTATACGACAAAAATGAGCTCAAAATCTACCTAGGATTCGCGAACAATAGAGAAACAGTTGAATATGCGAAAGAAGTGGTGAGAGCTAAGATTCAAAATGTGCAGTTCATCTATTATTACTCTTTCAGGTTCTCCTTCTCTCCACACCAATTCCACCAAAAGCTGACATTCGTGAAATCGTTGTCTCGAAGAACGGAGATTTTGTGATTCTCGTAGGCCCTCGAAGTACATTTGTCGTCCGAATTGGAACAGAGATTCTCTTCACATCTCCAGATCGCTTACCATCAGAATGTTTCTGCGAGTGAGAATCCGACTTCAGCAATGAGTTTAGCAATATACTTTTTCAGATGTTATTCTCTTCACGACAGTTTGATTCTTCAAAACTCTTCTCTATCAGTTCTGAAATGCCGTATTCTATCAGAGAAATGTGGCGACAGAACACACATTGTTGCAGTTCTGTATTCGGATAGCTGTGTCAGGTAGCCATATTTTTCATGACCGATTCTTTCATTTTGTAATTTCAGATTCTACAATCTCTTGATGAAATTCGAATCACTCCTCCTTTCTGTCGATTTCCGCAGTTATCTCCATCAAGGTCAAGACGAAAACGTGGCAAATAACACGTTCGGACTTCAGAAGGCTCTCGGTTCGTTCAGTAGAAAATGTTCAAATAGTCTATAGTTTCAACATTTCAGTCTCGTTCGATCTGATTCCTCCTCAACCAAAATCATCTCACTTCTCGTTGATTGTTGTAGACTCTGATGCTGAATTCTACGCGTCGTTCGTTCACTTCTCATGTAAGCGCATCGCTGTTTTTTGTTATTTTCTTCCTTGCTTCACAGAAAATTTCAGGCTTCACAGAAGGTATTAGTCCGCGAATTCATCGGCTTGAAGTTTTGATGGGCTTCCATGTGATCCTCTAGATCTTCGATACATTCAAACGTCGAACCCTCGAATCGCATCAGTTTTCGTTTTAGTATCTGGCGGCGGCGTTCTCACTCATATCATAGTTTTTGCAAATGAATTTGGCGAGTTTCAGTAAGTACGACCCATTCCAAGCTGCAACTAGGCGTTATGTAAACTCAGATTACTTGTCAACGATCAGCTTCGACTCCCACAATCATCCGGGGATCCGGAAATCGTCTCCAATCGAATGAAGAAACTAAATGTGAATCGGTATGAAATTGCCACTTCTTCTTGCTTGTACGCAGTTAACATTTCGTCATGGTTCGAAGCATTGACCAGCTCGTGAGTTTACAGTTCTACTGTAGCACCTGACTTATCGAGAAAAAATTACAGTTCATATGATCTTCATGTCAAACAAGATACACGGGTCTTCGAACTGGTCAACGCAATCATTTCTCCTAATGAGCTCTCGAATACCAAAAGCTGGACAGGTGCTCGTCCGATTCGGGCAGTCGCTGTCAAATTAACAGAAGGGATGAATACAGAAGAAAGCGAAGAAGAAACTGTGTTAGAATCTGAAGACGTCATGCATCTTGTTATTCTTGAGAACAAAGATGGACAACCCGCTCATGTTTTCAACGTGGCCACATTTGACAGTAACACCTGGGATGTGCAATCACCGTCTAAAAAAGAGCAGCAACAAAATGTTCCCACGAGCAGTGGTAAGAGTTCATTAGAAGAACAGTTAGCTGCATTGAAGCCGCTGGCAGCTTGTGTGTAAGTTTAGGTCATAAAATGATTTTCCCAATTTGAGTGATTTTCAGAATATCAGATAAGGTTTCTTGTGAAGAAGCCATTGACGCCGCTTCCAAGTTTTTCGATGCAGTCGATGAGAGGATGAAGAAACATGCTGAATTGGCACAGGCGTTTGTGGAGAGATGTCTTATTCTGTCGACAAGTGCACAAAGTCTAGACGAGAGGCAACAAAGTGTGGACCAACGTCTGATTGAGGTTAGTTCCGAAAGAAGGAAATCATATATTGACCGTTCTATTCCAGGAAACGAACACTGTCGAAGAGCTGAAAGCGCGAATGTACAAGACAAAAGAGAGAATGGAGTTAGCTAGAAAAGGAATTAATGTTCTGTTCCATCGAGTCGAGGAGAATGTGCCTCTCAGTGATAACGAGATTCGAATCTTTGAGCGGCTGAAAGAGCACCAGAAAATGCTCTCTGACATGACCATTCTTGTACCAAAGGTTTGAATAATTGGAAACAAAAACTCAAAATCAAAATTTCATATTTCTAGATGACACTTGACTCGAACGAATTGAATAGAATGACTGATGTTCTACCGAAGAAGAGAAATGCTGGAGAGGAGCCAAGCAAGTTTGCAGCTGTTGCGAAAAAGTAAGTGTTTTTGTAACTAAACGAATTCACTTGTATTTATTTACAGTGCTGCTGAAATCGAGAGTCTGGAAATCCGCGAGAAAAAGCTGCAGGAATCCATCGACCAGCTCATCATTTGAATTCTTTAATCCTTTTTTTTTTGAAATATTGAATCAATCATCCATGTCGTTTTTTGTTAAATAAATCGGTTGCCTAAATTATTTTTTATTCGAGCAGTCGGCAGACAAAGAAAGGCACAAAACGTGAATTTTAAAAATGCAGAATATCTAACCGAGGTCTTCTTTAGAAGAAGCTAATATGTGAACAATGGATGAAAATTCAAAAATTCGGGGGAAAATCATTGGGGTGAATTCTGAGCAGGCATTAAAAAATTCTAATTTCATATGAGAAGATATAATGACTATGTCACATAGTTTATGTTCAATTAATTATTTAAAGTTTGATGATTATTTGGTTGGGAAGAGACGACGTTTTGCAGGAACAAAGCAATTTGGATCCGGCGACTCCTCCTGTGGTGGAGATCTCTTTCTTGGAGTCAGGAACTTCTCTGCTTCGCCGGCATCCCTTAGGGCTTTACTGATGTATTTGACCAAGTCAGCGTTGTCTTCGTCCTTCAAACAACGGTCTCCCATAACGAAAATCTCCCATTTTGTAGCCATTCGGGGACAATTGTTCACAACCTGAAATCACGAATATAATATTCTGAGGCAATAGCTGAAAAACTCACATAATCTTCGTCAACATAAAATCCTTCCATTGGTTGCCCATCACTATCCTTGGGCTTTCCTCTGTAGAATAGTTGTCGTTCGATCGGGTGAGTTTTCTCGTCTAGTCCGCGTCCTAGGACTGAATGCTGAAATTTGTAAAAATCAGAAAAAATACTCAAATAGTCTGAAAAGTACCATGACAGTAAAATTGACGTTCGCCAATTTTCCTCCAAGTCCTTCGATCTCATCGATAGCTTTCAGTATCTGTCTCATTCTCTCTTCAACTTTCTTACTGACTTCTGTCGCTCCCATCTCATTGTTTTCGATTCCGCCAGACTGAGTCGCGTTTTTTGGGCTCATTTCAAAGCTTCCAACTTTGCATCCTATCTCGCGTCGTTGAATTTTCTGAAGGGATTGCTGTGCTTCGATCATTCTACGATCTGGAGAAGATGAGTTGAGAATCTGGAAGAATAAATTTGTGAGATGGGTCTGTTAGAATCGATTCCGATTACCTCTTGCTCAACGAAGTCGGAAGTTTTGATGTAAGCTTCTACGTCTTCTGTGACTCGAGAAAGTGGAAAAAGATCATTATTTGATCCTTTGTATTCGAGAAGAGGACCCGCTTTGATGAGAGCATCAACCATTCTTAAAACATAATTTAATGAAATTTTGGCTCTGTTGGCTCTTACAATGCCTCTATAAATCTCACAGCTTTGTGCTGATAGACTTTCGAGTGAAGCTCTTGTCTTGAGTCTCCGATTGATTGCACTTCTTTTTGACATTTTTCGGAATAGCCGATTCTCTTTAATCCACTGATTGGGTCGGTGACGACACGGACATGGTCCAATAGTCTGCTAAGGGATTGATCACTGAAGGTGATTGCAACTCCAGAAGCCTTCGAATCTCTCAGCAAATAGTCCATCTTGTCCACATCGTGTCCGTTGTCCGAGTTGGAAACAATGTCATAGAGGAATGATTTCTCAGGACCTCTTCCAGAAACGGCCGAAACCCATTCCTCCTTAACTGCGTTTCTTTTCTGTTGGTCCGACAGTGACTCGAAGGATTCGATGTTCTTGAATTCCTGAAAAAAACGAAAGTTGATGAGCTCAATAGAGGATCAGTACTTACAAAAGGTTTCGAACTTATTAATTCAGTAATGAACTGAACATTATCATCATAGTCCTTTCCTTGTCCCAGAATGTCCTTGAAGCTTTCTCTGATGTCATCTTTGGACATAATACTTCTGATAATTCGGATCGACATATCCTCGTGTTTGAAAGAACTGCCACAGCGCTTCGCGAATTCTCCATCGAAGAGATGCGAGAACGGACCGTGTCCGACATCGTGAAGAAGCGCTGCCACTGCGACACAAGTATGTCGGCAGGGGTGATATTGAGTGATGGCTGATTGTGTCGGAGCTTATCAACCAATGTGTAAGCCAACGAGAAAGTTCTGAAAAATAATGGCTTATAAAAAAAGACTGACCCCGAATAACGTACCCTAGTGAGTGGACAAATCTCGAGTGTTCACAATTGGGATAAACTCGATAAACGAGACCAGTTTGTTTAAGATTACGCAAACGTTGAAACTCAGCAGTATCAATGATTTTGTCAATTGGGGACGGCACCTTGACGCTGCCATACACGTTGTCGTTGATGATATGCTTGGGTTCTAGATTCAGCCAATTCATGCTGAAATTCAAAAGAAAGTGTTAAATCGGAGAAGAGAAATAATCTAGAGCGTAAGATTCAAGAGTGTAAACATCAGGAGTTTGTAGAAACGATTTTCGAATTTCGAAGGGATTCGTCATTTGAGTGCGAAAATATTTGAAACGCATGAGTCACATATTTCGGCTGCAATGGAACTATAGAGGGAAAAAAGATTTATGAGGGAAAAAAGTAGAAAAAAGTGGGTGGAGAGGAAAGAAAGAGGGAATTCAAAAGAAGTGTCTTCGTGTTTGAATTTAGCCCAAAAGAAGATGACTATCTTCCGAAGTACTCGTGTTTAAAATAACATTGTGACACCTTTGTAATCGCTTAATTTCCTATATTTCAGATCGCTATCGGTCTAATGAAGTACTTGTTCAAGAGTAGTTGGAAAGCAAAAGTACATGACCTTCGAAATGATGTCAAAAACTGAAAAAAAATTCGAAAAAAAACTGAGGCAAAAAGAATTTTGTACACGAGAAGCTCGCGAAATTGTGATAAATTTCAAAAACTCTTCCATCTCGGGTTACTGTATCTTTTTCGAATTTTTTTTCTTCTTTTGAAAGTTCACAAAATTCAGGGAGATGGTTATTGAATGAAAGCAGCGGCTCCCAGATGCTCAGGGGCGAATTAAAAATTTTTTTCAGATTTTATAAAAAATTCAATTTAGGATTCATTAGAGACTTTGTTTTTTGTCACCTCTCACTTACGGCATCCAGCAAGCTTCTGTAAACATATGCAAATGTGTGTTTACCGCCCGTCGAAAAATGGTAAACGACATTATTATCAAGAAACGAGAAATGATTAAAACGAAAGTAAAAAATGGCAAGAGCCACTGTGCGGCCTGTGTCAATAGTTTTCGCACTTTCAATCTTTTGCATTAAAAAGTGCAAGAGAGTATCTGAGACTAGGCGCAGGCATGGAGAAAAAGCTGACATCTTTGAAAAGTCAAGGAGAAGCTGAGAGACGCAGAGAGCGGGAGCAGCTGTGTGAAAGGCTCTGAACGTCGCAGGAGAAGCTTTTTGTTTCGAAGACAGTAGCATTTTTTTCATTCGATCAAAAGATTTGTAATCCGTTGAGACCTTGATTAAATTGAAAGAAAAATCCCATAATTGAGAGAAAAATCATAAGACCAACTCGGAATTTAAACATGGGAAGAAAGAGGAGGAATATTGAATGTGGGACAGCTGAAAATGTATCATTCGACTCAGTTTTATAGTGGCTTTATAGCTGTATTTCACCGCCCCTCCAGAATCATAAAATTTTAGAGTGAGAAAGGCTGAAATGATTGAAAAGTGACGGAAGTTTGAGCGGTAAAATGATAATCTTTTCAAAAAATTGAAATTCTTATCTCAAATTTTTATGGTCAAGAGGTTCTGGAGTCATTAATTTTGCTGATAAAAATGTTAGACCAATGACCGAAACCCCAATTTTCTGTTTTCTATTTTTGAACAATACTTGGTTTGTATGGAAAACAAGGAAATTTTCTCATTAATAAAGGAGTTTATCTGGAAGAGCTTAGGTTTATAGTGATCTGTGCACTGAAACTACTTTACAAAGTATCAGATCCACAGAGATTGGCAAGATCCGGAAACTAAGAGTGAGCAAGACCAGTGGTTCTTGATTGAAACTCATTCGAAAAAGAAAGAAAAGACGAGTTGGATGATAACAAAAGTGTTTTCAAAGTTTTCAACCCAAATTTTCAATTGAAATGGAAATGATCTTGAACCGGAAATACTGACAATGGTTTCTGAATAGAGAAAATTCGATCTTTTGAACATTTTGGAACAATTTGAACAAGTTTCGCTCACCTCCTCAACGATTCCTCTTCCAAAGATACCGATTTGAACTTCCTTCGGGTCCCTTCCACATGTTGAATCGGGCGGTACCAACTGCGATCCATAGTGGATCCACTTGAGTGTCTCCGAAACAGAGCGTTACAACGCAAGTGATGTTCGTTCTGGAAATTATCCTAACTTTTATAGTAGTTGAACTGCAAAAAAAAGTACCGTAAACCTGTAATAGAAGGGCACCCAAGTTTGAGCTCCATTATCTCAACTCTTATGTGAGATATCAAAAAGTTGTCAACTGACAAAATACTTCTGATATTATGATAAACATTTTATCAATTGACAACGTTTCCCTATCTGTGACAGGAACCGAGAAAAATGGACCAAAGTTCAAAGTTAGGGGGGTCTTCTATTACAGGTTCAACGGTATATTTTGGAAGATTTCCAGAAGATGAAGGTCTAGTTGACAACACTTGTCTTCCAAATTAAAAAGTCAGAAGTCAAACGATGGTAAACATGAATAAATACTGCAGTTCTTTTATACCAAAAAGTATTCCACAAAACGAACAGCGTCCCACTGATAAAAAGAAGGAGTCGGATGGATGTTCGGCACGTGATTGACTCACTCTTTTGAAATTTTAAAAATAAATGACAAATACAACTAATTGCAGGTGAGGACACGACAAAATATAGGTCAAAAATCAACCATATGGTACTCTTTGCCTGCAAAACCGGAATTCAGGAGACCTAAAGCTAGGGTGATGACATTAAGTTTCCTCTGACTCAGGAATACTGAGCAGGAAAGTTTGCAGTCCCCTATTTATATCATTTCGTACCACGCCTGATGAGTGGGCCATTATATTGTGTCCCGCCTCTTTCTCTTTTAGAGCTTCCCCGCTCCCGGGACCACCTGACGAGTGGTTCCAGAGAGAGAACACATAAGATCCAGAGCCTTTAGAGTCAGAACAAAGAACCAATGACATCATCTAAAACTCTCTGATGAGGAATAAAAGATACGTGGCATATCAAAACAAAGACACCTATGACTTTTTGTCCATGCCAAATGGAAGTGATGATCTGAAAACGTGTGTAATAAACTGTAAAAAACCTGCCGATGCAATTGGAAGGTAGTACATTGATGTTGTTTTTTGTTTCAAAATAGAATGGGCCTGCAAAAACAATGTTCAATTAGAAAATTGTTCCTGGACTTATCAAAAAAAAACTGGAAACAATTAAGCCGAGTAATCCAAGGTGCGTTGTGTGCTTACCTTTATCAGCTTCATCTGTGACCACTCGGAACTCTTATCAGAGAGTGACTTTTAGTTTAGATGTCATGTGAAATGCAGTAAAACCAAACAGAAAAACGAAGTAAGAAAAATGGTATATTTTCATTAATTTCGTTCGGGAACTGCCAGTGAAAGTGTTTTCAGAATTCCAGAAATCCAAAAATTTCTTTCAGATACAAGTCTCGTTGTGAGACTTTCTCTTCCAAAAAATAAACCTGGAAAATTGTCACAGAAAGCTGCCTCATGGATCCATTGCTTTCATCACAATGCTTGCAATTTTAAAGGGGAAATTATTCAGAGTTTCGATCTGATCACTTGAACTAAGGTTTCGTGCACTTTTCATATGCCTGCACTTGCTTCCAACATTGTCAACTCCGACTTAAACAATGACGAATCACAGTCTAGGTGAACTTTGACCAATCGGAAGTTGGCATGTCAATGAAAATTCTTCCAAAATTGCTCACTCTGTTTTTTGCTCACCCGATTTTTTAATCACCCGATTTTTTAAATTGCTCACCCGATTTTTTAATAAAAGTTTCAGATACCGTAAAACCTGTAATAGAAGGGCCCTCACTCTGTCAAGTTTGAGCTCATTTATCTTGGCTCCTATGCAAAATACTGAATATGTATCAACTGATAAAATGTTTGTGATATTACGATAAACAATTTATCACTTGATTATTTTTAACAGGAACCGCGATAAATTGGCTCAAAGTTCAAAATTAGGGGGCCTTTTATCACAGGTTTTACGGTAATCCAAAAAGAGATATGGGTGTATCCATAGGAATACTGTTTTGTGTGGATTCAAAAAAAGAGATAAATCAATTGGAATAAAAAATGTGCCGAAATTGGCTGGAACTGAATAGAGGCTTCATGCAACCAGCATATCGTTTTTAAATGAGTTTGTAGAACAAATTGGCAAATCACAAAAATTAAGATGCGCAAAAAATTTATGACTAATCGGGAAATTCGCTACGCGAGCCACAGAAGATCTAATGGACCGTTTTTTACTAACAAAATATGATATTCTTCTTTTTGTAACCAATAGTTTCTAGTTTCTAATTTTCTCACTACAGTAATCCATTTCATTTTCGAACATCTTCGAAAAACAATATTCATAAAAAAGAGGAAGAAGCATGAAAAGTATGTTTACATTAGAAACTGTTTTCCCATGGAACGGCAATCAAAAAACCGTTTCTCGCTCCTTTTTCCTCCATTCGCACTTTTTATGGAATACCGATTCCGAAATAATAAAACTGTGGCTGCAGACCCTCCGTACAGTTTATTCATTCATTTTTTCAACTATGACCAAAGCGCAAGGTTTTTCTCAATTCTTGAAATGCGCCAAATGTTTGACCAAATTCAAAACCGAAGCTGAGTTCCAGGCTCACACAGCATATAACTGTGAAATTGGCGACGAGTACTTCAAGTGCAATGTGAGCTATTAAGCTTAGCTTTACCAACATTGTTTTTTTTTCAGGGGTGCCTGTTCAAAACAAAAAGTAAAGCTGGGATAGTCAGTCACCAGCTAGGACACTCTCGGGAAGGCTTTGGGAAGATTTTTTGCACGTATTGTCGGAAATATACACTCTTCAAGAGTCAGAAAAACTTGATGGTAAACGGACCTGATGGGATCAAAGTATGTTAATAGAATCGGATATTGCAGGTTCATGTCAAACGATACCATCCAGATAAAGTGTCAGAACTGGAGAAAAGAAGATAGACGAGAAATTGATGCGAAGACTCAAAAGATGTTCAATTCATCTGAAAAACAAGCGAAGAAGCTTGCGAATCAGCAACAGGTAACAGTTCGAGAGTTTAGAATTCTAGAATGTTTCTTCTTTTCCAGCCTGGATCCAGGGAAATCCCCCATGCTGTCATGATTCCATCATCTCATCATCATCAAGAGTACGAACTCCCTCCAGAGGCATATAGGTCTGGATCAAGCTCAAACCAATCGATTCAAGACACTTCTCAATTGTATAATTACAAGGATCCAACTCACTATCAGCAGTATGGCTGGTTATGAACTTTATTATGTTTTCGTTTTTTTTAAAGTTGAATTGGGAATAATTAAGAGTTGAAAGAATAAATGTCATGAGAAGGATGATAATTAGAAAATATGCTCATAATGAGTTGATTGGAGACGTCAGTACGGGTTGTCAGTAGTCTTGAATTATTGTAAGCCAATCATCTAATCAAAAATCATCTGATCTAAAATAGCGGCGGTAGACGCGCATAAGTCGAGAAATTAGTCTGAAAAATTCAACTCCGTGAGAAAAAAAATTAAACTGTTTTGGGGTTACCTCTTCTGCTCGTCATCTGGAAGCTCATCCAATCGGTCGTCCGGAACATTCAAGAAAGCAGTTTCTTGAAGATTTTCAATGGAACTATGTCTTCTTGATACAGCGTGGCGTATAACTATCCGGATTATAGTTTGTACCAGCATAACATTTAAGTATAGCGTTGTGCTGGGTTCAAATCTCGAGTGCGAACATTTAAATACTTCATCAGTAAACTGGCCAAGTTTCAAATTATTAGATCAATTTTGAGATGGGTTATCACTTGGCAAAGTTTCTTCACCTAATGAAAATCACAAAGACATGCAAAAAACATTTCACCTTTGGACAGTCATTACAATATCTAGAGTTGAGGAATCGCTTTGAAAATTACAGTAGCTTCGAATGTAAAATTATATTTCTACCAATTTTCCTTGTATCCAAGATACTCTTGTCTAAAGATATACCCGTTTTCATCCTTCCAGGTAATTGTGCGCCATCGTGTGTAAAAAAATCAACTCACCTCCGGATACTCAATGCAGAAGCGTTCAAACTTCTCAATTTCTTCTTGCTGTTCTCTGTACTCTTCCAATCGAAGAAAGTCCTTCCAACGTTCCAATTCCTTCTGGAAGAGAAAAAAGAACTTATCAGCGCTATTACGCAGCTCTACCACATGTATCTCAACTTTTCGAGACGCAGGACAGTGGCGAGCGAAGCTCGTGGTTTACGGCCGGTGATGTCCGTCTGACAGGCGACAGACTGAAAATTAGGACATTTTACTGAACTACCGTAATCTTAAAGTCTTGGAAAAGAAAACCATACTTTGTATTTGGTCATTTCGCCATCTGATAAAGATTCCTTACTGACATTCATACTCTGGAAAACAGAAATTGAAGTAAAACATAAAATCCAGAATAGAATAAAAAAGAACTATCAGCGCACACACTTTATTGAGTAAATAGAGCATTAATCAAGAGGGCATCATAAAAAAGGGCGGAGACTATTTTTTTGCGGGAAGGAGGATTCGGCTAATGAGTCTTTGTTCACAGAAATAGGAGGAGGGAGCGTAAATCGTAGATTGCAAAACTTTCACGATCTGATAAAGAAGTATTTGAATAAACAACTTGATCAAAAAGGATACCGCAACAGATGGATGATAGAAAGAGAGAGTGCAGAGATTAGAGAAATGTTTGAGAAAGCAACATAATTAAAAGAGAAATGGATAACGAGTAGAGAGATGAGTGATCAGAGTTCAGTACATAATTCTACGGAAGATTTGAGCGAGGTGTCTGAAAATTACAATAGGAAGATCTTGAACGTCTCCCATCAATTACCTAGCCTGGGTCTGTGGGGAAAGAGAATTGAACATCTCTCTTGTGATAAAGGCAATCGGAAATTGAGTCTCTCGTTGAACTCGATAAAAAATCACATTGCGAGCACGACGTCTTCCAGCTTGCAGTCCAGCGATTTCCGCCTGAAAAATCCTGATAATCTGTCTGAATTCGTTGATAACACATGCCTCTAATCTCCGTATTTCACGATCAATCGGTTGCGAGAGAACCTCCAAACGCCATTCTTGAAGGACAAGTTCAAGTGGAAGCACTGGTCTGTATCCTGCAATATCCGTTTGGCAGCCGACTGTCTGTAACGAAATGATGTAGTAAACATTTCTCAATTTGTATTTTATTCTGGCACAAGAAAAATCAGTGCTGTGGAAGAGAACAGCTTATGAGCGTGGCCAACGCTCTTCCTAACGATAATCACCGGAACCTAAAATTTTCGGTTCTTTTTTCTAGATCGCTTTTCGACAATTTTTAAGAAAGTTCAAAAGATTTGCTAATTACAGTAGTTTCGTAAATTGAAAAAAAAAACCTACTCTCTGAGATGACATGTTCTGACAATTAGGGATTGGAAGACCTGAAAATGTTCTTTGAAAATCATTCAAACAGACAAATAAGGAGGAAAAATGGTTACAAAAACTGTTGCCAGAAACTCAGAAACATTTTGCTGAGTACATAATAGGAGAGAGTGAATAGAGACTTTTTTCCTTTCGAAGAGGAAAATGGAAATGTGGGAAATGTCACTATCGAGTAGGTGACAGATGTTCTCCTAAAAATTTGGGGAAAAAAACCATCTGTGGAATTGCAGAGGCCTTTGGATGTTTTGGGAACATCAGGCTCACCCATAGAAGAAGCAGGGCAACGTTTAGGTAAATTAGGAACTCGATTATTTTTATCCTTGAAGGTATTGTTAGATTGCAATTACGAAAAAAAATGTATAAGGTTTTGTTAGATCATAGAAATCATTTGTCATTTAATCGTTGTCTCTTGTCTCGATACGACGCCATACATCTATTCATTAGTTATCTCTCATCATTTCCTTGCAGAGCTTTCTTCCGAGGAGCGACTCCACTTTTTTGAAAGTGATTGCATTGATTTTGTTGATGTCGTTCTGTGCTCCTCCTTCATTCTCCTGAAAATTGGAAATATACAGTGGTTTTTCAGAAATCGGCAAATATCTGAAAAACTAGAAATTTTCAAAAAGTTCTGTGAATGCAAAGTTTTCAATCTGGGTCTGTTTTATTTACTGTGACAGCTGTTTCTAGAATTCACTGACTTCCAATTTCTCTTACTTTTTGAATTTGAAGTTGTTTCCGGAACAGCTCAACCGATTCCTTGAATGGACAAAGATGGATGGGACCAGTGAGAGTAGTCTGAACGGAGACTCCGATTCCTGGAGAGCCCACGACGACAATTGGCTCTTTGACATCGCCCTGAGAAAACTATGTTTAAAATGATTTTGTCTTGCGTATGAAACCTACAAAGAACGATGGGGCGATCTTCACCGATGGTTGTGAGTCACGTGGAGCCGGATAGTAGTTGTCGAGGAAAGACAAGGCATCCATTTTCCAGGAAGAAGTCTCGACGACCATTTTGGGAACAGTTGGATCCTGTAAGAATGTCCGTTGTCAACTAATAAACTGTTTATCACATTATCAAAAGTGCTTTGTCAGTTGACACATTTTCGATATCTTGCGTAGGAAATGAGGTAAGTGAGCTCAAAGTTGACAGTGTGGGGATAATACGAACACAGGTTATACGGTAACAGAAGATTGAAATTCGAACTCAAAAAATACTGATCATCAAAACACAACACAATTTTCTCATGTTCTTCTCTTCTTCAGATGTACCATTCTGCTTATGTTCCTTATTTTTCGCAACGATTAAAAATTCGTTGGGAAAATGTTCCAAAGTCCTTTGTAGTGACCCGCTTCTCATAACCTTTGTGATTTTTTTTCTCTAAAAGTGTGCCATTAAAATGTCCTTCGGTTATTAAAAAGTTATTTTTGCGCTTCTCAGATCAGTTATAAGTTTCTACTAAAAGCTACAGTTTTTTTTGAATAGACCAAAAAGGAAAAAAACTGTTGTTCCACTTCGAAATGACGAGAAACCGAGAAGCATTGTGATCAATTGCATCACAATTTCCAATGTCTTTTTTGCCATTTTCCCATACCAAGACACAGGACAATAGTGTAAACACTATGCACAAATGGTTTTCATTATTTTTCACTTTTTTTGGAAGCAGAAACTACTCCGAACTGTGTGAAAATAGAATTTCAGTTCGGAGTGTTACGATAATTTTCGGTAGTTTCACTGTATAATCTTAGCGTTGTACTAGGCTTAAATTTGGAAAAATTATAAAAATTCGTCAGTAAAATGGCCAAGTTTAAAATTATTTGATCAACTTTGAACAGAGTTATAGCTTGTCAAAGTTGCTTCATTTCATGAAAATCAAAAGTAAGGATCTAATTGTAAATTAAGAGAAAAAATTAAGCGAGATCGCTGGAATTTTAGGCTAGAATGTCACAAAATATCAAAAAATCAGATCTCTTAGTTCATGAGAAGTCGGTCAGCTTGCCAGAGACAACACCGCGTGTCACAAGAACACTACCCCCAAAGTATCAGAACAGTGAGTCTCTTTCATTAAGATAGGCCAACTTTTTTTAGAATTATTCTGCTTGCATTAAAAATCGAAGCTGTGGAAGAAACATCTTGTGGGCGTGGACAACGGTTACCGTAACGAAAATCACCATAACCTAAAATTTGCGGTCCTTTTGAGTATTGGCTTATTACGGTAGTTCAGCCGTAACACCCAGATTTTCTCTTCCATAGCTCCAGTTTTTCATACCAGCATAGAGCTTTTTGAATTTCTCTGATGAGAGATTAGTGCAAGAACTATTAGACGCACTTTTAAATGAACAATCCCAAACAGTTGGAAAACTAGTACAGAAGGAAAAGCAAATATAAATATGAATAGCTTCGATAATTCTTGGCAAACGTCTTTCTTTTTATCACTGGGTCAACCCCAACAAAACAATACTTTCTTTCACTCGTTTTGTTATTTCTCCATCATCTCTCCTCCTCTTTTTTCTCATTGGACATGAAGCTATATTCATTTGTTTGCTTTCTACCAAAAAATGACCATTCGTTTTTGAAATACATTTTAGGCCGTTAGTCGACAATTACTTTGTTTACGACGTTTCTACAGTACCCTTCTCTGGGAAATGTCAAACCAATGTCTTTATTCAATTATGTTTGGTAATAAAAAGAGAATGGGAAGAGAGTAATGGAATATAATGAAATGCAACAAGAATGATGGAAATTATGGGAATCATGATCTTTTGAACTATTTTTTCTGTTCGAACTCATCCTAGGAAGGGGTGAGTGTGGGGAATAGCCTGATTAAGATAATGAGTTTTTTTTCAGAAAAAGAGTTTGGGTTCAAAGGGGGTGAACTGCACAGAAGTTGATCTACTGTGGTATGGATACGCTCTAATGAGAAGGGGCGTGGAAAAGTCTTGGGTCGATGGAAAAGGAAATTGGGAACGAGATAATACTTTCTGATTGTCAGCTCAATATAAGGAGATGCACCGAGAGCAATTATCTTTTCAGCTGACACGCATCTTTCTCATTAGAGTACACCCTGTGGAGCTAGGGCAAATGTGGGAACAACCGAAATGAATAACAAGATAATTAAGTAATCAAGAAGACACTATCAGGGACACAAAATAGCCACCTCATCCGGAAATCAAACAGAGACCAAGAAGATTCAACCGATTACAAAATGTGAAAGTGTAAAATAGCCGAAGACGGATTATCTATTCTCTTAATCCGTTGTGCTTCAAATGAATTCAGATAGAATAGACAAAAAATATTCGCATTGAGCAGAAAAAAGAGGAGAATATCTGTGCACCGAGAAGGACACGGAGGGATCAGAACATCTGTCGATGAATGCTTTTTTTTTGGGTGGTCGCTGCAAATATGTGTTCATTATAAACCCAAAAAGGTTTAGTACCTAAAAATTTACAGTTTTATAGTTTCTAAAAATTAAAATTATGGTTTAATTATCGATTTGAATTAAAAACTCTAATAGAAGGAACCCTTTACTGGAACTTTGAGCTCAATTATCTAAATTTCTATTAGAGATAACAAAAAATGGTCAACTGATTAAACATTTACAGTAGTATGATGAACAATTTATAAGTTGACAGTGTTTCGATATCTTCTATAGAAACTGAGATAATTGAGCTCAAAATGTAAGTATACGGTGGCCGTCCATCAGAGTGTTTACGGAAAGTTTAGGATTCAAGATTTCCTTGGATTTGGTTCTAATCAGCTGAATTTGTGTTTGTGGGTCTCTAATTATACCAAGCCAGGTCAAAGCAGTTATGGTAAGTAACACATTCTCCTTCCAGCCCATTTCGGAACTATTTCAGACGTCTCTTTCTCCAATTGGGCTGGAAGAACTTCGTGACCGGCAGAAGAAGGAACTCGATGAGCAAAGAAATGCTATGAATCAAAAAATAATGCAACTCAATCGCCTTTTAACCGCAAAGGTAGCATAAAAGAAATGTATTTCTTTGAAAAATATTTTAAATTACAGAAAACCCAGAACAATATGCTCCAGTGCTGCCTGGCAAGTCAGGTATCAGTGACATTTTGAATGAATGTCAATTGTAATACATTTTGTAGACGGAGGAGAGGCAATACCTGGAGAACAAGTTGACAGAGGACCAGGAGCGACATAATAAGGAGAAGATAATCTTTTCCAAAATCTCATTCTTGGAGAGCATCGAGGTGAGCGATAGATGCCAATTGGTTGGTTTAAGTTTCCAATTTTCAGGAAGATTCAAAGAAGAAGAACGTCAACTGATAAATTGTTTGAATAATGAGGCCTTGTATTAGGTTGGCAGGAAAGTAAATGTCCCTTGTTTTATATGTGAATAATACAAAAGCAGGATTAATCCAAGATTAGCAGTATGCACCGTCGTGGTCCACGACATGTTGGCAATGTTCTGATAACTTGTGGATACAATGTATTCATTTTTTCCTGTTTTTCACATAAACGGTGCAAATTTTCGTATTCTCTAGATGAGGTTGTATCTCTCCGAATATCCAATAATCTGATAGAGCTCAGTCGGGACTATAAGTAGGTGAGGGAGAACGGTCCCACTGAAGCGGCTCAGGTCTGACTTGACTACAGGTAAAAAATGAAAAAACCTCATGTTCACGGAAAGTCACGCCGTACCTGAGCCGCTTTGGCTGGACGGTTCTCCTTTACCCCCGTTAAAGACTTGATTCAGCTCTATCAGATCGTTGGTTATTCAAAAGTATCCGACGTCATCTGGAGCTTAAGGACTTTAACACACTTGATGCCTGAAAAAATGGACTGGAGGGATACTTTGATTTGCCACTAGCTGGCTTTTGGAGGGATGGTATCCACAAGTTACCTGAACATTGCCAACCTGTTGTGGATCACTATATTGCTAATTCTGGATTATTCTTGTGTTTGTGTTATTTACTAATAAAAAAATGGACAGTTACTTTCCTGCCAACCTAATAGCTCCAAATAAATGTGTTAATATCTGTACTTTTCATTGTTTCTTAAAATCTTCGAACAGAAAGAAACTACCTGATGAATTTCAATTTGTTCAATGTCTTTCTTTCTCTAACTTGAGAGCCATGGTAAAAATTCCATCGGTGGGAAAATGCAGCTGTGCTCTCGTAGGGCGATTTCGAACATCTGCCAAACTCCGCTCCTCTTCGATTTCTCTTTTTTCTATCGAACTCTGTTGAGAATCAGTTTCAAAACCTCAAAAGATAGCCCTTATTTCTGATCGGTACAGTTCAAATGGATCATAAAACCCGAATGGAATGGGAACGAAAAGTAATGGTAAGCTATGGAAAATCTTTTCGTAATTTTCCGCAGGTTGCCCAGCAAAATGACTGATTTTTCTGCCAATTTTTGCAGGGTCGACAGTCCATTTAGGGGCAGGCAATGAGCTGCCAATCCAGCAAAAGTTGGAGAGGGAAACCTGCAGAAAAATACCTGAATAATGATGCAGATTTATTGATATTTTTTGAGTTTAGCAGAAATCGATCGACCAACTGACTCGTGAATTGCAGAAGGAGGTGAATTGGGTTATTCTAATCTTGAAACAGTACGAATTTCAGAATCAGCGAGGAAATCATTTGGAGGATTGCATTAAAGGGGAGGTAAAGATACTGATGATAAAACTTTTTAATTGAAAGATTTTCTTCTAGGAAGGGATGATCCATCTTCTGAAGAAATTGATTGCCGAGGTGGAGGCGAGTATTAAAAAACTTGAAAATTTGAAAATCGTTTTGTGAGACTCTTATTTATCAATTTAACACAGGGCTCAAACTGCAGTGGTATGCGGTGGTACTCTAATGAGAAGAGTGCGTGCCAGGTTCTAATTAGAGCGCATCTACATACCACAGCAGATCGAACCCTGTGGGCCGTTTTTAGAAATGGTTCATTCCATTTGGAAATTCAAACTGGCGGGGTATGTTTTTTTTCAGACTAGACATGCTATCGACGTTGTTCAAATTCTGGAGAACGCTCAAGTTGCAAAGTGAACATTTCTGAGATTTGGAACTCCAATTTTAATGTATCCCACCTTGTCTCGATGCCTCCAAAATCAACTTTTGAGTTTTACCAACAACGTTTTTAACTATAAAATTGATAAAAGCCGTTTCAAATCTAAACAAACAGTATAACAAAATAACAATATAACAAAAATCAGAGGCACAATGACAGCAATTTCTTAACGTTAGATTCGAACATGTTCTGAATTGCACCCATACTAAGATGCGCAACCGAGCCAAGAAACATGGTAATCACTCCAAATCGAACCGACGATGGATCGAAAGCGAGCATCATTCATGAGCACGGCAACGGCACGGCAACGGCACGCAAAACGCATGCGTGCCCCGACCCCCCGGGCACGAATACCGCGTTGCAGCGGCACCGGTGCCCCAAGTAGCGGCACATGTGCCAAAAATTTTCTGAGTAATAACCACTTTTTTTCAGCCCTAGCACAATCTTATCCCAAAATTTTCCCCAGCATGACAACATTTGATCTCCAAGGTAAATAACCATACATAGATATTGTGTTAGCGAATCCTTAACTATTCCAGCCATTCTTGCAAAAATGACTTCTGCCACCTCGTCCAATTCTGCAGTACAACTGAACCCGAGATTGAAGGAGGTTGATTTGCAAGGATCATCCATTCAAGATGTACTCGTACAAAGAACTTGCTCTGGTTCATCTAGTTCTGAAGTTCAACAAGCCCCACAAACGGTTCCGACTCAATTTTTCCCACCTGTCATTTGTAATATTTGTGGAGCTTTTTGTAAGAGCAAAAACGGTAAATTATGAAATGATATATTGTAAATCCCAACTACTTTTAGGCGAGCCAGTCTGCAAGAGCTGTAGAGATTTCTTTCGAAGATCTCTTCGTCAAAACCGAATCTTCAAATGTCAGTTTTCTGGAACATGCGAAATCAGCCATTTGTCCGAAAACTGTAGAGCTTGTCGAATGAAAAAGTGCCGCGAATTCATGCTGGTGGACAACTGTAAAGCTTCATCATGAAAAAGAAACAATGGCCAAATCCCAATTTTCAGGCCGACGCCCACATGACCCGGTATTTAAAACGCCTATTCTGAAGGTGCAACAAGCAACGGAGAATGATCTCTTTATGAAGAAAATATCAATCATATCAGGATCCAATCCCGAAATTCAGGTAGTGCGTGGTCTGATAACCGTTTCCAAAAAATTATCATATTTCCAGTTTCTGAACATCAAACAGGTAACCGCCAGCTTTATTAAAGACATTTTGAGATGGCCAAAAGGTATCGAGATGTTTGATGTTCTCGAGGAAGACCAGAAAGTAAACGGTGTAGCTATTATTCTATCTAAAATTTCTTCTTCCAGCTTGAGCTGGTTCACAGCCAATGGATACGAATTCTCATAATCACAATTTGTGAAAACGGCGCACATCTTCTGGATCTTCATGAGGAACTCTCCAACATTGTAACTTTATCATTTTCAGCGACAAATGAAGGCAAATACGCATACCTTTTGGATTTGAATGATGCTCTTCAAAACCTTCATAGGGAAACTCTTGCTTTCGATCCATCGTCGGTTCGATTTGGAGTGATTACCATGTTTCTTGGCTCGGTTGCGCATCTTAGTATGGGTGCAATTCAGAACATGTTCGAATCTAACGTTAAGAAATTGCTGTCATTGTGCCTCTGATTTTTGTTATATTGTTATTTTGTTATACTGTTTGTTTAGATTTGAAACGGCTTTTGTTTAGATTTGAAACGCCTTAGGGGCACGGTTGAGGTGTTCCAAGGGCACTTTAAACGCGGCACTGTGCCGTTTTGAAGCAAATCCTGTGCCCCTCTGTGCCCCAGCGTGCCGAAAATTTGCTAGTACAGTAAACCCTCTAATAGAATGCACCCCAGACCGTCAATTTTGAGTCTATATATCTTGGCTGTTGTGGAAGATATCGAAAAGTGGTCAACTGACAAAATATCTTTGATATTATGATAAACATTTTGTCAGTTGACCACTTTTTTATATCTGTCACAGGAACCGGGATTCATGGTCTCAAAGTTGACAGCTTGGGTGGCCTTCTTATCAAAGTGTTTCCGGTAATTTTAGGCTGAAATCTTACTTGAGTTAAAATGGTTCGCATGAGACTGGTCAAGTGGATTCATGCTTGAAATGGAACAGTTTTCTGTAAACAAATTCAAATGAAAGAACAAAGAGATCAAAGAGGAAAAGAAGACCATCAAAAACAGTTTCAAAACAACGGAGGATTCACACTTTTTTGTACATCATTTATGTCTTTGCAATCATAAAAAGTGGAGAGAGAGAGAGAGGGGACTATGAAATGAATGCAAATACAAAAGGGTCATGTTTTGGATGAAGTTTGCACAAGTCTGTGAGAGTTTACTCTTTTTGAAAAAAGTTATCAGGCGAAGAAGCTTTGTAGGTAAAATAAAAAATGCGTGAAAAAGATAAAAGAAACAATTAATTGGAAATGGAAACGAAACGTTCGATTCTCTCGCACACTGTATATTCTAAAAGTGCAACCAGCTGTTAGCCTATTTTATTTTCTTTTCAATGATTTGGTTGGATTCACAGATAAAAAATGATTGAATTCGGAAGTATCTAGTTGCTCTACTGGTAACCCACCCTGTATGTGGACTTTGAGCACAATTATATCGATTTCTGTAAAAGCTATTAAGAGTTTGTTAACTAAAAAACTATTTATCATAATATCACCAGCATTTCATCAATTGAACGATTTTCTGATATCTCTTGAAGGAACCTTTGATATTATCTCGAGATATTTGAGCTATGGTATTCTAGCGAAGAAATGATTCGATTATAGGAAATTTCAAAATTTATGCAAAAAAGAATAGTACTTTCCCATCAGAATTTTGGAATAGTTGATATTATTCATCCCCCGCAATTGTTTTTGTTTTTTTCGGAATAGTGTCTGTCATTCTCTTTCTCATAGACTATTTTCACTATCAGACAGTGTCCCTCTCTATTTCGAACACTGTATCAACATTGTGTTTTGAACATTTGGGGAGTGACCTCTAAACGAAAAGAAACATTGCTTGCTTGCACCTCATATTCAATTTTGAATGCTAGTCTGTCTAGACAAGAATTCTGAGAATATATGTCTTTACTAAATCCCTCTATCGTAATTTCTCTAATAGAAGCCCAATTATCTCGGTTCAAGTGAGATATATAAAAAATCAGTCCACGGATAAAATATTTATGATATTATGATGAACCAGAAAGCTGGTGCGCCTTCGGCGGGATTCAATCTACTTTTTTACTGGTTTGTAGATTAGCTCTTCACTTTTTCTTGAAGGGTCCCGTAAATCTATATTTATTTTTCAAGTTTTTCAAAAGTCCACAGCTTGAAATGAGGTCGAACAGACGCGTGTAGCGTTTTATATATTAGGAAGATAATATATCAGTTGGAATATTTTTGATATCTTTTGAAGGAACCGGGATAATTGAGGTCAAAGTGAACGTATAGGGTGGGCTTCTATTAGAGCATTTACAATGTCTCAATCTTGATATTGATGATACCGTAATCCCATAATTTTGCAATTTAGTGCTTAAGTTAACACCTTCATAGTGAACCTCTAGGGATCAGACTTGTCAAATGAATCATAATTTTTNAAGCTGTGCCCGTTCTTCATCGTTCTCAAGTTTAACGTTGTCCGTAGCAGGAATCAAATTCGCGAGGTGCCCAAATTGTTGTAAATCGAACNTAATTCGACTTTTTCAAACTCTATTTTCTGTTTGTTCCACATAGCAGATAGTGTGTGAAAGTGAAAAGTGTTTTTAATCAAAACTTTTGTAAATCGATGGGAAGAAGGTGATACCAGATGAATCATTTAAAGAATCTCTATGTTTTACATTATCGTTTACTTCTTCTTCCAATTCGCAGTTATTTCCCCGAATCTGATGAAAAGTTTGTCTAAGTAAATTTTACCGCTCTTCGTACACTTCTCAAGAATATTTTAACTTTACTCTTTCTACAGTACAAATCTTGCTCGTTGCTATGGTGAATAGAATATAGAAGGCCCCGCTTGAAATAATAATATGGTACAATATCAAGCTCGAATTTCATTTAATCCTTTACCATTGCGAGCCTAATTAGGGCTCCGTCTTCGAGGTGAAATAGAGGATTCGTGAGGTGGCTCACAAGTCATATGCTTCTTCCCACCCATTCAACCACAGCCATCATTGTCATTTTCCACGTTTCGTTCTCTATGAAAATCTTATATTTTTGCATATTTCTCTCTACCATTTTTTCTCTCTGTCAGTTTTTTTCCGTCATTCGCCTTCTCCTTTACCGGAATTTTCGAC
>NC_013486.2:10170177-10191760 GCF_000004555.2 Caenorhabditis briggsae | reverse complement strand
CGTTTATGTGAAAAACAGGAAAAAATGAATACATTGTATCCACAAGTTATCAGAACATTGCCAACATGTCGTGGACCACGACGGTGCATACTGCTAATCTTGGATTAATCCTGCTTTTGTATTATTCACATATAAAACAAGGGACATTTACTTTCCTGCCAACCTAATACAAGGCCTCATTATTCAAACAATTTATCAGTTGACGTTCTTCTTCTTTGAATCTTCCTGAAAATTGGAAACTTAAACCAACCAATTGGCATCTATCGCTCACCTCGATGCTCTCCAAGAATGAGATTTTGGAAAAGATTATCTTCTCCTTATTATGTCGCTCCTGGTCCTCTGTCAACTTGTTCTCCAGGTATTGCCTCTCCTCCGTCTACAAAATGTATTACAATTGACATTCATTCAAAATGTCACTGATACCTGACTTGCCAGGCAGCACTGGAGCATATTGTTCTGGGTTTTCTGTAATTTAAAATATTTTTCAAAGAAATACATTTCTTTTATGCTACCTTTGCGGTTAAAAGGCGATTGAGTTGCATTATTTTTTGATTCATAGCATTTCTTTGCTCATCGAGTTCCTTCTTCTGCCGGTCACGAAGTTCTTCCAGCCCAATTGGAGAAAGAGACGTCTGAAATAGTTCCGAAATGGGCTGGAAGGAGAATGTGTTACTTACCATAACTGCTTTGACCTGGCTTGGTATAATTAGAGACCCACAAACACAAATTCAGCTGATTAGAACCAAATCCAAGGAAATCTTGAATCCTAAACTTTCCGTAAACACTCTGATGGACGGCCACCGTATACTTACATTTTGAGCTCAATTATCTCAGTTTCTATAGAAGATATCGAAACACTGTCAACTTATAAATTGTTCATCATACTACTGTAAATGTTTAATCAGTTGACCATTTTTTGTTATCTCTAATAGAAATTTAGATAATTGAGCTCAAAGTTCCAGTAAAGGGTTCCTTCTATTAGAGTTTTTAATTCAAATCGATAATTAAACCATAATTTTAATTTTTAGAAACTATAAAACTGTAAATTTTTAGGTACTAAACCTTTTTGGGTTTATAATGAACACATATTTGCAGCGACCACCCAAAAAAAAAGCATTCATCGACAGATGTTCTGATCCCTCCGTGTCCTTCTCGGTGCACAGATATTCTCCTCTTTTTTCTGCTCAATGCGAATATTTTTTGTCTATTCTATCTGAATTCATTTGAAGCACAACGGATTAAGAGAATAGATAATCCGTCTTCGGCTATTTTACACTTTCACATTTTGTAATCGGTTGAATCTTCTTGGTCTCTGTTTGATTTCCGGATGAGGTGGCTATTTTGTGTCCCTGATAGTGTCTTCTTGATTACTTAATTATCTTGTTATTCATTTCGGTTGTTCCCACATTTGCCCTAGCTCCACAGGGTGTACTCTAATGAGAAAGATGCGTGTCAGCTGAAAAGATAATTGCTCTCGGTGCATCTCCTTATATTGAGCTGACAATCAGAAAGTATTATCTCGTTCCCAATTTCCTTTTCCATCGACCCAAGACTTTTCCACGCCCCTTCTCATTAGAGCGTATCCATACCACAGTAGATCAACTTCTGTGCAGTTCACCCCCTTTGAACCCAAACTCTTTTTCTGAAAAAAAACTCATTATCTTAATCAGGCTATTCCCCACACTCACCCCTTCCTAGGATGAGTTCGAACAGAAAAAATAGTTCAAAAGATCATGATTCCCATAATTTCCATCATTCTTGTTGCATTTCATTATATTCCATTACTCTCTTCCCATTCTCTTTTTATTACCAAACATAATTGAATAAAGACATTGGTTTGACATTTCCCAGAGAAGGGTACTGTAGAAACGTCGTAAACAAAGTAATTGTCGACTAACGGCCTAAAATGTATTTCAAAAACGAATGGTCATTTTTTGGTAGAAAGCAAACAAATGAATATAGCTTCATGTCCAATGAGAAAAAAGAGGAGGAGAGATGATGGAGAAATAACAAAACGAGTGAAAGAAAGTATTGTTTTGTTGGGGTTGACCCAGTGATAAAAAGAAAGACGTTTGCCAAGAATTATCGAAGCTATTCATATTTATATTTGCTTTTCCTTCTGTACTAGTTTTCCAACTGTTTGGGATTGTTCATTTAAAAGTGCGTCTAATAGTTCTTGCACTAATCTCTCATCAGAGAAATTCAAAAAGCTCTATGCTGGTATGAAAAACTGGAGCTATGGAAGAGAAAATCTGGGTGTTACGGCTGAACTACCGTAATAAGCCAATACTCAAAAGGACCGCAAATTTTAGGTTATGGTGATTTTCGTTACGGTAACCGTTGTCCACGCCCACAAGATGTTTCTTCCACAGCTTCGATTTTTAATGCAAGCAGAATAATTCTAAAAAAAGTTGGCCTATCTTAATGAAAGAGACTCACTGTTCTGATACTTTGGGGGTAGTGTTCTTGTGACACGCGGTGTTGTCTCTGGCAAGCTGACCGACTTCTCATGAACTAAGAGATCTGATTTTTTGATATTTTGTGACATTCTAGCCTAAAATTCCAGCGATCTCGCTTAATTTTTTCTCTTAATTTACAATTAGATCCTTACTTTTGATTTTCATGAAATGAAGCAACTTTGACAAGCTATAACTCTGTTCAAAGTTGATCAAATAATTTTAAACTCAGGCTGGTGGACAACTGTAAAGCTTCATCATGAAAAAGAAACAATGGCCAAATCCCAATTTTCAGGCCGACGCCCACATGACCCGGTATTTAAAACGCCTATTCTGAAGGTGCAACAAGCAACGGAGAATGATCTCTTTATGAAGAAAATATCAATCATATCAGGATCCAATCCCGAAATTCAGGTAGTGCGTGGTCTGATAACCGTTTCCAAAAAATTATCATATTTCCAGTTTCTGAACATCAAACAGGTAACCGCCAGCTTTATTAAAGACGTTTTGAGATGGCCAAAAGGTATCGAGATGTTTGATGTTCTCGAGGAAGACCAGAAAGTAAACGGTGTAGCTATTATTCTATCTAAAATTTCTTCTTCCAGCTTGAGCTGGTTCACAGCCAATGGATACGAATTCTCATAATCACAATTTGTGAAAACGGCGCACATCTTCTGGATCTTCATGAGGAACTCTCCAACATTGTAACTTTATCATTTTCAGCGACAAATGAAGGCAAATACGCATACCTTTTGGATTTGAATGATGCTCTTCAAAACCTTCATAGGGAAACTCTTGCTTTCGATCCATCGTCGGTTCGATTTGGAGTGATTACCATGTTTCTTGGCTCGGTTGCGCATCTTAGTATGGGTGCAATTCAGAACATGTTCGAATCTAACGTTAAGAAATTGCTGTCATTGTGCCTCTGATTTTTGTTATATTGTTATTTTGTTATACTGTTTGTTTAGATTTGAAACGGCTTTTGTTTAGATTTGAAACGCCTTAGGGGCACGGTTGAGGTGTTCCAAGGGCACTTTAAACGCGGCACTGTGCCGTTTTGAAGCAAATCCTGTGCCCCTCTGTGCCCCAGCGTGCCGAAAATTTGCTAGTACAGTAAACCCTCTAATAGAATGCACCCCAGACCGTCAATTTTGAGTCTATATATCTTGGCTGTTGTGGAAGATATCGAAAAGTGGTCAACTGACAAAATATCTTTGATATTATGATAAACATTTTGTCAGTTGACCACTTTTTTATATCTGTCACAGGAACCGGGATTCATGGTCTCAAAGTTGACAGCTTGGGTGGCCTTCTTATCAAAGTGTTTCCGGTAATTTTAGGCTGAAATCTTACTTGAGTTAAAATGGTTCGCATGAGACTGGTCAAGTGGATTCATGCTTGAAATGGAACAGTTTTCTGTAAACAAATTCAAATGAAAGAACAAAGAGATCAAAGAGGAAAAGAAGACCATCAAAAACAGTTTCAAAACAACGGAGGATTCACACTTTTTTGTACATCATTTATGTCTTTGCAATCATAAAAAGTGGAGAGAGAGAGAGAGGGGACTATGAAATGAATGCAAATACAAAAGGGTCATGTTTTGGATGAAGTTTGCACAAGTCTGTGAGAGTTTACTCTTTTTGAAAAAAGTTATCAGGCGAAGAAGCTTTGTAGGTAAAATAAAAAATGCGTGAAAAAGATAAAAGAAACAATTAATTGGAAATGGAAACGAAACGTTCGATTCTCTCGCACACTGTATATTCTAAAAGTGCAACCAGCTGTTAGCCTATTTTATTTTCTTTTCAATGATTTGGTTGGATTCACAGATAAAAAATGATTGAATTCGGAAGTATCTAGTTGCTCTACTGGTAACCCACCCTGTATGTGGACTTTGAGCACAATTATATCGATTTCTGTAAAAGCTATTAAGAGTTTGTTAACTAAAAAACTATTTATCATAATATCACCAGCATTTCATCAATTGAACGATTTTCTGATATCTCTTGAAGGAACCTTTGATATTATCTCGAGATATTTGAGCTATGGTATTCTAGCGAAGAAATGATTCGATTATAGGAAATTTCAAAATTTATGCAAAAAAGAATAGTACTTTCCCATCAGAATTTTGGAATAGTTGATATTATTCATCCCCCGCAATTGTTTTTGTTTTTTTCGGAATAGTGTCTGTCATTCTCTTTCTCATAGACTATTTTCACTATCAGACAGTGTCCCTCTCTATTTCGAACACTGTATCAACATTGTGTTTTGAACATTTGGGGAGTGACCTCTAAACGAAAAGAAACATTGCTTGCTTGCACCTCATATTCAATTTTGAATGCTAGTCTGTCTAGACAAGAATTCTGAGAATATATGTCTTTACTAAATCCCTCTATCGTAATTTCTCTAATAGAAGCCCAATTATCTCGGTTCAAGTGAGATATATAAAAAATCAGTCCACGGATAAAATATTTATGATATTATGATGAACCAGAAAGCTGGTGCGCCTTCGGCGGGATTCAATCTACTTTTTTACTGGTTTGTAGATTAGCTCTTCACTTTTTCTTGAAGGGTCCCGTAAATCTATATTTATTTTTCAAGTTTTTCAAAAGTCCACAGCTTGAAATGAGGTCGAACAGACGCGTGTAGCGTTTTATATATTAGGAAGATAATATATCAGTTGGAATATTTTTGATATCTTTTGAAGGAACCGGGATAATTGAGGTCAAAGTGAACGTATAGGGTGGGCTTCTATTAGAGCATTTACAATGTCTCAATCTTGATATTGATGATACCGTAATCCCATAATTTTGCAATTTAGTGCTTAAGTTAACACCTTCATAGTGAACCTCTTAGGATCAGACTTGTCAAATGAATCATAATTTTTTAAGCTGGTGCCCGTTCTTCATCGTTCTCAAGTTTAACGTTGTCCGTAGCAGGAATCAAATTCGCGAGGTGCCCAAATTGTTGTAAATCGAACCTAATTCGACTTTTTCAAACTCTATTTTCTGTTTGTTCCACATAGCAGATAGTGTGTGAAAGTGAAAAGTGTTTTTAATCAAAACTTTTGTAAATCGATGGGAAGAAGGTGATACCAGATGAATCATTTAAAGAATCTCTATGTTTTACATTATCGTTTACTTCTTCTTCCAATTCGCAGTTATTTCCCCGAATCTGATGAAAAGTTTGTCTAAGTAAATTTTACCGCTCTTCGTACACTTCTCAAGAATATTTTAACTTTACTCTTTCTACAGTACAAATCTTGCTCGTTGCTATGGTGAATAGAATATAGAAGGCCCCGCTTGAAATAATAATATGGTACAATATCAAGCTCGAATTTCATTTAATCCTTTACCATTGCGAGCCTAATTAGGGCTCCGTCTTCGAGGTGAAATAGAGGATTCGTGAGGTGGCTCACAAGTCATATGCTTCTTCCCACCCATTCAACCACAGCCATCATTGTCATTTTCCACGTTTCGTTCTCTATGAAAATCTTATATTTTTGCATATTTCTCTCTACCATTTTTTCTCTCTGTCAGTTTTTTTCCGTCATTCGCCTTCTCCTTTACCGGAATTTTCGACATATTTAGGCTGATTTTTCAGATGTTTAAAAAAGATTCCAAGATTTTTTATTCTTGTCTCGTACTTTTTTCTTCTCATTTCATATGTTATCTTGTGACTCATAATCATGATGTTTAAGGAAATGTCCACCAATCAACACACCACAACGAATATCAACAACACCATGAAAGAAAACGTAGGTTTTGAATGAATCACAAAATCTTTGAATTGCTACAAAAATCATTATTCTGGTACAAAAATCTGAGCTGTGGAAGATAAACGCAGGTGCCAGTGGTTGAAGGTTTCACAACGACAACTACCGTAACCTACTTTTTTTTCATAATTCATTTTCTCGTTTCTCCCTCATTTTCGTCGAGTTTTCGGTAATTTTTACTCAAACAAGTCGGAATATAAAAATATTTTGAGATTACGGTAGTTGTTGCTGTGGGACCTTCGGCCACGGCCACCTCCGTTTCTCTTCCACAGCTCTGATTTTTTGAACCAGAAAATATATAAATGTACATTTCGGATGTAAAGTCTGATATTTACTTAACATGTTCAAACGCATCTTATTTTTAAGATTCGGAAATCTAAGATCTTATGAAATCTTCAATTGATTCTTTGTATATATTTCCATTGTTCCCATTCTGTGAATTTCAGAAAAAGAATGCCTCTACCCAGACAACACTCTCCGGATCTCATCCATCGACGTCACTCAATCAGGTCCTCTCCGAGTTCCACCACTCAAAATGCATCCGTGAGCGAGAGGTTGGTAATAAATTACTTTATGACTCCAATTCTAAAGTTCAGTTTTCAGGCATTAGAACGCTTGATGCGCAGATACGAGACTGGCCGACAACGCAACCTCCGGATGGTTCGGGAATTCGAGAACTCGCTGATCTGAATATTGTAGAATCTATTTTTTCAATAAAATTTTTATTTTCATTTAGAAGTTGTATGATGATGCTACTAGATTCTCCTAGAAACCAGCCTCGATCACTTGTTCGACGCCATTGCGTATAGACGAAAACTAAACGACTCTGACAAAAGATCACATCAATGAAGTTCCTGAAGATTGCTATCTTGAAGATAAAATAGAAAGGTAAGAGAGAAACTAAAAAACCAAAATATTACACAACTCGAAACCTAAAAGATCGGCATTGGAGATAAAAAAGAAAGACTGCCCTTCTTTGGTAACATCAATAGTGCAATGCGAACTTAGACACAATTGGTACTATATACTCACTTTCGATTTTTATTCAGAATGAACACAATTCTATAACTCTGGTCTAATTTCAATTTGCGGCCGAAAATTTAGGCCCGGTAGCAAAACCCTTAAAGAAGCATGTGCTTTTGTAATTATTTTCTGGCAAATTTATTTCTTCAAAAATTCGAAAAATCGCAAAAAATTGCATAAAACAATGAAAATTATCTAAAACTTCATGAAAATTCATCGAAAAATCGGAAAAAGTTGGCCAGAAAATAATTTAGAAAATACATGTTCCTTTAAATGCGCCTTTAAGGATTCCACCCACCTTCACATTTTCGGCCTCAACGAGCATTGAAATTAGACCAGATTATCAACAATTTTAATTTTTTTCAGCACACACTATCAGCTTCAGATACCACCTATTCAAATATATTTTTATGGTTGGAAAGGTAAGTTTTAGGATACAATAAGAACTCAAAAATCTTTCACTTCAGACTAGAAACGCTTCTACTCAAACTGAAATCACTGGAGAGCACCCTGAGCGTCCATTAAAATTACTTATTGACACTTTTCGCAAAGAGAGGGCTCTATTAGAATCATTGGTAATTTTAAAATTTAAATTGAAAGATAAAGTTAACAAAGTTCTTTAGGACAGAGCTATGGATAGACATGCGTTGCTGTTAATGATGCGGATCATGGCCCATACAAGATCGTGAAAATTAATGCTAGCTTTCAAAAATCTATAATTTTTTTAGAAATCAATAAAATAGATCGAAATACATATTTTCACAATAAATTTTCATTAGAACAGGGGGACAAGTTTAGGATACTATTTCGAGTTGGAGCTTTCCTTGCTGGTGTCTTTCTCCTTCGAGTTTTCCCAGTCGTATGGGGCATCAATGTCGAGTCCGGCAGAAGTGCATGCCTCAGTAAGTGATTTGTAGATGAACTGATAGTCTACACGATCTTGGTAGGCTCTAGAATCGATGTAGTCGAGGATCTTATTCAGTTCAGTCCAATGCTTAAATCCAGTGTAGAGGGTGTGTCTCTTTTCTTTGCGACACTCCTCTTTCGACTTCAACACGTCCATCTTTTCATTGAGTTTTCTCCAAGGAAGACCACCGACCAGAATCAGATCCAGAAGAAGGTAGAACCAACTTTCACAATCATCTTTTGGTCCCATTTCGAAGTTGCGATGGCATGCAAGAGGAGCGAAACGAACGGTTCCCTGGAAATGAGAAACTCAAAAAAAAAACAATCAGTATCATAACCAACCTTGAACCCAACGGTTTCTCTTGGAGTCTTCAATTCATTTTTGGTGTTCAAGAATTTCCGAGCAATTCCAAAATCGAGAATGTAGATGAGATGTTTCTTATCATCCAACCCGCATGCATAGTTGGCCGGTTTCAGATCACGATGAATGAATCCAAACTTGTGCAGTTCTTCCACTGCCTCCAAGCATTGACTGGCGACTCCAAGTCCCGTGGCAAACGAGAATACCTTCTCAGCTCTTTCCGACTTCAAATCGCCCAAACTCTTTCCGACCAATTCCATCACCAAAAAGAAGAATCCTTCCTTATCTTTCTTGCCACGATCCACAATTTTAGTGAAGTGCTTTCCAGTACCGACCAATTTCAGAATGGCAATCTCCATTTTGAGTTTCGAATGCTTTCTTTTTTCGATCTTTCTCTCGACTTTCATTGCACATTGCTTTCCTTTGTCGTCCTTAACCAGGTAGACGGCGCCGAATCCTCCCTCACCCAGAAGACGAACGACAGTGTATGTTGCCTTACCACTGGTTATTTCATGCCCCTGAAACCAAACGGTTGTGGATCTGATAGAGAAATATGAATACTCACGACTTTGAAGTTGACATCATCTTCTTCTTCGTCGGACATGGCTAACCAGTGATTCAAGTTTCAAACAAACTACCTCGAAGATTTTTTTGAAGAGAGAGCATTCATGAGACACGAATCATTTTACTTTTTTGAGACGTTTTTACACGCGTCACCTATTTTTTCGAATAATTTCCCTACAGTAATCATTTCCATTTATTATTTTTTTTTCCTACAGTAATCACACTTGGGTTCAAAACAACGGGTCAAAAAACGCGCCCCAAATAACTTTTAGGCCAAAGGAAACTTGATAATTTCAAAGTTGACGTGGATTTGACCTAATTAGTTTTAATCAACGAGTGTCAACGCGTGATTTTTTCGTCCAACGTTTAAAAGTTTGATCCTCAGTCAAATAATTCAGAAGCGAATTTTTTTTCTAAAATATCACGTTTACTGGGGCGAGATTTCTGACCCGTTGGCTTGAACCTAAGTGATAATCATTTTCATTTTGGAATTGTTTACCTACAGTAATCCGTTTCGAACTGTTCTCCTACAGTAACCCTTCTCATTTTCGAATCTTTTCCCTACAGTAACCCTCTTCATTTTTGATTATTTTTTGCCCTAGTAATTTCATGTAGATTAGAGAAACATCAAAATCTATTTATTAATAAAACTTCAATAAAACTCGAAATTTATCCGACTTTGATTATGACACAATACACTCTATCTTGGAGTTTTTCTGAAATCAGAGTAGCTGAAAACTTAAGGATGTGTTTTCTTTTTTCTCACCGGGTGTAAAAAGTCATAAGCTGAAGTTTTTGGCTTGTGTACCGCAGGCTTCTCTGGAACTTCTAGCCGTTGGCTTTACTTCTGTTTAGAAGTTTCTGAAGTGGAAATAGAGGGATCAGAATTAGTGATATTTTGGGGATCCATTGAATCAGAGAGATAGAAATGTGTGATGGTTATCGATGAACTGCACTTTCCTAATTATAATATGGGTGACGTGTCGTTTGCTATGTCATTTGAACGATTGAGGACAATAACTAAATGATAAGATATCGAATGAAAACTCTACATGATATATTGTAAAACCTGTAGTAGAAGAGCCCCTACACTCTGAAGTTTGGTCTTAATTATCTCAACTCCAGTGCAAGATACCAAACATCTGCCAACTGATAAAATGTTTCTGATATATTATGATAAACAAGTTATCAGTTGACAATTTTTCAATATCTCTAACAGGAACCGATATAAGTTGTGTCACAGTTAAAAGTCAAGGCGCCCTTCTATTGCTGGTTTCACTGTAAAACTCGATAATACTTTTTCTTGTGGACGTCCCTGAATAGGGTTTTTTTTGAGTTATAGCTTTCCAAGAAAGTGAAAGTGCAAGTGAAGAGGGTAATCGAGAAGAAAAGGCGGCACTTTTGAATAACACAGATGTTCAAACTATGTTTTGATTCTTCCACATTTGAGACCGCCCAAGAGAAGTCTCTGTCTACACATATTAAAATATTTGTCCATTATTCAACTTCCACTGGATCCTACTTACATTTGTCAAAATGAAAAACGCTGGAACTAGTTCCAAAAAAGAACCGGATCTTCGTAGAAATCGGTGAGTTTACAGTGTAAAACAGACCTAGATTAGAAAGTTTTTTTCACAGAATTTTGTGGAAAATTCGTAGTTTTTCGCCTATTTGATTTATGAAAGACACACTTTTTCGGTCCGTTTTTTACTGAAAGCGTGAAAAAAACAGGCGTCCTTCAGAAATGGACAAAGAGCTGAAGAAGCCGAGCTATACATTATTATCTTATTGCCCGGTACTGTATGTTGATAAAGTGCATTATATTCTCACAGAATCGAGAGACAAAGACAAACGGAAATCGATGACGAAATTCAGAAGATGATGTGCTTTTTGCCAACTCGTCCTTCACAGCACAAACTTTCAAGAAACCAGATTTTAGAGTAAGTCATTTGAATTTAGTTACTTATGGACTATCATCTACATAACAGAGAGCTCCATGGTCTCGTTGTCAAAATGATGAAAGAAGATAATGCCAAGTTGGCCACTGGAGGAAACAAAAACCAAGCTGATTGAATTTATGTTTGGCTCAACTACTATTGTCTATCTCAAAGAATAACTAAAAAGTGTTTAAAATAAACTGTTACTGCCAAAAACTTTATTTTAAAAAATTGAGGGAAATAAGCATGTTGACTGAAAAATGCTTATCAAAAAGTATGATTTAAAAGTTTTCTGAAGTGACTGGTATCCTTTTTGCTCGAGCTTACAAGATACTAACAAATCAATCTACAGGGTTGCTGAAAAGTATTGAGACACTTGTTTTTTGTTGTATTTTCAAAAATGGAGTTTCAACAAAAGAACCAGATTTATTTTTTCAACAAATGATAGTAATAGAAAAGATATCAGAGGAGATATTCGAAGTTTGAGACTTCGGCCTTGATGCACGCCTTCAAACGAGCTGGAACAGAAGCGACGGTGCGCCGGAGGTAGTCATCGTCAAGATCATCCCATGCTTTGAGCAAAGTGAATCCACATTTGGGTGCGATCGAGCCATCACCTTTTCCTCCAAATATCCCCAAACGGAAAAGTCGAGTGGATTCAGATCGGGCGAGGAAGCGGGCCACATGTCCTTGCCCCAGTAGCCAGGGAAATGAGCGTCGAGAACAGCTTTCGTGGATTTCGAGCCATGGGACGGGGCCCAATCTTGTTGAAGAATGAAGGGTTGCTGGCCAAAGTGGCTAGTGACCCACGGACGTAAAACATCCATCAACACCAACTTTTGGTACACATCCGAGTTGATTTTCACATTTCTATCAATGAAAACCAATGGGACTTTACCTTCCGACGTCAATCCAGCCCACACCATCACTGACTTTGGAAAAAGTCTCTTGTAGGCCAGACGACGTTTTGGGGACTTTGCTTCGTCCTTTGACAACAATTGCCGAGCATTCTGTCGGTTCGGAAGCGGCTCAACCGTAAAAATTTTCTCATCAGTCCAAATGACTTCAGAGAGGCGGCGCACCTTGAGTGCGTCGAGCAACTTTTTCGCTTTTTCGAGCCGATTCTTCTTGGACTGTTCTGTGAGGTATTGGCCACGAAGGAGCCGATAACTGTTCAGACCCAAGTCCTTTTTCAAAATGGATTGAACCGATTGTCTTGAGATTCCGAGCGATGAAGCCATTTGGTTCATGCTGACCGCATCATTTCGTGTGATTCTCTTCTTGATGATGCCACGAGTCCGGCGAGTGTTGACAGTACGAGGTCTTCCGCTTTTCTTAAGCTCCAACACATGTCCTCGATCTTTCAATTGTTGCACAACTCGATAGACAGTTGCTCTCGGAAGAAGAAGTCTTCGAGCGATGTCACCGGTGGAGATGCCGTCGTTGAACAGCTTGGCAATGGTTTGGCGATGAGGAGAAGCTCGCATAACTTCGTGAAGAGATAAAGTGATGGGAAATGGCTCTAATGTCGGCTTATATACGCTCCCTATTTTCGAAATAATACGAAACTTTTCGAAAATACGACTTGGCACGGTGCCAAGAGCCATCATAACAAGTGTCTCAATACTTTTCAGCCACCCTGTATAGGCGATCAACATCATCAATGAACTTCCAGCTGTTTCTATTATCAGTTTAAAAGATCTAGTCAAAAGATTTGGAGCAGAGATAAGAAATTGCTATAAAAGGGAAGTGAATCCAGTAGAATCTTCATCGAGTACTACACACTCCATCAAATCATCGCCATGGCTCAATCCGTCCCACCAGGAGACATCCAAACCCAACCAAACGCCAAGATCGTCTTCAATGCTCCATACGACGACAAGCACACCTACCACATCAAGGTGATCAACTCGTCTGCCCGTCGTATCGGATACGGTATCAAGACCACCAACATGAAGCGTCTTGGCGTCGACCCACCATGCGGAGTTCTTGACCCAAAGGAGGCTGTCCTTCTCGCCGTCTCTTGCGATGCTTTCGCTTACGGACAAGAGGTAAGGATTCGGAATTCAAAAGGAATTCTTCTGAATATTTTCTATTTTTCAGGACACCAACAACGACCGTATCACCGTCGAGTGGACTAACACCCCAGACGGAGCTGCCAAGCAATTCCGCCGCGAGTGGTTCCAGGGAGACGGTATGGTTCGTCGCAAGAACCTCCCAATTGAGTACAACCCATAAAGGAGATTCATTGAACTCGTTTTAAATAAAAGACTTTGAGTAAAATAAAAGTGTTCTTAGTATTGTATATTCTTGTTTGGTTGTTGATTACCACACTATAAAGTTTTTGACGGATCGATATGACATACTTCTTCATTGTTTGGGTTTTCTAACAAGAAATTTGGACACCTACAATAGTCTTTCCTGTATAGTCTTAATGAAACAAATTTAGTTATAATATACCGTACTTCCTCTATGAGAAGCCTGCCCAAACCGTCAACTTTCAGCTAAATTATCTCTATTTCTGTAACAGATACAGAAATGCGGTTAACTAACACATATCATAGGAGCCGAGATAATTAAAGTCGAAGTTTTGGGTGAGCGTCCAATAGATGAAATACGGTAGATGTTGCTTTAGAGTTGACAATTTAGTACATTTTTATTCGAAATAAACCATAATTCATGAACGAGTATTTTTAAGGTTTGATAAGAAATTTCAGTTTTCCTCCTTTTCAGTGTCCTCAGGATTAATATTCTCCTTTTGCTCCTCTTGCTCCTGACCCACCAGACCCTGAATTTCCCCAAATTTGATCTGAAAATAACCTAGTTTCAATTTTCTAAATACCATTAAACGTACCAATACTTTCTCAAACTCCTCTTGGATTTCTGGTGTTGGTGGCTGTCCAGGATTTTCAGGAAAAAACATATGAATTTCATATTCTGTTTGGTTGTCTACCTTTGATAAATTTAAACAAAATTTTACAAAACCTAGTCTCATCATACACTCCCCGCCGTCTTCTTCTATCGTTGGCCCAACCATTAATCTATAAAAAAAGATAAAAAAGATTTCAAATTTAACGAATAGTTGACCCTGTGATGAGTTAGCCCATATTTTTCACTAATTTCCTCTTTTCCTTCCTGTGAAATGAATCCTTGTCCCGCTTCGAAATGTCTCAAAAGGTCAGCACGAAGTTCAGCAGAATATTTTGTAGGCGCCTTCCTTGACCTCTGGAAATGGGATTCGAGGTGCTGGAGTGCGAAAAACTTACTTTTTGTATTTTTCTCATTTTTTTGTGATTCAACCCCCTTATGGATTCAGCTAGTTTAATGTAATCACGTGGAAGGCGTTTCTTGATGTTTCCCAGTTCACGTTGAGTCGTTCAACACCTGTACCAAAATTTCAAATTGGAATGTGTCCCCTGACACACATATTATATTCATCAGATTCAGTTTTTATATCAGTTTCAGCTTATTTCGTTTTGTGCATGTTGTAAGAAATTTCAGCGCTCAGCTTCCATCTTGATACTCAGCTGCTCAGCTTTCATCTGTCCTAAATTTAGAAGACGACCTTCTAGCACAGGTACATTCTGAGAATTCGCGATTTCTGAAAGAAGAATGGAAAATTCAAGTTTCGGTGCATATTTTCAGCTCGATGGTCGGAACGTAGCAAAGGCTTCACAGTTTTGATACCTTATCCATTCGGTAATCGAAATGATGCCTGAACAGCCCATAAAGGAGTTGGATGTCTATTATATTCTGATGACCTGTTTATTAATAAATTGATATTTTAAAAATGTCTTTGATGACTCTGTAATTCTTTTTTGAACGCTTTCCAGCCTACACTATTCTATTTAAATATCATGTCCACCGTTTGTCCACTTTTGACGAAACTGTAAGAAATCTGCAAAACCGTGTCAAAGTGATTGCGTACAATGCACACATTTTGACGCGCAAGAATGTTCTTCGTTCTCTCGAGACCGTACAAATCGGAAAGAGTTTAAATCCGATAGAAACGAAAGCGAAAGAAACGAAACCGTAAGAAACGAGAGACTCCACCGATTCCGAGGAAGAGGTTGTCTCCGAGGAACCGATTCCGAGGAAATCGGGACGGAGTTTTGCAACCGCCGTACGGTTCAACTGCGGCACTGCAAAAATTGAAACTCCGCCCCGATTTCCTCGGAATCGGTGGAGTGTCAGAAACGAAACGGAAAGCACGCTAAACCGTGCACAGTTTTACTGGAATGGCGTGCGCAAGCTACAAATGAGCGAGGGTTTTGTCTAAATCTCTTACAGTTCAGAAATCTCTCGTTCAATTCAGATAAACCCCGCCCTTTTTTGCAGCCTGTGCACGCAATTTGTGAACGGTTTAGCGTTCTTTCCGTTTCGTTTCTTTCGGATTTAAAATCTTTCCGATTTGTACGGTCTCGTTCTCTCCTCAAAATTAAATTATCACCGAAAACTCACCCAGAAATCGTTTATATTTGAGATTTTTTTTTCCGGAAAATGAAATATACTTTCTTTAAATGTTCATATATTGCTTTGTTTGCTGTTTCCGAGATTTCCATTCCATTTATTCAGTTTTCATTCGTATTCTTTTCCAAAACTTCGGCCAAGCACCAAATAGCAACATGTAAAACTTTACGAAAAGTACCGACCCAGAATGCCTTAACTTTGAAATAATTTCATAAAAATGTATGTTAAATTGAATAACTGTTGAATTTTTTCTCGAAAATTCGAAAAATAACTGATTTCGTTTATTTTCTGAAATTCTTGCAAGTTTCATTTCAGGTAACGAATGGACAACTTCACTATTTGGGTCGACTCCGCTCCGTCGGAAACTATCACCGAGGCACCGGTGGATGATGAGTCGAACAGTATTCTTCGGAAGGAGATTCAACAAACTCAACAATATGTTATCGGAAAGCTGAATGAGCAGGAGACGAATGAAAAAGAAAAAGGAGATCATTCCAAAGAGAAAACAATGAAGGTTTTCAAAATGATCACCACCCAAGAGAAAAAGTTAGTAAACGTTTCTCTGCATCTTGAAAGTCTTGAAAAAGTGTGCAAATCGATCGAATTGCAGTTAATAGCCATGAAGGGTAAATTTTTAAAAAATGAGATGGCGTCATCAATTCTGCCCATTTCCAGAGAGCTTCCCGGAATCCATCAGTCTGACTGAAGAATTCTACGAGAAAGATCTACTACACGTGGAAAATCAGATCGTGTTACTACAGGAAATCTGCGATAGTCGTGTGAAAACTCTCAATCAACTAGAACTGAATGGGTTCAATCACAGTAAGGAGGATGCCAAGCTGGAATGCAAGGTAAGTGATTCGACAACAATATACTCACAATTGAAATTCGCAGAAGCTACGAGAATCAATTCTAGCTGCGAAGCAGAAACATGAGAAATTGGTAACACTGAACGTATCGAAAATCAAACTGCAAGCCGAAAAGGATGAATTGATTTCTCTCAACAGTGAGCTTATAATTCGATAGATGCTATTTTGAAACATCTGTTTCAGACCAAGAAGCTGAAGCTATAGAAGCCGCAAAGCTTGTACTCAAGTCTGACCAAGAATTAGCTGAGAAAATGACAGAGGAATGTGTCAGTCTCCGCTCACAACTCGTCCAAATGGAGGCAGCTCAGTCGAACAACCAAGATGGAGCAGACAAACTCGAAATTGATCGTCTTCAGAAGAAAATCGAGCAGATTCGTCAGGAAACTGATGGTATCACTTCTAAATTATCAGAAGTGAGGAAGGAAACAGAAGAAGCTCAGAAGAAGTTGAACGAGCAGAAGCAAACGGAAGCTGACAATCAAGCGTTGATGGGAAAACTGAAAGCTGATATTGTGGCTCTTCTTCAGAAAAAGATTGAAGAAGAGAAGGATAAAAAGAAACGGAAGCCTGAACTGCAGAAAATGATCGAGTTGAAGAAGGCCATTAGCATTGAGAATCTAGCTTTGGAACAAGCAAGAAAGGAGCTTGAAGAAATCCAAGTTGGCGGTAAAACCGTCAGCGAACTCAAAAGCGAGGTGAGATTTTCTTCGGTGAAATCGGAATACGGTTCCTGTTTTAGATTACAAAAATGCAGTCGGAAATCCGCAGTTATGAGAGAGAAATCAAAAAGGCAACGAAAGAAAATGAGAAATTGATCGAACAGGTGCCTTTCATACCGGTTTCAATACAAAACAATGTTATTTCAGATTGCCGAGATTAGGATCCCTTCTCCTGACACAACATTACAATTTCTGAACGACACAGCCGAGATCGACGAATCTGAGTATTCCCAACAAGTTGTTACACCGAAACTTGAGATCAACGTCACTCCGATTCAGAGAGCGATTTCTCGTGACGTCTTCACTGGTGCACCACTGATGACCAGCACCCCACTTCATAAACCTGAACCGTGAGAATCTGCGCTGTTTCACACACCAGTAATAGTAGTTTCAGAACCGGAAAAACACGTGCTGCTGCTCGTCGTCTAGAACAGAATGCGAAGGCGAAGACTGCCGAGTTGCGTAAAAAACGAGGAGGAAAGAAATAGAAGAGAATCATGTATCATTTTGAGCTTGTGTCATATATTTAGTCATATATTTGTTTTGTTTTTTAATCAATAGTTGTTTTATATGAATTGTATTGCCGAAGTGAGCTGAAAAATGCTGTCCCCTCTTCCGGTTTTGTGGAAGCTTCAGAGTCTTGAAATCGTTAGCTGCTTCTGTCTTCTGAAATATAAAATAGAATCTCATAGGAGTGCGGATACATTCTGAATGTAGTTCTTGTCTTCTTTTCAATGACGTTTCGGCTACTCATGTTGTCAGCTGATCAAAGGTTCTCAATTAGAATTTCAGAGACACCCGGAAATGGATCCTTTAAACCCACGTTCGTTGAATATTCAAGAATGTATTTTCGTATACACAAGAATTCAAACCGATTAACTTCAAAAAGTACATTTCGTGATATTTATAATCTTGTTTCAATTCAAACACATCTCAATAATCACATCCCTTGATAGCAAAGGACACATTCTTGTGAGCAGCTTCTCAACGAGTGCGATTTCGAAAATTGCTGGTTTTGTACACATTCGTTTTGAAAACTCGAACAAGAAGTGCATTGAATTTTTAGCTGATTTTGTGATATTTCCGTTTTCAGGTCGAACAACTTTGAGACGCAACACAAAACACAGTCTTTGCAGAATCATTATTCGAGTACAAAAAATCGGAGCTGTGAAAGAGAAACGCCGGTGGCCGTTGCCGAAGGTCCCACAACGACGACTACCGCAACCTAAAAATATATTAATTTTCCGTGTTAATTTTTCTATTTTTTCACCGATTTTCGTTGCTTTATGGTAAAAAGATTGACTGAAAACGCACAACAATTGAGATAATTAATCTGAAAAAAAAGTTTCGGTTACTGTAGTAGTCGTTTTGGGACCTTCAGCCACGGCCACCGGTGTTTTTCTTCTTTTCATTATTATTACTCTTCTGGTTTAATTTATGAATTGAATTTTGTCACTTCACTTCAATTCAAGTTAAATTCTCAAAAATTATGAACGAGAGCGAGTTGTGTTTGCAAGCGTTTCAATTAACTTTGTTCAGAAAAAGGACAGGTGGAGTTTTGCCATTTGTGACTAGCACTGATTTCGACGAACTTATTCAGAGAAAAGAGATTAACATGAACTAATGTTCTTTGTAGTTCTGAAACAACTTTCGCAGCTGTCTTCTTGCAAAACGTTTAAAATCCCCATGATGATTCAGAGATAAAGCACCTTTACGTTTGCAAGTTTGACTTTGTTCAAACGAAATTTCTATAGTAACCTGAAATAGGTTTTGCATGAAAGCGTGTTCAAATCAAAATTTTTCAGAGTTTCTAATTTCCAAAATTTCCAAAAGAATTCGGTAAATTGTGTATGTGACAAATACCGTGAACTCTTTAATTAATAGAAGGGGCTCCCACAATGTCAAGTTTGAACTAATTTATCTTGGCTTTTATGCAAGATAAACACTTCATAAGTGGACAACTTTTTTTGACAGGAACCGAAATAAATTTTGACAGGAACCGAAATAAATTGGCTCAAAGTTGAGAGTTAGGGGCGGGGGCTTCTATTGCAGGTTTTACGGTATACGTTCAGCACTGTTGCCTGGTGTACGTATTCAAAAAAGAGATTTGTTTTCCGAAAATTCTTTTATCTAAAATTCTGACAATTCAAGCAAACAGTTAAACGTTATGTTCCACGAGTCGTATTCGCGAAATTCCGTCTTCTGTGGATTATCTTGTTCCGTCTTCCCTTTTATTTCAGTCTTCCTCCTTCAGTGGAGCAAGATTGTATTTCGGTCCAATACTGATTTTCCGAAAATTGAATTCTTCTAACCTGAATAACAGAATGACAATAAAAATATTCCAGTTGACCAACCATCGTCATTTTTATTCACCTCTCCTTATTATTATTGTGGCTCTCTTCTTGATATCATATTATTCACCAATTATTCACCAATTTCCTATCAAAAACTGCAATTAGTGTGATCCTTGGTGATGTTTGAGAGTCTTTCTCATAGAAATGTACTTGCACACCTTCATATTATTTTTAACTTTTTCCCATAAAATTTCATGCCATAGTTCATTTGTGTCACGAGTTTCCAATCTCCTTATTAAACTAGAAGTTTGTATCAATGTGACGTTGGGAACGAATTTGAAGCAAACAAAAAAAAAAGAATAATATTGTAATAAGATTATAGAAAACCCCGCCCCTTTTACCCTTTTTCAGCTCCGCCTTACCCTTTCTTTTTGCTATAAAAGGTTGAAACTAAAAAAGAGAAATTCACACATGGTGATGCATTCGTCCACTCTCCTCGGGCTCCTTCTTCTCGTTGCCACCGCATCCAGCATGGCTCTTTTCGAGTCAAAGGCTGTTGATGTTCCAGACCTTCCAGCTGGAGAAATGGATGACGATGCCCAGTCAGCAGTTCTTCTGTTCATGAAACTATTCAATCCATCCAAACCCAAATCCCGTCCACAACGTTCATTCCAACACAAGACCTGCGGACAGAAGGTTCTCGAATACACTCTCAAAATCTGCGATTCCTTGGACATCAGTAAGTTCTGAAAGTTCTCTCTGTTGATTCTGATATATGAATGTTCTAGAAACTCAATCCGAGGTTGACATCTCCTCCATATGTTGCTCATCAATGTGCTCCGACGAATTCATCCGTAAGGCCATGTGTCCAGAGAAAAAACACTAAATCTCAGGTAGCAGTAAATTCCAACTAGCTGCGTTTGAAAAATGATTTCTTTTCAGAAAGTCCTGCACAAATCTCTCTCTCTCTCTCTTCCCAAAACAGCAAAGTTGGCGAAAATGCATCGGGAATTAAATCTCATTTATATTTACTCACATTCTGTAAATTCTCTGAATGCATAATAAAATGTTTCATGTGATTAGTTGCATCGAACGAAACATATCAAGAAGAATTGAAATTTCCAAAAATAGATCAGAAGCGGAAATTCTAATGGAGATTTGCCGTTCTCTTCTAGGGCCTCTGGGGTTGCTCTTTTTATTCGTCGACAAGACTGGAAATAAATGAAACACAACGAAGTTCTAACGTAATTAACTCCTAGCTTTCGTGCGCATGTGCCATAAATTCTCTTGATGTTCTTCCAAAGGTACTTCCGTTCGTCTTGATTCGAAAGACTGGTTCCTGAAAGGCAAATTTAGCTCCGCCTGTAAGCTTTGAAAAAAAAAATCCCTCCACATAACTGAGAAACGTTCCCATTGTTAGTGAATCAACATGCTCTTCAAACAGTTTCATCGCTATTATGTTTCTCGTTGAAGAAAAATACTGAAGCAGTCAAATGAAGCGCCGCCAGCCATTTGCAACCTCTTCAAACCTTTCATGTGATATTCTAAAAAATAGGAAGTCAAATAAAGTTAGTTTTGATGATTGATCCAAAGTTTGCGAAAATCAAAGGACGTTCCTTTCACCCAGTTTGCGAAAATCAAAGGCCGTTCCTTTCACCCAGATTACCGTGAACACTCTGATCGAAGGCGCCACCGTTAATTTTGACCCAAAATATCTCGGTTCTTGTTAAAGATTTTGAAAAGTATCCAACGTTCCTGTATGAGATATCGAAGAGCAGTCAACCAGTTAAATAAATTCAAAAACCGTTCTTGGTTTGAAACTTTATGATTTGGAAAGGGGGAGTTTCAAAATTGTTTAAATCGTCGATTTTTTCGTAAAAAGTTTGCTTTTTTGTGCTTTTCCAGGAAATATATTAGAGACGATAAAAGTATTCTTATCTGTTTTTATTTTTCCAAATTCACAAAAAAATATGGTTACAATAGTGATTAATTTATAAATGTTTACGTGAACATTATTTAGAGAAGGTGAATCTGAATGGTGAGTTTAAGGGATAGTGGTTTTGAAGATTGGCGCCATGCAGTGTGAGTACTTGACACAAACCTGTTCAGAATTTCATTTTAACTACTCGATTACTTTATAATCCCATAAATAAATAACTTCGAGAATTCACTTCCCAGAAACCGAACGTCGGTTTCCCAGAATTTGAAAAAA
>NC_013486.2:10142647-10170066 GCF_000004555.2 Caenorhabditis briggsae | reverse complement strand
TCGAGCAGTAAAATGAAATTCTGAACAGGTTTGTGTCAAGTACTCACACTGCATGGCGCCAGTCTTCAAAACCACCATCCCTTAAACTCACCATTCAGATTCACCTTCTCGAGTTTTTGTTTCAAGTCCACATCCAAAGTAGCTTCAACTCTCAGCAGTTAAAGTTCACGTTTTTGTCAGGAATAATTTGAACTATTTCCCCCCACACCGAAAAATCACAGAAAGGAAGGTTCTTCTTTTCTGACCTTTTACGTGTCTATTCTTTTCTGCACAGAAAAGAAGTGGCTTCCTTTCTGTGTTCTTCATTAAATTTGTGTTTTTTCTCTTTTATAATTAATGATCTAAATAAATAATTTTCACGTAAACATTTATAAATTAATGAGAAATAAGTAAAAATCATGATGAATGTAGAATCATTGAGATTCCAACATCTCTGCTATTTTTTATCGAAATTCAACATAGTCGACACTTTTTACATTTTTAGTAGTGAGACTAGCGTCCTCGGCCTACGGCCGACTCCGCTAGGCGCGGCTGTGCCGCGCAATTAGGTGGAATTAGATGCAGGGCCTTCGGCCCTGGCTCAGTGGAATCAGTTGATCCAGGGTTCAGTCTGTTCTCCCTTCGCTCGCTCCGCTCGCTCAGGTCAAACAGACCGGACAGGGCCGTCGGCCCTGTAACATGAGAAGTTTCAAATCGAGTGGAATCGATTGCAGGGCCTGCGGCCCTGGTTCAATTCTCTATCCGAATCAGGACTAAAAATTTAGAACCAGTAGATATCTTTTCTTTTCCATTAGAGGCTAAATTTTCGAAAGATTTTTCACGATATTTTATTTTTGACAAACATTTTTGTTCATTTTTTTCCGAAGTTTTTTGTGGTTTATTACCTATATCTCAAGTACCAACGTACCTGAAAAAAATCTGAAGACAAAAATTGAAATTAGATATCTTCTTTCATAGGGAGGCAAAAAATCAGATGAATCCATTCAGTGGTTTTCGCGTATCAAGTGGTTGAAGCTGGACTGTCGGAATTTCGAGCATTTCACTCAAAACCTATCAGCTTTTTTTATTTTCAAGCAAATTAAGTCATATTTTTTGTCGACATACCTATCAAAATTACGGATCGAATGGGAAAGCCGGATTATTGATTTAGGCCCTAGTTTGGCAGAAAAAATGGAAAACGTGGAAAAAACCGGATCCACTCGTACGTTTTTAATCATAACCTGGTTCAGCCGGTTTAAATTATGACGATTTTTCGCAACCGGATAGCCACAGAGATTCTATCGACCAAAACAGAATCGTTCAAAACGGACCGGAATTGACCTAGTTAGGATTATTTTGAGAAAAGTTTTATAAAATGTCAAAAATGGGGGTACGTGATACCTACTCGATTTAAAGGAAGAAGGTGACGGATATGTCTAATTGTCACAGAATTGTTTGGATTTTCGAAAAAAAAAATCGATGATTTAAAAAAATTTTGAAATTCCCCCTTTCCTATATCTTTTACAGGAACAATGATGATTGGAGTCAACGTAAAGATTATGGCGTCCTTCTATTAACGGTTTTACTAAACATGAAAAACTTGGAGAAGGTTAAGGTGGTAAAGGATCCAAGGGTACATTAAAAAAGGGATCATTGAAGGTGCGTCGAGCTTACATTGTCTGTGAGGGTGGATCTTAGCGTGTAGAGCCTCTTACCCGAAGTCTATAGTTTGAAGCGAAAAGCAAGATAGTCTGCAGACAAATGTTTCGGTTTTTTCGTCCTTCCATATGTACCAGATACTTCCATGTACCCTTGTAAAACCAATTTGCCTTAAAAACTAGATCTACCCTTTTTCAATGTACCCTCGGATACTAGTCTGGTTTAGGTTCCAGTCGACGTGAAACATTTCCCCTTGATCAGTTACTTTCTAACGAATTCATTATCCAGACTTTTTTTCCAATTCCCCGACTTTTATGCAAATTATTGGTTTTTTTTTTGAAAATTGGTGATACCCTTGACCTGGAACAAGATTGTAGCTTTCAATCTCTCCACACACACAAGTCCTTTCTCTAACAACTTTGATTATCAATATTTATATCTGATCATAACGTCATTCGGCATTCTTCAAAAAAAGGCGCGCACAACACATGTAGATCATTTGACAAGTGTTAGAATGTTTTGAAATTGGAGACACAGACCGAACGAGCACATATATTTCATTCTATGTACAAGAAAAAAAATCGTTTCAATTCCTACCCATTCCATTCGCCTTTTTACTCCCCTTAGATGGATTTATTATATGCCCTTTCCAAAATCCTTTCCTTCTTTCTCTTTTTATTGAGGTTTACGTTTCCATTACCCACCCCTCCGTTCGTATATCTCATTTGCTACCGTAATCTTTTTTTTGCACACTCGTGTCAGATTTTCACTTTTCCCTATTTCCTGAGAGCTAGTATTCTTCATCATCCGGCAGTTTCACATGAAAAAAAGAAGAAAAAGGTCTCTTCGCCAAAAAAAAACGAGAAAAGGAAACGAGCCTCTGCGTCTCTACAATCTTCCCTTTTTATTCCAAAATCATGTAGCAACCATTCCAAAATTTCATAAAAAAGTGTCTTCGTGTATTTTTTGTTCTTTCTTTTCCAGTCTTTTTGAATTCAGTGTTTTTTCTTGTGTTTCTCCTATTCCCTACACTTTTTAAATATATTTTTAGGATGAATCCTGAACATCTACTTCAACCCGTGATGCGCTGGGTTGCAACTATAAACTGGGTTCCATTTCGAAATCGTGAGTTGCAAAAAAAAACAACTAAAAACAAATCGACTAGAATTATATTATTTTCAGAAGCACCACCAATGCGAGTTGCTCCAATCTTCCAAAGTGCAGCTCATCAAGCTTATCAGGGTTTGTCATGTGAATCTGATTTAGAAACTGAACTCATCTATTACAGCTCAAATTCCGGTGTATCAGAATCCGATGGCCTACCCAGGAAATTGTCTATTCCCACTCTCAAACGGTAAAGCAGCTAACATCCTTCTTAAACTCAACTTATATTTCCTCTTCAGAGGATCAAATGGTTTATGCAGCAGCTGTGCAAGAATTCGAAACTTACCAAATGTTCTCTCGGCTCGTACTATCGCCTGAGAATCATAAAATAAATGGATTCGTCCACATCAACAATCAGGGTCAACCCGATGTTTCCGCCCGCAGAGCCGATTGGAATAGTTGGGCTCAGCCGGGAGGTGAGATCTGGTTTCATAGGTACAGTATTTAACGTAAATGCTTCAGATTCAATTCGGAAGTGTGTCAGATGCTACAAACAGTTTTCCGAAGCAGAACCAGATGGAGAATGTCGGTTTCATCGTCTTGGAAAGGATTGCTGTGGAAATACAGCTCCTTGTACTACAGCAACCGCCCATGTGCACAACAAAACCTGCATGTCAGAAATCGGAAAGTTTATCAAAACTCCTAGAAGCTCGGGACCATTCGACGGTAGAAGCTACAAGGTTAGTAGGCAGTACAAATGTTCATGCAATCCTCTTAAAGTTAATTATAGGTTTTCGCAATCGACACAGAAATGATTTATACTGAATACGGAATGGAGGCTGCTCGTGCAACAGTTGTTGATGTTCACGGTAGTTTGGTGGCCAACTTTTTCATCAAACCCACTGGGAGAATATTGGATCTCAACACCCAATATTCTGGAGTTACAGAAGGTTTTTTGGATATAGCTGTTTCATTGGAAGAGGTAAGAGAAAACTGTGAAAAATGATCACAATATTAAACTTCCAGGCACATCGAATCCTATTCCATCACATAAACGAAAATACTATTTTGGTTGGTCACCACCTGTCAAACGATCTGAAAGTGCTCAAATTGATCCACACCAACGTTGTGGATACTGCAGTTCTTTTTGAGAGTAGAGGACGATATCCATCTCTTAAAGTTCTCGCAAAACGACATCTCCACAAAGATATTCACAATGAAGTGGGCGGACATGATTCAACGGAGGATGCATCAACTTGCATTGAGTTGGTGGTGAAGTGTTTTCTTTGATCGAAGTTATTTTCTTTTCTTTTTTCTCTTCTCAATGATTTTGTACATTCCGAATCTGAGCTCTCATCCAAACTCTGTCTCACCTTCCTCCCTATATTGAACTTCATTCTCACCGATTTTTCATTTCTTTTTTCGTTTTTTTATCGACGATTTTTTAAAATTTCTGTTTGTGCTTGAATACAAAACATCTCGAAACTTCCCCTTTTTTGCTTGATTGTGCAATCCTTCGCTATGTGACTTATTGAACTTGATTCATTGAACCATACTTTTAATGTGTTCTCATTACTTCTGCATGTACTTTTTGTCTATTGTAATAAATGAAAGAAAAACTAATGTTCTGGGTCAATAAACTATGAGAGAACAAGGAGCGCAAATTGGTCTCGTTTAAGTTAATAACGTTGGGCAGGTACGTCATAAAAATGGGTCATTATTGGACAAAAAGTTATTAGACGGTGTGCAATGTTTTATAGTTTTTCTGGAGTTCTTCCGCCACCTCCTTCGTAACTAGGTTATTTTCAGTCCGTTTTGGCTGATTCTTTTTTTGATTGATAGAAAATCTCTCTGGCTATCCGGTTACCAAAGATCATCAAAACTTGTTCCGTTTGAACCAAGATATGATAATGAATGTACAAGATTTAATTATTTAAAGTTTTCAGAACTGGGGGAAAATGAAAAAAAAAGTTCTCGAAATTCCGTTGAAATGTGCCCCTCGAGGAGTGGAACTTGTGGTACGAGTATTGAAGGTGCGGCGCCGCTACCAACTGAGCCACACAGGCAAGTTTGCCCAATGGAATACTATAGCTGTACGCAGAGTGAACACTAATCCTTGTACGCCGTTATGCCATACAAACTCTAAAAAAACTTCGTAAAATCTCCGGTCATCCCAAATTCAAAATCAATTTTGCACTACATTTTCAGGACTAAAAATTGACTATCTTCCATAGAAAAGTCAAAAACTCGACATATTTTTGTCCGATACGGTGTCTGGACAGGTAAGCGTAAAGAGAATTAGAAAACGGCATATTTAGGGATATCAAAAATTAAAGAAAATTTGAACAGTTAATCTAAATTAATCTGTGTGTTTTCAAGTATCCACGAATCCACCTCCTCCTCTCTTCTCGTCTTGCCCTTCCTTCTGGATCTCGAAGGATGCGTCGGCGTCAACCAGTGCTCTCTTGGTAATCCGAATCGTATCTACGTATCCATTCTGAAAACATGATTCAGGCTGAGAAGACGTCACTACACAGGGATCCCCTCTACGGACATCCTCTGCTTAGCCTCCTCCTACTTCCGAATCCCGACCGGTAAACCTAAGCGTCTCTAATTCTCATCTCATCAATCAAACTTATTCAGCTCGAGTACCACGCATGACACATTGAATGAGGGTATGGATAGACTAGCCTTCATGCCATCTTGCCGTCATGTCAGTGGAGTGAGATCGGAGCTGGCTATGGAAGTCGCACTTGGCAGGTACGCTACTTTTAAAATTTTATGGGCTTCAGAAGCTAGCAAAACAAAAAATGTTTCTTGACTAACTCACCATACCCCTCATCTCCCATAGCGATAGGAAGATTTTGAAAAACCTCAAGATCGTAGGAAAGTGTGATGTGAACTCTACTAGAATCTTATTGAACCTTCCTGAACCACCCAAAGCTTCCTCCTCGTTTTAAGTAGGTCCTAGATTTATGAGATTTTTGAAGAAGTCAATTGACATTTTCTAGTTTTCTTACACTTTCATCGAGCCCCGTCGGCTATTGCTGACTGAGATCCCAAGTGGATATCAAACGCTTCTCTAGCTTCATTTGAACTTTCATACCTTTCTGTTTCTTAAACTTTTCTTGTGGTTGTTTTCAATTTTTTGTTGTTCTGCATTTTTTGTTTGGTTGTAGCTGTTCATAAAAACGATTTTCAACGGCTATGTGCTTAAAAATGTTTAATTAATCTACATCCTCATGTCCAGCTCTATGATTTTGATGGATTTTTTGGAACAATATCGTAGGCGAAAAATTAATTAACATGTTGGTTAAATTGTTGAATGCTTCGATCAATGATCATCGAACTATGTTTTGTCGGAGGGCGCAATTCCTTGAGACTTGGAATTGTGGTATTTTAACTTGTTTATTTGTTTCCCATCTCATCAAAGGTGTACGGCATTGGAACGATGTCGATATTTGCTCTTAATTGCTCTTAATTGTTCCTTTAGAAATTTTACTGTTTCAAACTTTTTTACACCCTTGTGTTTGACTTGAGGAGTAATCATCCTTCCCCTTGTGAAATTTGTATAACAGCAAAATTACAATTTCCAATTGTTAAAGCTATTGAAGATACCTAAACTACTCTACTAGCCACTAAACTGTTTTTGGCCTCTCAGACTTCTCATTCAGAGTCTCCCAGAATATTTTAGAATCGTTTTGAATAGTCCAGGATCTCCCTACTTTTCAAATATCCCTAAATTTTAAAAGACGTTTCGAGAGGATTTCCTATCCTCGTTTGAAATCTTCCACATGCTATTTCAACCACTCTTTCGCCGATAAATGTTATCTTTAAAATAATTTGAGAACCAGCAAAAATATGAGTTGATTTTATATTTATTGGTTTTTCCGAACTGGGGCCCTTCTATATATATATTTGAATCCCTTCACAAACAAACTTTTTAAACTTTGTTTCGTTTCAAACTTTTTCACAATTTTATGTTTGACTTGAAGAGTAATCATCTTTTGGGTCCCTCAAAACGCTTTGGCTTTGCGTATAGATTTTAAAGTTTTAAAAAACAAGAGTGACTCCAACATTTTTCAGAGTTTTCAACATTTATTGCATTTAATAGTTTCAGGTTTTATCACAAATCACCAAAAAATTGTCATAGTTGCATCCTTTATCACAACAAAGAACCAACAATTTTCCATAATCTCGAGTGAATCCATCACGACAGACGGATTTCAGATGCCGTAGAACACTCATACCGCACATCTGAAATTCTATAATTTCAAATCATCCTAACATTTGACTACCTTTCTTTTAGGTTTTTCCTTTTTACAAACTTTGGACGTCGCAAATGAAAAACATAATAGAAATAATAGGAAAATAGAGAGAAGCTTCATACAATCAAAGTCGAATGGAGAACATCTGGAGAAGAAAATTCGTTAGAGAAGATCCGGAAAAAGTGCATTCGGAACTCTCATCAAAAGTTTATTGACCAATTCGTTTTTTGTTTGAAAAGCCGTTTGAGATTTTAAAAGAAAAAGTTTATTCAGGAAGCCTTGCTATTTGTATAGCAATTTTTGAAACAGCAATACAGGAAAATGAATAAGCACATATCATCAGAAAGTAGCCGTTTTGATTCAAAATTCCAGAGGCAATTAGAAGAAGAAGGAGAAAGAGAGAAGGTTCAGAAGGTCTTAAAGATCTTCGACATCGACAATCATCAATTTTTGTCCATCCAAACTGGACAACGGAAGAAAATATACATCGGTACAGTCATCTTGGTATGTCTGAAATAGTGAAAAATATGAAAAATCAAGATTCGGAGAGATCGGTATTACCGCCAGATTGTCAATGATTTTTTCATGATGAACTGGGTTACTGGACAAGTATAAAACACGGTTGACAATAGCAACTCCAGATGAAATATCAGTGAGTAGAGAAGCAAGTTCTTCGGCAGACTTTGGCCAAGTTCCACGGAGGGATTGAGCCAGAATACGAATTGGAGCATCAATCTGAAAATAAAATTAAAAGTTACTAAAATTAATAAAGAATACAAACATCAATGTTCTGTGGTCCAAAGTGTCCGAGGAATGAATGGATGTATTGAATCAATTGAATATCACTTCGAATGTCTTCTGGAACCATTGGCTCCCATGAATTGCGATGAACAGAGCAGCCCCCTGAAAACTATATTCATTTGAAAAACTTTGAAATTCTAGGATACCTTCCATTGCAGAATCATGATACGTTGAGTGTAATATGAGCTAGTGGACAGACACATTGTATTCGAAACCACTTTGACATTTCGATTGAACATTCGAATGAATCCAGTTGGCCATTGAGTCAATGCTTCACTAATGAAAATTGAAGATGTGGCCGAAGGAATTCGATTTGAAAAAAGAGTTCGCATCGATTGAAGAACATTGTGGTACGGTAGATAGGCGTGAGTTTTCAGAAGATTTACGAGTTCTGTCTCAAATTTTTGCAATACTTCGTATTCGGCAATAGTCCAACATTCAGAAGAGAGAGTCTGAAAATTGAAAAATTTTGAATAAATATTCTAAATCCATTTTTTACATCTTGAACGATTTCTCTCTGCTCGAAAAGTCTTCCTTTCGCATTGTTGCTACATTGGACCAATTCAGTCAGAGCTGTCTCATCTCCGTACTGAAAAGTAGAATTTTCAAAATATTTAGAACTTTTTTGAACTGACCGTTCCATCTGGATAACAGAATCTGACAACCAAAGTGTGTCCACGATAATTGAACCCGTTGAAAACTTTGAAAACTTTCAACGCATCTTCTGGACGATAGAAATTGAGAAACCATTTTCCTGGAGGGACAACAACGACATCTTGAATCGAAATATCCTCCCGAATCTCTTTTTTAATTAGATTCAAAATGATATTCTTATGAGCAGTTGGAAGACCAGGAACATTCAAAAACAGAAGTTTGGCACGAACAAGAGTGTCTGAGCTGAGCATATCGGAAACTCTTACATCACGAGATGGTGCTGAATTCTGAGAATCTTCAGAATAGACACGTGCCCAATAATCCCATCCAGATTGAGATGATGGCTTCTGAGTGACTGAAGGAGTGGGAGATGGAGAAGCATTGACGTGACGAGTTTTTTTCCAAAATTTGAAATTCTGACAACAAGACAAGAATTCAAGAGAATTACCGGAAGTGTAGTTCGAAACGACGAGAAGGTTTGAGTTCTCATTATTGGCTTAATCCTTGAGTAATAAATTTCAGATTCTCCTGTTTCTTCGTTTTTCTTGTCGACGAGCAAAAAGAAAAAAAGCGCTACGTGTTTCCAGCAGTTCACGAGTGTGCGATAACTTTATTTCAATCAAAAATATTATACAACAGAATTAGGTTACGCATTCTCAACTTCTTCTAATTCTTTCATCGCTTTCTCTTTCTCAAATTTCTTCCTCTTTCTATCCCTTATTGCTTTTTTCATCAGAAATCCTTCCTTTCGAACTTTTTCTCTCATTTCAAAGGCACTTCGTTTCAATTTGTATATCTTTTCCTGTTGTTCCTCAAATTTCAATTTTTCTTCTTCCATTTTCATCTTCTCCTTTTCTTTGTCCCTCATCAAATTCAATCTAGCCTGCTCAACCTTCATTCGTGCTTTCAGAAGACGTGCTTCCTTTTCAAAATTCTCGTTTCGTTTGCTAATTTCGGAGAACGTAGACTTTCGACGCACATGCCTGAATTATTGAAAATTCGTAAAAATTAGAATATTCTTGTCTTACCTAATTAGATAATATCCTCCAACAAGGATAGGAAATACCACGATTGTTTGAAAAATCAGCAATCCGAAATCAACGAAATGAAACAATCGTTCATGGCTGGTTACAGCTGAGTTCGCTATTTTGTTTTCGAATTTCGATTTTTACAGTTTTACCGATTCTATGTTTCGACCATTCCATTTTCACACTGCGTACTTCCCAACCAAAATAGAACAAAAGACACAAATAAAGTAATGAAAGATACAGTTTGTTATAAATCTTCAGTCCGTAAAATATGAAAAATGCCAGTATTCCCTGAAACCGATTAGTTTGAAGAGCATAAAAATATCTTCCCCCACATTTTGAATTGATTTTGTGACACTTGTACACTGTCTACTAGTGGCATACTTGTTGGACATTGGATTCACTAATCGTACATTTGTCATTCCCAATTCTAGAGGGCCACAGAATCTGAAACCCATTATTCTGTTGAATTTTCAGCATTTTATGACATACATATTGGAAAGCAACTGAAAATGATAATAAATATGCAATACCGTCGTAAGTTCATCTAGAAATCGTTTTGAGTACATAAATCCATCAAATTAAGGAGAAACCCACTCTAACATTAGAATCAGCTTCGAAAAAAAGGTCCGGTTCTCTTTTATCCAGCTGCCTATCGAATAGACTTTTTGCATCGTCTTCAACGTCTTCAAGACGGACTTCTGGAGCAATTGCATCAACTAGTTCTTCTGATTTCTTGTTTTTTGAACTTGCTCGCATTTTTCATTACACGAACCCCTGAATTATTTTTTCAGCCATCATGTCGTCTGCGTTCTGGAACCAGCTAACATAGATTTAAGTTCACGCGGATAATTTTTAGTTTTGTTCATTCCAGGTATCACAGGATTCGAACTACTGCGGTATGATGTTGCGCTCCAATGAGAAGGGCGTGGTAAAATTTTTAGATCGATGGAAATACAATTAAATTGAGAGCGAGAGACTACAGTTCTAGTGAAATATAGGGAGAGACACAGAAAACAATTTAGAATTAACACATCGCGCAAAAAAGTATTTCCAGCTGACACGTTCCTTCTCATTAGAGACTACAGTAGTTCGAACCCTGTGAGCTATCAGACTCGCTTGGGCTTCTAACATTGAACATTCATAAATATACAGGTTTACTCAGAATTTACAAAAAAAGGGCAAAATAAATCAAATTCAGTTTTTGTACTCGTTATCAATGAATTTAGCAATGGTATTCAATTGAATGTTCGATGTTCCCTCATAAATTCCACCAACTGCTGAGTCTCGATAAAACTTTTCTGCTGGAAAATCCTTCGTAAAACCAATACCTCCAAGCCATTTGATGCATTGTTTTGAAGTTTTAGAAGCAATCTGAAGTCAGAAATTCAAATTTTCAAAATCATTAAAAACCACACCTCTGGAGTACTTTGCCATTGATGCTGCCTTGACAAGTGGATCCACCGTCTTTCATTCTAGCCGAGTTATAAACCATCAAACGCGCAGCCTCAATTTCAGTGCTATTTGGTGTTGAATTCCCTGAAAGAAACTATGATAAAATGTATTTTGAAAACTTTAAAAGATACCTGAAAATCAATAAGTCTTTTCCCAAATTGTTTCCTTTCTCTCAGATATGGAATTGATTGATCGAAGCACCCCTGCGCCAATCCAACCATTTGCGCTCCAATGAGTATTCTACTGGCATTCAGAATGTCAATAGCGTACTTGTATCCTGTAATTAATTGTACCATTTTGTATAATTTTTTTGTACCTTTTCCATACTCTCCGAGAATTGCGGAATTCGGTACGCGAACATTGTTAAAGTACACTTGTAGTTCTAGCACGCATGCCAAGATTTTGATCCTGGAAAAGTGTGATATTAAAGAAAACTAACGAAAACTAAAGTTACCTTCTTTCCTACAACAACTCCTGTTTGATTTCTGTCAACTAAGAAACATGTGATTCCTCGATGTCCTTTTTCTGGTTCAGCATTAGCCAGTACTAGAAAGAAATCAGCGATCGGAGCATTGCTGATCCCCAATTTCGACCCATTGATCACGAAATCATCTCCATCTTTCGTAGCTGTCGTCTTCATTGCGAATGCGTCTGAACCGGATATAGTTTCCGAGAGAGCAAATGATTCTATCTGAAAAGTACTAAATGGGTTACTATCAAAATGGGAACCGTACCGAATCAGTACAAACTCTCTTCAAATAGTGTTCCTTCTGTTCTTCACTCCCATAATTGGAAAGCATTGGAGCAATAAGCGCATTTTGAAGATGAATAGTCAGTGCAACAGCCGGATCAACTTTTGATATTTCTTCAACTGTCAATGCGACATCAAAGAAAGATCCTCTGGATCCACCGTACTCTTCATCCACTTCCAACCCCATCAATTTCAATCGAAATGCTTCTTCCAGAAGATTCTTGTCCAGTTTAGCATTCTCATCCATTTCTCTAACTAATGGCTTTACACTCAACTCGGCAAAATGTTTCACTGAAAAGCACAAAAATCTTTAGAAGTTCCTTGTTCTTACTTTTTTTGACAAGTTCTTCTTCATTCTCTGAAAGTTGTTGTAGTGGAAAAACGGGCGGTGATTCAGAATTCAATGTTGAAGAAGTATTGGAAAACGAATTCACAGAAGACAATGGATTTTACGGGATAGTTTCAGCATTCTAAAATATAAAGATGGTTTTTGGTTGAAAATATAACATGGTTGCGAATAATTGAAGAAAGTTTTTGTGTCGGTAAGAATCTATGAAAACAATAAAAAAAGAAGATCATTAACTGCTAAACGGCGATGGGGCAATCACATGTTTGTTTGTAAACAAGTAGGTGCAAAAATGAAAGACAGAGATCATAGAAACAAGAAAAAGGACGAAGGAAAACTGTGTAGAAGAATGAGCTGGGTACACTGGGATGGATCTTATTTATACTGAAAGGTCAGAATTAAGAAAGAAGAGAGAAGAAGGGAAAGACACGTGAGAAGGACGACGGGTGTTAGGTGTGTGGTCAGTGATCTTTGTAAAGCTGGTTTGAGAGTCAGTGGAAGACTTTTAGAAGGAAAAGCAGATAGCTATCGAGTTTTAGAAGATATGGAATATTCGTTAGGTACCATTATCGACGTATTAATTGTAGATATCATGCAGTTCCAGATATGTCCGTATCCCGTTTTGCTAAAAAGTCTATGTATAGTTCACAGCTTTTCAGTTGAAGTCGTAGTTTCTAAGACAGGAAATTTTTTTGGGATCCAGAAATTATTATTCCTTTCAGATTGAAGAAGCATCTACAAAAAAGAAATTGCGGTTTTGTAATTATTGAACTTTTTGTACCGTCCCTTTTGAAGACTTTGAGTTGATACTTCATTCAACGAGCTACCTATTTTTTTAGGAAGATTCCTTACACTTGACACTGTTAAATGTGAATTTACATTTTTCTTATTGGTTTGTAGTCTTCACTTCTTTTGTGTACTGTAGCCTAATATCCCCTTCTCAACCGACTGGTCTTTGAACAATCATAACACCTAGACTTGGGGAATCGCTTCGAACATTTTAGTAGCTTCGAATCAAACGTAAAATTATATTCCTACCAACTTTGATGCTTCCAAGATACTAATGTCTAAAGTTATACCCGTTGTTATCAGTAATTTTGCGCCACCCTGTTGAATTCAAGCATATCTCCTTTTATTGTATATTCTGTATTTTGTGGCTTTAAGATTCTTTTCAAATCTAGACCTAAAACATTATCATAGACTACGAGTTTCGAGTTACATTATCATGATTTTCGTCAAATTTCACGTCAGCACAAATTGTACTGATTTCCAAATTGTACGTCTGTTGGAGTTTTAGAGTAACTTTCAGACAATTAAGTTTGGTCAGAAGTCCTTTGCATAGAACGCACGCTTTTTTTGAAAAATTGAAATCTGGCACCCAGCCAACTTTTGTATGCGGCGAAAAGCTCTTTTTTCAGCTTCCCAACCGCGTTGTCCGTGGATATTGTAAATGAAAGGAATCTTCAAAATTGTTTTCAGAATCATACTACAAAATTCTGACTTAACATTTTTGTCAGACCTTACATTTTTCCGGCCTAGAATATTAATTTGACCTGAAAGTTTCCAAAATGTGCAGAAAGATATGTATATTCGAAAAAAAAAACAAAAAAATTCAAAATATTTTAACCTCGAAAAATGGCAAAAACCTCAGAACTCGTCCATTTCTGGAAACTTCTAGAAGTTTTGGAAACCTTGTTTTACATTCCTGCAAAAACTGAAAACCACCTCTAGAAAACTGTCTGAAATGAAAAACGGACAGTTTTCAGTTCTGGCGGTAATTCAAAAAATGATTCCAATACCATCTAGAAGTTTCAAAGATGGATGACAACTGAAATTTTTGCGACTTTTGAATTGGTTTTTTGATATTATGCTTTTTTCGGCCTTTCGTAAATACTTCAAAAGAAGCTCACCCAATACTTTTACATTGAGATTGATTATCTCGGTTCCGCTAAAAGATATCAAAAACTTGTCAACTGATAAAATATTTTTCATAATTTCACCAACATTTTATCGGTTGACAAGTTTTTGGTATCTTCTGAAGGAATCAAAATATTTGAGCTCCCCCTTCAAGGGATATCAAGTGAAGAATTATCTGCAATTTTTTTCCAGAAACATTACATTTTTAATTTCTTGTCCCTCGAATGATTCAAAAATCACTACTCCTATTACAATTATTTGATGACTTCATATAATGTTTTCTCATAGTTTCATGAACAATTTTGCAAAAAAAGAAAACCCCTAAATGTGTTTGTCTGAACTTCTAATCTATACAAAAATTCTAACCATTTTTACAACTAAAAAACTATTTACTCGATGATAACTGTGCAAATCAGAAACTCTTATAGTACAGGACCCAAAGGAAAATATTTTTTGTCTGAAAATGTCACGTGATTCCTATTGGAATGGACTGGAAAAGCGGAATTCGTGTTTACTGTTTCAAAACTTTTTTATCATTTTCTCGTGTTTTATGTAGGTGGATGTGATGACAAGCCACCGGAAGTCATATGATTCAGAAGAGAGTATCCATTAAGGACTTCAATATGAAAATCTTGTTGATTTCTGAAACTTATTGTTGGTTTTCTTTTTGCTCACTGGGACATCTTTATGAGTCATTTCTGGTCTTTCCTTTCTTTTTTTGTGTTTTGAGTCTCAAATCTGTTAATTTTGAATTTGAATTTTGGAATTCGGACATTGAAACTGTATTAGTCTCTTTGTGCCGATTCGTAGATTCTCCACAGAAATTTGACAAACAACGTTTTTGAAACGATAAGACTTTTATCATTGTACTGCTTTTCGTGGTATTCCTTCTTAGGATTAGTGTATAGGTACAAAGTGAACACGAAAAGTGCACAGGAATTTTGATTCGAAATTATTTCAATCTGAAATTTGAACTCTTGAACCATTGAACAATTCAAGAAGAACTTTTGTGAAACTCACTTAGGTTGAGAGGTGAATGAGAAACTGGAAACTTATTCGAACTGGAAAAGGATTACTGTAGCGAAAAAAAACCGAAAACTAAAAAGATTACTTTACGGAAAAGTTCCAAAATAAGAAGAGTTACTGTACGGTCAATTCAAAAAATCGAGCAGATGACATGGTATACATTCTGGTTAATTCAAATAACGAAATCATCGCTCGAAATATGACATCATTTTCTTCTCTACAGTAATCCTTTTCATTCCCGAGTTTTTTTTTCTACAGTACTCTTTTTCATTTTCGAATTTTTCTACAGTAATCCGTTTCATTTTCGAATATTTCCCCTACAGTAATCCTTTTAATATTCAATGTTCTCCCTACAACAATCCTTTCCCAACTTCGAATATCTTCCCTAAGTAATAATCATTTTTATCTTCTTTCTGATGAATTGAATCTTTTTGAAATCTGTACAAATGGCCTGGAAATTTTTGAAAATCAGATATAAATCACTTTTTGGTTAGTATGAATTAAAATGTTTCGTTTCTTTTGGTGCTTCGGAATCCCCAAAAAAATGTCTCTCCCCTTTTTCCCAATTCCCCCTTTGTTTGCCCGTAGACACTCTGCTGTCTGGCTTCATCAAACTTCATCCATTCTTATCAATTTGCTGATTTGAAATGTTGCCAAATTCTCAATAAGTAGCTCACCTGACTGTCCCTTTTTTCTTATCAATTTCTGGAAAATTCAGATCAATCATACATGAAATACATGTGATCCTTGTATTGTTCATGTATCGCTCTCTTTCTGTTTATTACTGTCCCAGATACAAAAAATATTTCCAAGATACCGACGTATTGTTTTGAGGGGGGAACATGAAAAAGCAGACAGGGAAAAACATATTCGCGGAATTCGTGGGAGTTAGAATAAATGACGGAAGATGATTTAGTTTGTACCCGAAAAAGGAAATACTTTGGAGATTTGGAAAAAAAATACTTCTCGGAAATCTTTTAAAACCTAAAAAATGTCGTTTTAGACGTTATTATCCAAAGTACCAGTTATCACAAAATCAGCGTCAACTAAAATACTTGTTCAGAAAAAATAACATCCTCATCAATGTAAAATGGTGTGATTTTTAAAGATTAGCGGATAACCTGTAATAGAAGGGCCCCCACTGTCGAGTTCGACCCCAAATATCTCCATTCCCATGCAAAAATGTGTCAACTAATAAAATGTTTGTGATAACATGATAAACACTTTGTTAGTTGAGGGAACTTTGATAGCTGTTGAACGAAATGAGATAATTGAGCTCAGAGATTGGAACGAATTTCTGGGGAGAGGGTCATATTGAAATGATGGGGGCTTATCTGGAATCTTCAAAATGTTTAGGGGGCCTGTTTTCAAGGTATTCGCAGATTTAGGGTGCTAAGCTCATTTTAATTTTTTCCTAGTGAGAAAGTACGGCAAAACACTTCGGGAATCAGGAAGGATTGAAAAAACGATGAAAAAAGTGAAAATCTAAAAAAAAACTAACAAAAACCGTTAGAAGATCGATATATTTCAAATTTTTAAAACAATAAATTATTTTCCAGACAAAATTTCAAGATTTCCCCGCATATCTGATTTTCAATCCTTTATCATTTCCACATCCACTCTTCCAGTATCTTTTTAAAACTATTTCCCAATTTTTAGCGAATGCTTCTGAAATTTTGATGTCCTTCAACTCCGTACATTTTGTGTCTAAACCTTTAGTACTTTGATTCCCATTTTTTTCTCTGAGAAAATAACAACTCAATATAATTCTTTAATCGTCTTTTCAACTATTTTTTGACATTGATTCCCATACTTTTATTAAATTTTTCCATTTATCAGCTGTACAATTCTGAGTACTATCTTTTACTGCTTTTCGATTTTGAGAACGTCACCCATCTAACTTCCCTGACTTTCTTTAGTTGGCTCCGCCTATTTTCCAGATCTTCTAAAGCTACAAATCTCCGCCCATTCATACATATAAAAACGGAAAAACAACAGATATTTTCAGTTTTTGCTGTCTCTATCTATCGAAATGCGGTTCACCTTTGTTCTTCTTGTCCTCTTTTTCGTCTTTCTGACACTGTCCAATGGAGCACACTCACATCATCACAAGTGCTCTGAAAAATTGTACTCGGCCCTCAAAAAGCTCTGCAGCTATAGAGGAGAAAGCCGTGAGTTTTTTGTGTCTTTTCTTCCTAATTCTTATTTTTTGATCATTTTGAAACATGTTTCAAAGTCCACCTGTCATTCAAAACGGCATGTGTTCTCTCGGAGGACTAACCCTCAATTACTCATTTCCGTTTCTAGGTTGATTCTTTTCTATTTTGAGATGAGCAATCAACAAGATATCCGAAAGTACAAGTTTGACAAACTTGTTCTTCTGACTCATTCGTTTCGACAAGAGTGTTCTTGTAGTTTATGTGTTTTGGAAGATCTGTTCAAATTTAAAATAGATTCTTTCAGAATTTCTGCGAAAGTCTGCTGAAAAGTGTTGCGAACACAACTGTGATATCTCCGATATGATGACCACTTGCATGGTTACTCCTAGTTTTGACGATGACCTACTTGAATGATTTCTGTTCCTGGAATTTGCCGAATAAGTTGCTTCCATATATTGTGTCTCATATTTTGTACAATTTGAATGTGAACATGTTTCCAATGAATTTAAATTAATAAAATGTATTTCTCTTTGGCTCTTTAAAGTATGATCAAACTTTTTGATACATCCGAATTGTTTGAAAGGTTATGTACTTTTCTAATATTATTGCGAAAATTCAAAAAAATCTGAATCCTCGAAGAACGCCGTTGAAAGTGGCATATTTTTCCAAAAGGTGGCGAATAGGGAGATTTGAATTCCCGCGCAGTGAGAAAATAGGCCGTGGCAGCAGGACGTTATTTTTCAAGTGGCCAATAGTGGTTTTTACGTGCCGAAGGTAAAAACCGGAAAAAAAACCCGGCGAAAAAGCCTCGGAAAAAGGCGTCCCACCGCCATGGCCTAGGTTTCTCACTGCGATGGAACTCAAATCCTCGTCCCTATTTGTCACCTTTTTAAGAAAAATGTTCCCTTGAAGCGGCGTTATTCGGGGATTTTGGATTTTTTTTGAGTTTTTTTGTAGTAATATTATGAAATACATAGCGTTTGAAACATTTCGAAGCCATACACATTTTGGTCGGAGTCCCTCTATAAAAAATCCAGGTAAATGATATTTTTATTCTGACAAGTTCAATTACAAAGTTTCCAAAAGCTCTAAAAACATGAGGAAGATAAAATTCTGCAAAACATTGACCGATATAGAACAACTCCTTCAAAAAATGCAGAAACAATAAATTGTAATAGGGCGACTTCATAAAATTTTATTGCATCAAAACGTTTCGGCAGCTATATAGATTTTTTTTTCTGATCGAAGATACGAAAGCTCATTTGAATTATTCAAAAGATACGGCTCAATTCCGGTAGCCAATCGTTTTTCGATCGGGCATTTTCCGAGAACATTCAATTAATATTTTTAACTCCGCCCACAAGATGCTCCACCCATTTTTCGTTGAACTTAAAGAGGAGAGTCAATTGAACCATTCCATTCTTTTCGATCACCCGAAAACCCAAAATTCTGTTTTTCTTTATCACCATGATGGCTCTTCGAATTCTTCTTGTATTCTTTTTGATGTTTGCCATGGTAGATGTAACCGAGTCGACTTCTAGATGTGTCCACAAAGCTTTCAATGTAATGAGAGTCTTGTGTGAGAACTCCGACAACTGTGAGTTTAGTGAGAGTGCACTTTAAGCTCAATTATTTCGGTTCGTTTAACAGCAATCTTAACACCGTCAACTAACATAATGTTTATCACAATATCACAAATATTTCATCAGTTGACAAATGTTTGATAACTCTCATAAGAACCGAGATGATTGAGCTCAAAGTTGACAGTTTCGGTCGGCTTCTATTAGAGCACTAGCTGTGAGATCTAGCTCTCACTATCTATTCCAAACTTTCCAGCTCACCTCCTGAAGTCGGCTCAAGAATGTTGCGAGGAAAATTGCTCGATGACACAGATGTATATCAAGTGTCATCAATAATTTGTACGCTATTTTGTCTTTATTCTATGGATCTCTTTAAAAAAATGCTCTGCTTCTGATTGAATGAATGTTGAATGTGTTAAAATTGTGTCCTTATTGATTCCGGATTCAAAATGACATCAGAGGTCATCTGAAATGTGGGAAGCAGACAAAAAGTGGAACTGTGCTCAGAAAATGAAATCATTTCAATAATAACCGGTTTTTGTGAACTCGAGGGAAACGCCCGGTGTATTTGTTTTAAAACTCGGGACATAAACTTAAACTAGGATGTGGGAGGAGAATTTTAGGTCAAATAGAATTCAGAAGTAATTATTGGAGCATTGAAAATCTACGAAAAGAAAAAGAAATCTTGATTCTTCAAACCAAATCGATACATTTTGAAAACATTCGAAATCAAGATATTAATTTATAAGATTTCGAAAATCTGGAATTATGAAATTCTCAAGTTGAAAATTCCGAATTTTTGAAATTTTGAAGTTCTGAAGTACTAAAAATCTGAAATTCTGAGAGAAGATTTCTGATTCTGGAATTCTGGGATTTCTGAAATTCTGAGTTTCTGAATTTTGAGATTCTGAGATTGTGAAACTCTCCGGAAGGGTTGGATTTGAATGTACCTCAAAGCACAAAACCTCCAGCAAGTGATTTGTACTTTCCTCTTATCTTCCACGCTCCTTCCAAAATACCAGGTCAAAGGTTTTCCCTAATTTTTCTCAAGACCGTCCTCTTCCCCACTCTTTTTCTCTCCAAAAAGTTATACTTTCCATGACTTATCGCCGAAACCATAACCCAGTTCCTTGCACGCAAAAACGAACTCTCTCCCTCTCTCATTCACGTCCTTTTCTTCGGTTCATTCCAAAACTCCGCCCACTTCTCCTTTTTCTTCACCTGCAACCAACTCCGCCCTAATTCGTAAAACAATGGCAGTATAAAAAGGTTTGAGGAACGGTTCAGAAGCATTCTTCTTCTTATTCTTATTAGGTTTAGAACACAGATCTAGACATGTTCCAGCGATTCTCCCTTCTCTCCATTTTCTTCTTCTTGGCTTTATTCCTTATTGTGGATCAAGTAAACAGTGCTCCTCATAAACAAGCTGCTTGTGAAATGAGATTATTCAAAACTCTGAATACTTTATGCAATCACTCTGGAGATGCTGGTAAGTTTCTCTCTTTTCAAAGTTTCTACAATACCTAACGTTTTTCTATTTCCAGAAGTCCTCCAGGAAACTGCAATGAGATGCTGTAGAACGAATTGTGTGCTGACCGAAATGATGACCGCATGTACATTGGATGACAACTCGATCTGAATTAAATATCAATGATCCTCAATCTCGATCTCGACAAAAAATCAATAAAATCGGTTAACATGTTCTAGTAATTGTTTGTAAATAAATACTTTTTTATTGGTCACTGACAAAACTGGAAAAAGTAGATTGTTTGGCAAAAAGACAAAAAGAATACAAACAGAAATCAACATTTTCCTGATAACAAAACCGAAAAAACATATGGACATGAATGACGTCAAATGGAATCTGAAAATAATTAAAAACATGCTGAAACTGATGTGAAAGAGAAAAAAAGAAGGAAAATGCGGGGGTTATATTATAGATAAGAACCGATTTTCAGGTTTTTGGTGTCATATGGGCACATCCAAAGAGGACAGTTTCTCTAAAAGTTCGAAGTTTGCCAAAAATGATCTTTACAAAATGTTTTCCATTATTTAGACCATGTGATTTGATAATACGTTTGTATGTTTGCAAAAACCAGATTAATAGTACAAAATGACAAGTTCATAGGATTTTTGTTGCATTGTGAAAATCTAGCAGAAGCCACAAAGACAGTAATACCTGTAATAGAAGAGTCCCTAACTTTAACTTTGAGCAAATTTATCTCGGTTCCTGTCAAAGATATAAAAAAGTCAACCGATAAACGGTTTATCGTTATATCAGAAGTGTTTTGTCAGAAGACACATTTTTGATATCTTTCATAGGAATTGAAGTAATTGAGCTCAATCTTGCTCAATCGGATATCACCTATTTCGATTATCATTCGAAAATCCTATTTGTTCGAGACAAAATAATGGCTCCAGAATATCTGGCAAATGCTGTAAACAAGTTCGTTTGAATTCACATATTTCGGAAGAAACCAAAAGAAACCAACACTTCAGAAATATCAAAGGTCTCCGAGAAAGGTTCAATCGTGCCGTTGCGTATACCAAGAATGGATATGACACAGTTCGGTCCAGATACATTGCATCATTTGCTAACTACAATTCTGTGACTTCACAAACTCAAACTGTAAATTAAATGATTTTACCGCAAAACCTGTAATAGAAGGGCCCCCTAACTTTCAACTTTGAGCCAATTTATCTCGGTTCCTGTCAAAGATATAAAAAAAGTCAACCGATAAACGGTTTATCGTTATATCAGAAGTGTTTTGTCAGATGACACATTTTTGATATCTTGCATAGGAATTGAAGTAATTGAGCTCAAACTTGATATGTCTATTACAGGTTTTCGGTAGTGTATTTTTTAAAATCATATCCCCGGTATTCGGTAATCGGTGAAAAGGAGAAGCGTTTTAGCTGTGTAATGGATAACATTGGTAGAAGAGGCCTCTCAAATTTGGTCATCAACAACCATACACTGAAAACCTGTAATAAAAGGGCCCTGTTCGAGTATAATGGTAACTTTTGGTCTGTTGATTTCGTTCTTCTATATTTCAAGACTCTTCTATAAAAATAACGAAATTGAAAAAAAAACTCTCAAAATCAAACAAAATATTTTGTAAAGTTGGAAATTTGGTCTTTTTTCCAGCTAATGTCGACTTTTTAAATGTTAAAAATAGCCAAAAATGAATCAAATGGTTCATTATCCAAAGAATATTGTTTGAAAGAAAAGTGGATCTGGATTTCAAATGTTGAGGCATTTAGAATCATTTTTGACAATTTTAAAACAAAAAAACCATAAATTCAGAAAAAAATCACTTCAGATTAATTTCGAACTATTGCAGACCAACTTTGGATCATTGTATACTAATTTTCAACCGTTTTAATTGTCTCGAAGTTATCAATTAGTTAGAGGGCCCTTCTGCTACAGGTTTTATGGTAATGGAAAAAAAAGCTTTGCAAATTAATTATCCAGAAATTTCTAGTAAATCCTTAATCATGTGATTGTAGATCAAAGCACATATGTAAATTTCCAGTTTCGCCCATCACATCGTTTTCCATAAACTAATTGAAACTTGTTAGAAATCTTGTCTATATAAACTGAAAAACAAAACATCCGAATGACCGATTAATCTTCCTTTCTAAACATTCCTGATAACCCAGTGATCTTCAACTGAGAACTTGTTTTCCCTTTATCCCAGACACTAAATCAGTCTTTTATCAATAAAAAAACAAATAAACAATCAAGTCAGTGTATTAATTCAATCATCCTAATAATCGCCCAATCCATCCATCAATCATTCCATGAACTCGTTCCAATTCATCCGTCTTCTTTGAAAAAAGTGAACTATGTGTGACCTAATCGGTGCGCGCCGGTACCTGTCGTTTTCTCGACTTGTTTACATTTAAAATTTCTGAGATTAGGAAAATTGACAAAAGTGGGCGATAACCCAGAGAGGAAATGAACTTTTTTTGGCATCAAAGGTTTGCAAGGAAAGAAAAGAGGATTCTCAGATCTTGTGGAGAATACAACAAGGGGACCGTTGTCCACCCAAATTTTTTGAACTCGACACCATTTTCGGGTGTCCTTGGAAGAGAAACAATACGTTTTAGCTTAAGCTTAGAATTTTTCTCAAAAAGTTCCAGTCAAAAAAGTACTGAAATTCGCGAAAACCAGTGGAATTTTCTGATGTTTCTCTAAATTTTTTTTGAAATATGTCTGTTTTTCGTTCAAGTTACAATTTGATAACAATTAGGATCAAATACCTTGTTTTCCTTCCACTGGGAACTCGCATTTTGGTGACAAGTTCAAAAAATTCGAGCGCCTTTTGGTTTTTTCGAGGTTTCAGAGAGATTTCAGAGATTTTGGAGGTTTCAGAGCAATTGAAAATGATCTTAAAATAGAAAAGAAATTCAAAAACTAGACTTATGGAGCTATGGTAATCCACAAACGTCGGTGGTTCCAGAGACATTTGGTTGCAATTTAAACGCTGAAAATGGTCTCAAAATCAAATAACCCATAAAGCAGTTATGGATAGTCTATACTGTCTACTATTTTTCAAGATATTCGCAAGAATTCGTTTTCAGTTGTTTTCCCAATCCACCTGACACTGTATCCTAGTTTGATCTTAACTCGTAGTCTTTGTTTTTTCGTTTTCTGATACCAAATTGATATTTTCATTGTCAGTTTTTGTAGTCATCCCACAAACCTGTTCGAACTTTTGAACATCTCCACCATTTCCTTTATTCTGAAATCTCGTGGTTTTTTTTCGTCAAATATATCAAAACGCCCAGTTAGAATCTAAACTGACAAGTTAACTTACTCCCTCATGTGTTTGCCTATTTTCAATGTAACATTCTTTGGGAATTCCATTGTATTCTGGTTGGGTTGTAGACAAGGTCATTAACAAGAACAAAAAAGTTTTATGCAAAATTGGGAAAACGGAAGCAGAAATTGTTTGTGAAGCATTCGGCAGAAGCCTTCGGTTTTTGAGAAGACAATAAAAAGAAATTTTTTTTTTCAATCAAGGGTGAATAAATAAAATGAGATAACCGGGGGTTTCAATTATAATACGGTATGAGCAAAAACTTTATTTGTTAACAACAGTTTTTAGATCATTTTGAAATGTAGAGAAATTATCAGACTATAAGAAAACATTGTGATTGTCTTTGTAATGAGACCATTTTTCAAGCGAAAGACACATTTTTCCAGAATAATTGTTTTGTGTTCTGTAGCCTAATATCCCCTTCTCAAGTCATCGAGATTGGTGCTCTGTTACATCACAATCGTAAAAGATGTGTGGTCAGTGATCATTGAACGAGCGTTCTCTCAAGAAGACGTTGTACTGGGCTCAAATTGGGAGTGCGAAAATTCAAATCAATCATCAGTAAGCTGGTCCAGTTTCAAATTACTTGATCAACATTGAGCTGAGTTATCGCTTGTCAAATTTGCGCCATCTCATGAAAATCACAACGGCGTACTAAAAAAACTTCATCTTTGAACAATCATAACAATACCTAGAATTGAGGAATCGCTATGGAAATTTCAGTAGTTGTGAATCAAACGTAAATATATTTTTCTACCAATATCTGTGCTTTCGAGATACTTATGCCCGTTTCTATCAGGAACGGGTAATTGTGCGCCACCGTGTAACTTGAGGTGATCCATTTTCCTTATACTACAATGACTACACTTATGGCTGAAGATATATCCATTTTTATCAGTCCGAGTGTAACTGTAGTAAACTTGAAGTTTATTGGAAGGTTCAATAAAACTCAAACACCGCTGAATCGATTCACTTTTTGAAAGGATTTCCGTTCATAAAACAGTACGTTCCACACTAGTCTAAACCTTCTCTTCAGTTAACAAACGTACTCTGTTATCACCAGTCAATCAAAAAAAAAACATATAGATTGTCTAGTTTCTTATCATTTTACACTATTTCCCTCTCCTAACTGACCAACGTGTGGATTTTTCGTGCCAGGAACTGCGGCTTTTTTCTCCTGTCAGTCATCTAGTATTGTACTTGTGACTTTTCGTTTTCATTTTTTGTACTATTTTAATAGATACCTACGTTTTCCAGTCATGGCCAAACCTATATGTTCCGTACAAGCGCAAGGTCAGAAAATGTATACATTCGTACAAGTCGATGATTGTACATTCAGGTTAGTGGTCAACGATTATTAGGAAAAGTTTCTTAAAAAATTTTTTAGAGCCGAATATCTGTTTCATGCTCGTCAAAATCCAAATGGAGCTGCTTATGGAGGATTGGTGTTTTCTCAGGCGTTGGCAGCAGCAGAGAAGACTGTTCCAGAGAATTTTAAGCCCAATTCTGTGCATTCGTATTTTGTATCAGCAGGTGGGCTTTGAGCTACCTACATTTGTTATGATTCCCATTTCGTAAGATACAGTCTGTTACGAAAAAAGGAGACTTGGAAGAGAAGCGCCGGTGGCCGTGGCAGAAGGTCCCACAATGACAACTACTGTAACTTAAAAATATTATCATTTTCCCGATTTTCGTGCGTTCACTTTGAAAACTCCACTATGTCAATCACTATGAAAATGCTCAATATTCGACTTTTTTGGGGAAAAAACAAGAAAAATAGAAAAAAATCAGTGATGAAAATAAACCCTGAAAAAATAGGTTACGGTAGTTGTTGTTGTGGGACCTTCGGCCACGGCCACCGGCTTTTCTCTTCTCTCCAATAGAACATCACTCTCACTGAAAACTGATTTTCGACGATACGAATTAATCATAGACATTTCTAGAGTACTAACGCTAGACAAGAAAATCTAGAATTGGAGACTTTTAAACAATATGTTTAAGACATAAAATTTATAGTTTCTAGTGAACTACTCAACACCGGCAATCTACAAAGTAAGACGAATAAGAGATGGCAGAGGATTCATCAACAGAACAGTGGAAACAATTCAAAACGACAAAATTTGCTTCTTACTCCAAGTCTCATTTCACAAGGTAACTACATATTTAATTTCAAAATTCACGTCTAAAAATTGCAGACTGAAAAAGATAGTATGATTCATCAAGATGTTATGCCAAAAGTTCCGAAACCAGAGACATTAGTGAGCATGAGACAAGCTGTGATTGCTACGAAAAAGCTTGTATCGGAAGGTGGATTAGAATTGAAGCCTGCAATGTTGAATAGATTAATGGTGTTGGATAATAAGGCTTATGTAACCAATAATGATATGTTTGAGGTAAAATTAAATCATTGTTTTTCTGTTGTTTATTTTTTAATTTAAGGCTAGATGCACAAATCTAGGAAACTGGTATGGGTACTCGAGTGATCTGAAACCGGAATTGAGTGTTTGGATGAAGACGAGAGAGTGTTTGGGAGATGAAGAAAGGCTTCACAGGTATTCTAATCACTAATTATTTAGTCCGGAATGAAAATATTTTCAGATGGCTACTGGCATGCATGAGTGATGCTATTCTCATCCCTGCCGCAATGTCTGCCCATTTCTCGTGAGTTTCTGACTTCAATATTTTTCAATTTCATTCGAAATTATAGACAAGGCTTTGAGGACAGCCTACACGTCTCCTTAGATCACTGCCTTTACTTCCATACACACGATTTTCGAGTTGATGAATGGTTTTTGTTTGAGTGCAAATCTACAGTATCCTCTGGTGGAAGAGCTTTTATAAATGGAAGAATCTGGAGAAGAGATGGGAAACTGATTGCCAGCTGTCAGCAAGAAGCAATTGTTCGTGGAAAGGATGGACAGATTTCCAAACTTTGAATTTTTTTAATCAGTTTTTTTTTTGTCGTCTGGAACGAAGCTGAATAAATGTATTACTTGAAATAAACTTAACGGGGTTATTCAGTTGAGGCAAAAAAGCAGGCAAAACCTTAAAGGAGGCGAGACAGCAAAAATTTCGGGGGCAGTTGGGGGGACGAAATCGCGCCGCGCTTATGTAGACCATCGGTCGTCAGGCGCCTTCGCGTCCCCGTAGCTCAAGCGGTAGCGGCGCTGTACCCCTGAGCTGCCTGTCATGAGTTCAACCCCTCATGGGGGTTCTCTATGCAAAATATCAGGAAAACTTTTTTTTTGGTGTCTGGCTTCCTTTAAGAAAGTAACATATTAGCAAAGTTTGGGGTCAGAATATCCAGTATCCTTCAAACTTCCAGCCAGATTGGCTCATCCTCCGAGTTTTAACGGCAGTCTATTTTTTTGGTTTTTGCCGGTTTTTTTTGTCTCGCCTGAATAACCTCAAAAATACAAATAAACAGAAAAAGTTTCTTATGCCAGGTCCCGCATGATTACCCGAATTCAAGTTCTCACTGGGCTCAAACTTGAAGTACAAAAATTAAAATAATTCATCTGAAATTTGGAGCAAGTTTCAAATTATTTCATCAATTTTGAGCTGCGTTATCACTTGTCAAATTTGCTTCATCTCATGAGAATCACAACGGCGTGCAAGGAACATTTTATCACAATCATAACAATTCCTAGACTCGAGGAATCGCTTTAAAAGTTTCAGTAGCTTTAAAGGGGGACTCCGACCAAAAATTTTTATTGCATTAAAATGTGTTAAAAGTTGTCTATTTTCCGAATATTATTGCGAAAAAATTCAAAAAAAATCCGAAATTCCCAAAAAACGCCGTTGAAAAGGAAGAAAATTCAAAAAAAGGTGCCGCCGGGGGATGAGGATTTTCAGTGAGAAACCTA
>NC_013486.2:10127467-10142305 GCF_000004555.2 Caenorhabditis briggsae | reverse complement strand
ATAATTTCGAATGAAATTGAAAAATATTGAAGTCAGAAACTCACGAGAAATGGGCAGACATTGCGGCAGGGATGAGAATAGCATCACTCATGCATGCCAGTAGCCATCTGAAAATATTTTCATTCCGGACTAAATAATTAGTGATTAGAACACCTGTGAAGCCTTTCTTCATCTCCCAAACACTCTCTCGTCTTCATCCAAACACTCAATTCCGGTTTCAGATCACTCGAGTACCCAGACCAGTTTCCTAGATTTGCCCCTTTAAATCAAACGTAAAATTATATTTCAACCAATTATCGTACTTCCAAAATTCTTATGTCAAAAGATATACCCGTTTTTATCTGGCCGGGTAATTGTGCGCCACCCTGTAACTTTAGGTGATTCATTTTCCTTGTACTACAATGACTACAGTCATGACTACATTATACCCATAGATCAATGTTCACTGACCTCTGTTCACCCAGAACTCCCCTTCTGTTCTTTTTATTTTCTCATCATTTCGTCACTTTCGTTTGTCTGCGTATCTCTGGTATATAAACTGTCTCTGTTTCCTTGTTTTTTGCACTTACCTACAGTGTAAAACGTGTAGTTTAGATCAGCTAACAATCGTCAGTACCCATTCATTTTTCTAGTAAGATGTCTTTGATCAGAAATTTGCTCCCGATTGCTACGTCTACATTTTCCAGAAGAGGGTGAGTTTTCATGAAATTCATAAAGTACATTGTATTCATCGAAATCTAAAAAACAATTAGATCGCCCACTAAATAAATCATGCCATACTACGCCTGGGTAGGTTATTCTTTGTCGAGACACAGAGAATATAAAACAGACTACAATTGGCAACAAATAGATAAGAATCTCCCCTACCTTTTTCGTCATTTGTATTCTCCCAACCGTTTTTTTTTCAGAATCATGACTGCGGTTCCCTTGAAATCTGAATTCAAAAAAGTGGAAAACTATCAAAAGATTGCTGATAGATTCTTCGATTTCACAGAAGTGAGCAAAGATTCCTTCAGGTAAGAATTGTGCTGTATTTTTTATTTACCTTAAAATCTGTATTAGAACGATCCTTCTATTGCTCCGAGGTACCTCCGGCGGGCCCTTTTATTACAGGGCCCTTCAATTAGAGAGGGACTTTTTATTTTGGCAGCCATTTTTTCCGAAATTTTTAATTGAAAAATTTAGTGAATTTTTTATTCAAAGTTAATGAAAATCTATATATTTCATAAGGATTGAGTAAGTTTTTGAGCAAAAAAGAGTTTTTCAACAAATTTTTGGAATATTTTTTACTGAATATGTTAGATAATTTTTAGATCCAAACAACACATTTTGAAGGGGGCCCTTCTATTTTTCCAGGCCCTCTCTCTCTCTCTCTCTCTCTCTGAGTGCCCTTCTATTAGAGGGGGCTCTAAAGTTGAAGGGGCCCTTCTAATACAGGTTTTACTGTAGTTATATTTATCGTATTCAGTCCAGCAACATTGTCAAATGGTCGCCAGGCTCATCATGCAGCTGCTTACGGTGGTCTGATATTCTCTCAAGCTCTGGCTGCTGCTGAAAAGACAGTCGAAGAGAAATTTAAGCCACACTCCACCCATTCTTATTTCATTTTGAATGGTAAGTCTAATTTTGAATTTTAATGTTTTGAGTTTTAATGGATGGTATGAAATTGAAATTGGGTATTCTTTCAGTTGACACCAAAGAGCCTATAACATACAACGTCCGTCGTGTCCGTGAGGGTCGGTCATTCATCACTCGAACCGTTGAAGCAATTCAAAAAGAAAAAGTGTGTTTCGTGCTCCAATGCTCATTCCACGTGGAAGAGAAAAGTTCAATCATTCATCAATCCGAAATGCCAAAGGTGCCATGTCCAGAAGTATTGATGAGTATGAGAGATGCAGTTCCTTATATGAAATCCCTAGTGGAAAAAGGAGAAGTCACTCCGCCACCTGCGATGCTTTGGAGACTTCAATCGTACGATTCAAAAGTGTATTCAGATGATCAGGATCTTTTCGAAATGAGGTGCACTAATTTGGGTAATTATTACGGTTTCGCTAGCGACCAGAAACCCGAACTGCACTTTTGGATGAGAGCCAGAGGAGACTTAAGTGACAATGAGAGGTTGCACAGGTGATTTTAAAATAGTAAACGGTTCAGGCATGTTTAACTTTCAGATGGCTGATTGCTTACAACAGTGATTCTCTTCTCGTCTCGACAGCCGTCAGTCCACATTACTCGAATGGATTCATTCCATCAATGCTTTTCTCTCTCGATCACTGTGTATGGTTCCATAAAGCAGAAGTGAAAGCAGATGATTGGCTTCTGTTCGAATGTAAATCTCGTATTGCATCTGGATCCAGAGCTACGATTGAGGGAAGAATCTGGAGAAGAGATGGAGTTCTGATTGCCAGTTGTCAACAGGAAGCTCTTGTCAGAAGCCAATCTGATGATCCATCGAAGTTGTAATTTAATTTAGCTTTCGGTATTATTTCAACGGGTTTTATGTCAATGAACTTGTGTTTTATGTGTTATAGGAAGCTGATGTATATGCGTTTTTTCTTGAATCTCTGCACCGATGTACATGGTGGCGCAAAATCACCCGGACTAATAAAAAAGGGTATAAGTATCTTTGGACATATTTTTTTGAAGGCACAAGAAATGGTAGAAATAAAACTTTACATTTGATTCAAATCTACTGAAATTTTCAAAGCGATTCCTCAAGTCTAGGTATTGATATGATTGTCCAAAAATTGATATTTTCCTTGCACACCGTTGTCATTTTCGTGAACTACTCTGACAAGCGATATTTCTACTCTGACAAGCGATATTTCAACTCAAAGTCGATCAAATACATTGAAACGTTGCCAGCTTACTGATGAATTTTTTGATTTTTCCTACTCTAAATTTGAGCCCAGTACAAAGCTTTACTCAAGTTTTATGCTAGTACAAACTTAAGTCGGGGTAATTATGGGCCACCCTGTAGATAGATTTTCTATAATACATTGAAACGCACAAGGTTTTTCCACATATAAGTTTTGCTCTTGTGTTTCTGCATAAATTGTGAATATTCAGATTTTACAAAACACTCTGTCCAAATCGTGTGATTTTTCAAACAGACAAGATAAAAAACTCCCCACCATCAATTAATTTTTTTTCAATTTTCCCCTTCAAATTCACTGTGGTTGTGTCAACAGTAGTATCCAATACTTTCTCTGCGTATCACGGATTCCCATGCTCTCTGTTTCCGGTCCGGTTTCACGTCGAAAAGAGAGCTCTCGGTAGGAGGAAAGTGTGAGCAACTTGACACCTATGAAGAGTCAATGTGTCGGAGAAAAACTGATTGATATATCAGATTAATTGGATTGGATGGGAAAATGAGCAAACCGGAAATGATCTGTACAGTTTTATATATTTTATATTTGTTTGATAAGTGTATCTGCAAAAGATGGAACAAGTTATCGAATAGCAAGGTATCTGATTGAAAAAAAGGGAAAACTGTTGAGCACAATAATTTTTGAAACGATCATCGAAACAACGAATTATTGTGTCTTATGATTTCATTCAGTTATCTTCAAAACTCAACATCTTGCTTTCTCCATTATTCGAATATTTATTTAGCTCTCTAACTCTTTCGAACATATTCAATTTCTGATCCTAATCTTGATCCTTGATTCGCTAACCTCTGGCATAGACTACAACTTTCCACGTCTGAGAACTTTTATTTGTGCACAAGAGCTGTAGTTTGGTCTCATCCGGAAATCATATAAGATTCGCTTGTGGGAAAAAAAGACGATAAAACACCATTATTTATATATGAACGCAAATAAAAAGATGCTCAGTTATGAACAATCATATACAGTACCGGTCAAGAAGATATACAAAAACGTATTTTCAAGCTGATTTTCGGCAAAACGTATTTTTAAGTTGATATTTTGACAACTTTCAGGATCTCGGCTGAAGCCTTATTGACCATTGGCGAGTACTGTACCTTAATATTGTGGAAAAATGAGATTTCAAGTATAGCAAAATCAAAAATACACTTGAAAAGACCTCAAAATAAATTTATAGCGTTTTGCATCTCAAAAATGAAAGTTCCAACCAAACTCTATTACACCTTGAGTACATTCACTAATGCTCTAAAAGCCCGGACCGTCAACTTTGAGCCCGTATATCTCATTTCTTGTAAAAGATAGCAAAAAGTGGTTAACTAACAAAATAATCCTCATAACATCTAACATATTTTGTTAGTTGACCACTTTTTAATATCTTCCTTAGAAATCGAGATATGTGGGCTTAACGTTGACAGTTTGGGTGGGTTTATATTAGAGGAAATACGGTATCTTCAAGATCTTTGTAATATTTTTTGATTCTATTCATTCTTTCAGAATTTATATATTCGCACCTCATAGTCAATTCATTGAAGTTCTCCCCCTATACGCACACAAATGTTCATAGTTTGTTCACATTTTCACATTCCTCCAGACATTTTTTCTGCTTCTCCCCCCGGGCTTACTCTGCCACGGAGACCTTTTTGCTGCCATCGTTTATGTCGCACCCGACAGGACAAATCCATTGTTCTGAATGACCATTCCCTTCAACTTTTCTTCATCTTCTTCGTTTTTTCTCCGTGCACACACACGTGAATTGTTTGGTCAGTGCCGTCTCCCTCTGCTCCTCCGTAAGTAGTCGGCCATACAAGAAAGGAAAAAGTGTTGGAAATTTGAGGAAGAACACAAAAGAACACAAGACATGTCCACAGGTTTATGATGAGCATGATTATGTTGAAATCGAAGAGAGAAGGTTCGGAATTTGTGTGAACAATGGAAGCGGAAGCCACGTCATAGACCTGTGCATCATACACAGACTGGAAAAGAGATACTGAAATCATTGAAATTAAAAGTTTGAATAGAGTAAACAAAAATTATGCTTCTGGACGCCTTCCTGGTAATTCAGATCCTGACATTTTCAAGAATCAAGTTTAAATCTCAAAAAAAATTACAATTAAAAATTACAAAACATAGGTCCTAGCCGGGTTCGAACCGGCGATCTTCTGCGTGTAAAGCAGACGTGATAACCACTACACCATAGGACCGATAGAAACCTCTCTTTGTGATGTTCACTAAGAACGGAGACTGCAAGGACACATAGAGAGCGAAAGAGAAACGGAGGAGAACGAGTAGGGGAGTAAAAGAAGGAAAAGGAGTGTGCTGGGGTAGACATGAGAAGAGGAGAGGGGGAGATTTGGGCATGAGGTGGGAATTGGTTAAAAGAGACTGGAAGAGTGGATCTGGAAATGATGGAGAATTGAAAAATAACTACGGGAAGGAGCAATCTTGAAATTTCATCTGTAAAAAAATCTCTAAAAATTCGAAGTAATTTGAACTCTGTAGTTTGTTCATTGAATAGAAACAATAGGAGTTAGAAAATTTTAACTATCGAAAGCGGAAGTCCTTCTAAGACTCCATCAGTAATAAACTACAGTATACTGGCGAGAATCCCTGCATAAAGCTTTCAGAGAACCCCAAAATTCAAAAATTTTCCGAAATTTATTTTTCTGGTACAAAAAAGGGGAGCTGTGGGAGAGAAACGCCGGTGGCCATACTTGTAAAATTCCGAGCCGGGCCGGGCCTGAGGAAATTTTCAAGGCCCGGGCCCGGCCCGGAAGGCCCGGTATCAAAAATTCTGCATTTTTGAGCTTTTGAGCTCTCAATATATTTTTTTTTCCATTTTTTTTTGGTTTTTTCGGATTGTTCATCTGTTTGATCTACAAAGGTCGAAAAAACTCGAAAAAAATTTTTCGAATTTTTTTTCCGGGCTTTCGAAATTCGGAAAAAAGCCCGGCCCGGCCCCGCCCGTGACAAGTATGCCGGTGGCCGTTTCCATTCTGATTCTGAATTCTGAAAATAAAGGTATTTTTAGATTACAGTAGTTGCCGTTTTGGGACCTTCAGGCACGGTCACTGGTTTTCCTCTTCCATAGCTCCGATTTTTATGTGTCAGAATTTAAAAATCGTATTCTGCTATAAATCGAAAATGTCTCTCTTTAATGTTCAACTCGGGTAAAGGAGTCAAATTCCCAATAAAATACAGTAATTGGATCTGAATGTGTTCGGAGAAAAAGTTCAAGTACGTATTGTTATCCAAACTAGATTCATCATCTGACTCATTTCAACCTTTGACATTCCTCTTCTTCTCTCGCATTCCATTCATTATTCCTAGACACTGAGTTCTTCTACCGAAGGAGAATGAAAACTGTCAAAAAACCTGAATTTGACACTTCACACGTAACTTTTCATCCTCTTTTGCCCCGGAAAGATTTTCCGCACGACGGCACGACGAAAAAAGAGAAAAGGAGGCGGCAGGAGGAGGAGGCGGGCTGCGGAAAAGAAAAAAGGACGGAACCCGGTGCGGAGCAGTATAAAATGGAGATGAATGGCAACAAATACCCATCAATCTTTTCGCTTTTTTCCATCATCAAGCAATGTTTGGAAAAGTATTAACGACTTCGATTCTGATTGCGTTGACTTTCGCTGCGCCTTCAACTGGTAAGCATAACTTTTGTAGATTTTCATTAAAACTTCTATTCTTACGATATTGGGCAATTTACTTGAATCTCTTTTTTCTCTACCAGTATCAGCTTTCAATTTTGAATTACCTACTTTTTAATCAAATTAGGATCTATGTGATAAATTTGAAATTATTCCAAAAAGGTTCATCAAAAAAATCCATTCATATTTCTAAACTTCTGAATCATATCCCCTCGTTTCTAGAAGAAGGCAAAAGCAGCAAACGTCGTCAATACATTGCTCCATTGGCCGGAGCAGCTCAAGTTCCTCGTAACCCAGTGCTTCTCGCGGCTCCAGCTCTTCCAGTAGCTGCTGCTCCAGCTCTTGTCCGTCCTGCCTTCGCTCCCGTCCCAGTAGCAGCTGCTCCAGCTTTGGTCCGTCCAGCATTCGCCCCAGTTCCAGTCGCTGCTGCTCCAGTTGTCGCTGCTCCACTCTTCCAACAGCCAGCCGTCGTTGCTCCAGTAGTTGCTCCAGTCGGACAGTGCCCAGGAGGACCATCCCTTCCAATTGAATGCGATCCAAAGAGACCATGGCCACAATGCCCACCACAGTCTTACTGCTATGCCACCAACTCTGTAGATATTGGACCATATTTCTGTTGCCCAATCTGTAAGTCACTAAATGGACAAACCAGTTTTTTGCTCTTTAGAAAATGTTGTAACCTTACATGCAACATTTCGTTTGAAAAGGTGTGAATAGGGAAACACACGGGCGGCTTTTCAACAAATAGGCGACCAGATTTTTTTATCGAGACTTCCGGGGGCAGTCAATATTTGCCCAATGCATATTCTTCCGCATCTCGGATGCAATATGAACCTAACCAACGTCTTCTTCTTTTAGGGTCCACCTACGGAGCTGCCTGGCGTCCAGCTACTCCATTCTACAACTACGTGCCACCAGTTCCAGCCAACTGGCCAGATGTTGCTAGAATGACCGCCAACTGGCCAGCTGCCGCAGTTGCCATGCCACTCAAAGCTCGCAAGCAACAGAAGAATGAAGGAGATGAGGAAAGCGAGGATGAGCAGAAGATCGGATCAGCCATCGATGGATGGGTTGAGCGTCAAGCTAAATTGGTAGGGCTTCATGCCTAATATTTCAGAAACACTTAACTTTTTTTCAGTAAACGAAACAACGAACCAGGGAAATTGAGTCCCAACCAAATGTCTGTACAAATTTCGAACCCAAATTGCGAACTCCAGTAATATTTATTGTATTTTGAACGTTTCATTCATTGCCAATTGTTTTCTAGTATTATCTTTCTTTGAAATTTGCCTTTCTCATACTATACACATTGACAAACAGTATTCGGTATATTTCGGTATTATTTCAAAAATGAAAACATATCATAAAATTTGATTCGTTTGTAATACACCAGTCAACACACAGTAACACGTCTTCTTTCAGGGCTATAAGATTTGGACAATGGTAGAATTACAGTATTTCTTCTGGGAAAATGAACCCATTTTGGACGAGCGAATCTCCATTCGAAACCAGATAAACTGTAGCTGTAAGTGTGGCCGAACACCTCAAAGTGTCGTGTCATCCGATATATTAGGATTTCTGAAGAATAATTTTTCAATGAGTGAATTGTACATTTATTTTCATCTTACCTAGTAGAAGTACGATTCCCGCGACTGCATAAATTATAAGACAGAACTTGTATAACTGAATGAAATGAGTTGTTTGAAGTACGGTGACCTAAAAACGCCCAAGATTAAATTATACCGTAAAACCAGTAATTGAAGGGCCCCTACACTGTCAAGTTTAAGCCTAATTATCTCAATTCCCATGCATGATATCAAAATGTGTCAACTGACAGAACACTTCTGGTAATATGATAAACATTTTATCAGTTGAAAGCTTTTCTATACCTCTGACAGGAACCGAGATAAATTGGCTCAAAGTTGAAAGTTAGGGGCCCTTCTATTACAGGTTTTGCGGTAAAATCATTTAATTTACAGTTTGAGTTTGTGAAGTCACAGAATTGTAGTTAGCAAATGATGCAATGTATCTGGACCGAACTGTGTCATATCCATTCTTGGTATACGCAACGGCACGATTGAACCTTTCTCGGAGACCTTTGATATTTCTGAAGTGTTAGTTGGTTTCTTCCGAAATATGTGAATTCAAACGAACTTGTTTACAGCATATGCCAGATATTCTGGAGCCATTATTTTGTCTCGAACAAATAGGATTTTCGAATGATAATCGAAATAGGTGATATCCGATTGAGCAAGATCACTAGCCACAGCAGAGAAGCCAACATGTTTATCTTGAGTTATAACTAGATTCATGTCGTCGTCGATGTCAAGAAACACTATTCTGAAACGTTAAGAAAATTAGAATGAATCTAAAATTGAAACACTTTTTACTTACTTTGACTTTAGTCGATCTAATCGTTCACACTGCTCCGGATTACAGTATAGATATGGAGTGTATCCCCACTTTTGAATGACAAGGGTCCAACCCTTGTGCTCTGCTGCTTCTAGAACACCATCCAAAGTATTGAAAATTGTACCACGGTGATGAGAGAGGAGAAGAAAACTCTTCAGTTTCGCCTCGTAGTAGGTTATAATAACTTGACAACACCACAACCAGAATCCAATTACCACAAGTGCACATATTGGCGATGAGATTCTAAACATGAATTGACGGATGATAGCTGTAAATTTTTATCATTAAAATATCAATTTCAGATTATTAATTTGTTACCAGAACAACTAATTATCATCCAATCCCAAATGGTTCGTATTCTTCTATCAAAAAGCCAAGTGTACAAATAAACCAATGATCCAATAATGATTCCAAAGCTTATCAGTATTGCAAGAGTCTAAAATTAAAAAAACATAACTATGAAAGCATAGTTAACTACACACATCTAGGTCAAACAGTCCCATTATATAATCAGCAACTGCAATTTCTGGAATTTCTCTCACTAAATATCCGTAGTAGACAAAACCAATCGGTGTCGTGAAATCAACCTGAACAGTTTTTTTTTGTCCAAATGGGTTAGCACAAGGTGTAACCTTTTTCATTCGCTCCAAAGTTTGTCGCGCTGTTACTAGAGTGATATCAGCTGAACCATTAGCCACCTGAAATGAATTCTGAATCACAAAATAAACAAAAAATGCCATAAAACCTGTAATAGAAGGACCCCCACACTTTCTTTGATATCAAAATAGTGTCAACTGTAAAAACACTTCCGACACTATGAAGAACAATTTTTCAGTTGACAACTTTTTATATCTTTACAGGAATCGAGAAAAGTTGGCTCAAAGTTAATAGATAGGGACCATTCTACATATTGCAGCTTACACATATTTTACCATTTCAATGGATTGTTCGATGTCTGCATCAATCTGAATGATAGTTCCCGTGGAGTTCATAACTTGAAAAGTGAGATCCAGAAATTCGACTTCAGCTCCTGGTTTTGGACAAGAGAACGACCAACAATAATCGGATAATGACACATATGGAGCATCTGTTTGGTACCCGATTGCTCGGAGATTTTTGAAGCCTGGTTTGTTTGTTAGCATTTCTGAAACAGTGAGATTCAGAATAAAGAACATTTCTGTCAAGGTCTACTGAATTTAAGTGGAGACAAAAATAGAAATGGTTTCAAGTGGGAAAAGAAAAAGACGTTCGGTTACAAAAAAGTGATCGAAGTATCAAAAGTTCGTTTTTCACAGGATCAGAATAAAATGTATGTAATTTGTCGATTGATATCCCTGTTTTTACAAAAAGTATTATATGTCGGAGATGAAACAAAAAGCAAAAAAGATAATTCAAAGTTAGAATGTGACATATATCTGGAAAAGAATGAAATTGCACCAGCCGGTTTACGCCCCTCCGGGACTAAACCTCCTGGTCTCCGCTTACAATACCTATGATTTTATAAAGAGGTTTCGTCACATTTTAGGGACTTTTTTCAGGGTATGAATTTGGAATATTGAAATTTAGAAATTCAGAGCTTCAGGAATTCCTAATTCAAGAAGCTCAAAATTTTGGTCGTTTCGAAATTTAACATTTTGGAAATTAAGGTCAAAAAGCCGAGAATTCGGAAAGCCAAAAATAAGGGATTCCAGAAATTCGGAAAGTAAATATTCAGACGTTCGAGAGCTCTTTAATCATAAAAGTGTTTCAAATCCAAATCTCCAAGTTTTTCTGATTTTCAAAAAAAAATTCTAAGCTTCCGAGTCTAACTTCCGAATTTCCGAATTCCTGAGTGCTCAAACTTTGGGAAATGGAAATTTTTCGAATTTTGCATTTTTCGAATTTTGAGGATCAGGATTCAAAAATCGGAAGTTCAGAAATTGAATGCAATTACAAAAGCACAAAATATAAATAGTTCAAACAGAAGACCACCTAGTATAGAACCTTTCCCTTTTTGGAACCGCTCAATAATCTGACATCTGATACTTTCTCCCGCCTCCTCAACATAATTTTATTTGCAGTCCCTGACGCATTATTTATGAACGCGCTGTTCTATTTCATATCCATTTCTTGTCGAGTTATCCATGTCACACATGGCCCATGTGTGACACGTTTTCAGTTTCAGGTATCAAATCAAAATAAAAGGTGTTGATATCCTCACTGCTTCAACTTTAAATTTCCCTATTCAGCTATGTCAAGTCCCGACGAGAATGGACCGGAGAAGAAAGCATCGGAGCCGGAGTTGGCGACCCCTGCTGGCCCCAAACCAAAGGCCATGTGTCGCGAAAAGGAAGAGAAGTCTCCAGCCAAACAACAATCCGATGTATCTCGAATGGAGAAGAAGGGAAATATAAACAAGTCAGCTAGAAGAGATGCTAGAAGTGCACGAATGAAGGTGATGAAGCCTGTTTCTGTGAAAATGGATAACGGTGGATCGAAAATGAGTATTCAGGAACAACTAACAAAACAACAGTTTAATATTCAGAAACCGTAAGTTTTCTGAAATCATTGATGTTTAAATTATTATTTTAAACTTTTCTAATTTTTAAATTTTCCAGAAAAGACGAAACGGATGTAGCGTGTCTCCAGCTGGAAGGAGAACTGGCTCAAACGGTAAAGACAATGGAAGAATACAAAGTGGCCATGTTTCAAATCCACACTATTCTTCTCACAATGATCAGACGTGGAAATGGCACTAATGACATGGATAATTGTAAAAGTGAAAAGGGACAAGCAGCGGCTGAGAAGTTGAATAGAGAAGTGGTACAGACGGAGAACTTCTGGAAGTCGGATACTTTTTTGCAACCAGCTATGAACCAAGCAATCGCAAAGAACTCTAAAATTCTAGCAGCTGCTGAGAGGAACCTTCAGGAACAGGCGCCAGGTCATATGAAGAAATTGAAAAAATTCCTGCACGTTCATTGGCCGAGGGTAATTTTGAAAAACATGAATTTTCAGTTGAACCTCCTTTTTCAGTACGTTGAGATGAAGAAAGAGCTGGGGAAAGTCGTAAAACTTCAAAAACCAGACTCTCAAACTGTTCGAGCTGAATATGTCAAGTCAATCTCAGAGTTTGTGAAAGAAAAGTATTTGAAGGTGAAAAATGATCATTTGGGTGAAATTCAGAGCGTTCTTGTTGAATTGAGCGTAAGTTTTTTATTTTTTCCAGCCAAAAGAATTCTGTAACATAAATAAAATTTTCAGTTCTTCCACCATGCTTCTGCTTCCGCGTGGCATCGGATTGCAGAAAGAAAACTGCCGAAAGTTGGGTATCAACCGGAGACTTTCGACTTCAAACAATTTTTCGGTCCACCTCCAAAACCGTAGTTTTTAACATGACGTCATCCGGTTTTTTATTGTATAATTTATTGTAATAAAAAGTGTATTGGGACAGTGTGTATTCAGAAGGGGGAACGAAAAAGAGCAAGCAAACAAGGAGAGAATATCATGAATGGATTTGAATTCTTGATTTTATTTTCACCAGTCTTCCGGGATACTGTAGCTCTGAATGGAGTGAAGCATATTGTGAATATAAGATGAACTGATTTTTGAAAAATTTAATTCTGGGTCATTTGAAATCCAGAAGAATTCAGACGGTTCAGTCAGAAAATTGAAAAAAGTTTTTTTCTCGGAAAATCTGAAAATTCAATCATTATTTCAGGCTATCTAGCTTGTGTGGACTAGCTTTTACCAAATGTATTTTCTGGATAGTCATAAAGTCGAAATTTCACCCGGAGAAAGTTAGGCCATGAAGCTAGTTGACCTAGAATAGTCATCTGGAGAGAGATAGGCAACGAAACCGAATGAAAATTGAGTTTTCTAGGCCATATTGAGTTATGGCCTAGCTTTCAAGCATTTTTAGGCCATCTAGCTATATTTTCAGTAAACTTATGCCATTTTTCTATCAAAACGTGGTCATGATAAAACGGATCAGTGCACCAGATTGCTCCAAGTAGATATAAGAATCTATAGTAAGCCAGTTGCAAACTCCAAACGTCATTTTCCGGATCGAATCTCAAAAAACAGAAATTCCTTTTTTTCCTCTGCTGTTCAAATATGACGAATTCTTCTTTATTCTTTGCTTTACTCTGAAACTGACATCATTTTTCTTGCAGACTGTCAATTTTGTGCTTCTGAACTGGGCTAGGTGGTTTTCGATCGTGATTTTTTTTTCGTATTGACCCAAAACGTATTCCTCCTCAAAACGGTTTCAGTTTGAACAGCTCATTGTGAACGGTAAAATATTGTATAATGGATTTTAGACGATATATATGTGGGGGACACAGAAAACAGTATTTGATCAGCTGGAAATGGGACTCATGTATAAAAGAAGTAGGCAGGCTAGGTTGAAATTACATCATTTTTCGTTTAGTACATTTTAATACAGCTTGTTTTTTTTCGAGTCCCGTTTAACTCCAAATAGAATTTCAGAAAAAAAAACATATTTTTTCTACATTTTTTAGAATCTTCCAGAAGATCATAACTTTAATCAGAACTGTAAATGAAATCATCACACCCACGTTCCCGGTACTCCCATCATGGACATAAACGAAACGCAAAAACTGTGTAAATAGTTGAGAACTGATAAAATAATCCTTTCCAAAATTATAAATTCAGATGGACAGGCGGTACTAACCGTTGCTCTACTGATAAGAGCATGTATAAATCACACTTCTCTTTTTTTTTTCTTAATTTCGACTTCTCTTTCTTTGTAGCTAATCCGAGAAATTTCAGAATGCTTCTCAAATCACTAGTAGTTCTTTCTGTATTGGCAGTTGCTGCCCAATCGGTTCCAGCATCTGTTAAAGTTCTTCCATTCGTTGACTCTTCTCTTCCAGTCAAATTCAGACAAGTTATTGCCGAGGCTGCTCCAAGAGTTCCAGCCAATTTGGCATCCTACGCTTTCGCTGTTGATTTGTCTGTGCCAGCCTCCCAAAGCACTCTCCAATGCATTAAACAAGCCGGATATGCCGCTGCCTTCATTCGGTAAATGTTTATAAATGTTATTTTTCTTTATATTCAATTTTCAGTGCTTATAACCCAGCTGGACAAGGATCCTTCGACACCAACGCTTGCAGCACTATTCAAAATGCTTATTACGCTGGACTCGGAACTGAAATCTACATGACTCCACAACCAGCATCCAGCAAGCAAGGATACCAACAATTGGATGAAGTTTATCAAGGATTGACTCAAGCTGGAATCACCATCAGATCCGTTTGGATTCAAGTCACTTCTCCAACCAACTGGCCAGCCAGTGCCACTAACAATGTTAACTTCATCAATAGTATCATCTCAAGAGCAAGAGTAAGTTTTTTACAGGAAGGGGGAGAGTAGATTTTCCGGAGTTTTTTGAAGTTATTTACGATATCTTGCGGCAAAAAATTATCTATAGGTTCATCGTCGGTCTTGAAATGAGCAAAAGATTTTCGAACAAATTCGTGCGCTTTCGATACCGTATCTCGAAATTATTTAATTTTTGTCTATTGTCTATTCAATAAAACGTGTCCAATGACTATTTCTTGAGTTAACTGAAATTTGATTTTGGAGATGTTGAAATTTTAGGAAGTCCATTACCTCAGCGTTATGAATTTCAGTCATTTCGCAAGCCGCCGATATGAAAACTAAATGATAGGAATAACGGCTATTTTGAGCGGTATGTGATGCATGTTTTTATTGGATGGATGATGAATTACGTGGAAGTTAGATAAATGGAAATAATATTGACCGAGTTATAAACTTTCGAGAATCATCCGAAATTTTGATAGGAAGTACAAAATAACTGTACCAAAACAGCAAATTTTTTCATGAGACACTTTTTTCGAGATCATAATTTTTCCCGA
>NC_013486.2:10119712-10127328 GCF_000004555.2 Caenorhabditis briggsae | reverse complement strand
TTCCCCAAAGTTTCAGCCAGATTGGAACACTCTCCGAGTTTTCGCGGAGTTTTTTTTTTCCTTTTTTGCCGACTCCCTGAATAACCCCATTACTGAATTAGCGATACAGGTAAAATACCTAATTTTTAACCGGTATTTTACCTTGCTGAATAACCCCATTATGTCGTATTTTTTGAGATTTTCATTTAACTCACGAATGGTTGGGGATGCTTTTGAGTAAACGAGTATGCCAGACTCAACAGTTTATCTACATTAATATACGAGTTCCTGGATATGTGCCTGGCAAATGCTTCAACTTGTGAAACTTTCCGAGAGCGCGCTTTCAGTATTCCGACGGCGCTGGAGACTCCTAACATTCTCAAAACTCCTGCTGAAGCTTCTGGCAAATGGGCAGAGCATGCATAGAACGGGGAGTGCTTGTAGATGTGGTTAGCCAGTGTAAAATCCATTTTTCGACGATAGATAGCTGAGAGAACCACAAACAGTTTGTCATTTTCATCAGTAATAATCACGATTTCTGACACCGGCTTCATCAATCTACAGATGAGGCAAATGCGATGGCTGCTGAAAACAAAACTATGTTCTACATGGTTAATATCGTTTGCATACATTTGAATGCATGGAGCTGGCGAACTAGCTAAACTCATCGGCTGTTTGTTTGGTGGAAAACATGGAGGGCCCGCTGCCGGAACGGGCCCGTGTACTGTGATAATTCTTCGAGAAACCAAAACGAGTCGTTTTTTGATAGCTGGTGGGTTCGGAGTGCTGCTTCTGAAAATAAATAAGAATTTAAAAAATTTGGTGTTTTTCTCTTACTGTTCGACATCCTGCCCACAATTCTCATGTTGAGCACAAGATAAGCCGGGCAAGTTTTTGTCAATGAAATCGGCTTGTGACATTTCTGAAACATTTTTAGTAATTAGGGAAAACTCGCATAACTAAATGTAAAAAGAAGCTTCGAAAGGTGTTAAAAATCAAATTCAACACAAATTTTTTGTCGATGAATTTTTTGACTACAGTAACGGCTAAAGGGAACCGGAAACGTTTTACTATATCGCTGCGAGACCAAGTGATTTGTTGAAAGTTCTTACGGTAGATTTTCAATATTTATCGCAGCGAAAACATTTTCAGCTCAACTTTTCTGAACATTCGCATGATTTTCGAAGCTGAAAAATGTAAAACTTTGCTATTGTGTTGCCTTTTTTGCACTGTGATCTTCCGATCATTCAAAGAAAACATTTATTTCAAAATTAAATCAAAGCATATCATTTTTTGACGCCAGCGTCGTTCAATGTCACAAAGTTCAGAATAAGAAAATAGATTACATCGTTAATAATAGTAAAGGCGCTCGTTCGACAAGTTTTAAAGCAGGAAAATGCAGTTGAGAGGTTGGGACACTGTGTGGGAAAAGATGATTAGAAAGCATTTGAAGACTAGAAGTCAGATATACATATAAAATTAGAACATTTGTATAAAAAATTGAAAGATACTAATTATAAAATATACATAAGCATGCAAAATTTAGGTTAGAAGTTTCGTTTGCGGTCGTCAGGGTAAATGTGGTTTGCGTTTCTGAAATTAGTAGCGATTGTTTACTTCTTATAGTTGTTAAGCTACAAAAATATATTTGGAATTAAACTCACCCCTAATAAAGCCTCGGTGTTCGCTGCGAGACCAGCTCCAGGAATTACATGGGCTTCTTTTCTTGGTCGGATATCGTAAGTTCTTCCATTTGCACATAATTCGACCCTCACACCTGTAGATGGGTACGGTCTCGGTCTAGACACTTGAATCTTCTTCAGAGACGATGTCGACTTTGAGGATCCAGGCATTGACAAAATCCATTTTGGAGGCTTCGTTTCAGCGGTTAAAGTACATTTGGATATCTGCAAAATTTGTATGGAACAGGAAAAAACTTATAAAGCTTTCATTAAAAGATGTTTATTTTCATTTTGATGGATTAGCCATTAGAACATTTGATGTATATCAGGTGTGCAGATAAAAGTTGCAACGAACAGGAATATATGTAATAGGAGCAACATGAACACACAACAAACTGCAAAAAAAAAGAGGAGAACACCAAAGAAAACCGAAGGTTTAGTAGTTTGAGATGTTGAAAAAAAAAGAAATGTCAGTGATTGTTGTGGTATATACAGAGAATAATTAGGAACTTTTTTTTTCGAAATTCACCCGAAAGAATGTAGAACTTCGGAATTCTGTACCGTAATCTAGATGAATTTGATGAGATGCGAGTAAAATATATATGTAAAGGTTGAAAAGGAGCAGAATACGGTACGATATGCATAATCCTCAACAAAATCACTTCCGCACACTGCTCCGGGTCATGTACATTGCAGGAAGTGCTGATGTGGATGCGGTGTTACGTGTCACTGGCTTCTTATCTCCAAGAGATCGACTGGCTGGATTGTACATCTGCACTGATGAGAAGTTGTGTTGAGCGAGTGGCACACGAGCCGGTGGTGGTCGTTGGGCCATCACAAGGTGCGGTGAATCCATTGGCACTCGAACAAGTCCAAACTGCAACGAGATACAACACTGCCACATCACTATATTTAGAAAAAAAAGGGGAAGAGAAAATGGTGATGGTTCTTATAAGAAGGAGCATGCAAAAAAGGGAGAGTTTATTAAATAGTTGCTTCATGCATAATGGAAACATCGAAAAATGCTTTTGTTTTCACCTTTTCCAATACTATCTAACCCTTTATTCAGCAATCCCAAAAAAACTCACTTGTGGCTGAAGATTGAATGGAGTGGACGTAGTGGCTCCCAATGGTTTTTCTGATCGAAGACAAGTCTTGTAGCTGTTGGCACTTCCTGTGTAAGCTGGGGACATCGGCTTTATCGGAGTCGTTGGAGACAGATATCTAGTAGCCTCACTCCGACGAGAAGCCATTGATGGAAACACTGCGGATGCTGGCTGAAAAATATGGAATTGAAAAAGTTAACATACACATTTGGATTGTTGGGGATTAGAAAAAAGCAACTTCTGAAACACTGAACCTATATTAACTGAACAAATTTGAAAGAAAAACAGAGTGAGACACACAACATGAGGATACCTCGTATAATAACGAGTTGTGGAATCGGTAGCTCTCGTTGCCCTGAAATATATTCATCTGCTAACACTATTATAGACACTACAAAAATTTAAAAATAATTTTATCACATACCGTTCTAGAAAGAGTTCCGGTTCCATTGCTGCCAGATGGAGTTCTAGTTCGATAGGCAACATTTCCATTTGAAGTTGTCTTCAGCTGACGGCTACTGGTTCCAGATGAAGATGGACCAGCCGTCTTCGTTGGAGTGACCAGAAGAGGCTCACGATTCCGGTTAAGATACGCTTGACTTGGAACAGCCATTTGTGGAGCGGAGTTTTTGACGAAACGACGGCTTGGAGTATTGGATGAGGTTTGTTCTGCTTCATGTTGATGTTTTGCTTTGAGTTGAAGTAGGCGATCTCCCTGAGATCTTCCTTGTTCGTCCAATGCAGTTTCATCGACAACTCGTCTCGTCGATCGGCTAGTTCCTGGTGTTGACGAAGAAGCAGAAACCGGCGGAATCTCTACTCCATTTTGAGCTTGAACTTTTCTTCTGAGTATGTTGGGACGAGTAGTAGTTTCTCGACTCTTTGATCGTTTTCCTTCTCCTAAATTTATATCATCCACTTGATTGGCAAGACGTCGGACACATTTCTTTTCTTCTTTTGTCGGTATAAGATGAATTCCATTCGACTTTGACAATCCCCAGCAGAATTTTTGTTTCTCGACCAGATAGGGCTGCTGTGGTCCTATCACTGATCCTGGGCGGCACACACGCAACCAGCCCATGCACTCTCCTGCCGTCAAACCAAATTCTTTCATCATCCAACAAGCGATCAAAGTTCCCGTTCTTCCTAGGCCAGCCTTGCAGTGTACGGCAACTCCTCCTTGTGCACTATCGACCACTTTGATAAACTTCAACATGATTTCATCAGATGGCGTGCTTCCATCAACGAAGAATAAGTCAACATGGTCGAAGCCAGCTTTTGTGAACTTCGCAGCATCATAGTTTTTCGCGTTCAATCGAACAATCGTCGACACTTTTTTCTCGCGGAAGTAATCGAAATAGACATCTGGAGCGTGATATGGATACCCGTTTTCCTCTCGGCTTTCGTTGTGAGGACCACAAAAACTGAGAATCTTTCCCGGAACAATCCAATTGAAATCTCCGTTCTCAACACGTTCATAAAACTCGTATTCTTCATAGTCAAAGTCTGAGAAATCGAGCCATCCGAATCTCAGAGCTTTTTCAATTCCACGAAGAACATCATGAACATGGAGAAGATATTGGGGAGCGCCCATAGACGCATCACGGAATCCAATCAGTTTTGGACCATCTCCAGATGACACTTTCAAATAAGCATCGTCGGCTGAGAACCCTTGATAGATTATCTAAAAAGAGTATAAATATGTCCCATCTAAACTTTTCTATTTCTCACCAGAAAAGCTCCAAGAACATAGGCAGTGTTGACTCTCAATTTCTCATAGTCTCCCGTTCCATCCTCTTGACAGAAAAGAACCACTCTTCTGCCGCGTTTCTCTTCAACCTGCATCACACATCTTTTATCTCATCTGTAGATATACCGCTTACCTCCAGAAGTTTATCGATTTGAACGCATAACCTATAGAGAACCGACAGATTCCATGGTCCAAAATCCTCATAAAATGGCTCATAGTGGAATTTATTATTTACACTTATGAAACATGTCTTTTTAATCGATTTGTCAGACTTATCGATGGCATTCGGATCAGGGAAGCAACCGAAGTAGAGTTGGTTTGGGATCAGCTGAAGATAGAGTTATTCCAGAATATTCTTTGTGTCACTTACTTCTGTAATGGTGTTCTCGTTGGAGCTTCTGTTAGGCTGATGGCGTGGGGAGTGCTCGTCTCTCATTATTATATTTCTTATTATCCACCTCTCCTAGCAGTACATGGCCTGGAAAGGAAAAAAAATGTGTTCGTATTGTTCACAGACTATTGTCTTTCGCGGTGAATAAATATACGGGAGCGAGCTCAGCTGCTAAACAAGAGCCAATAGATTGAAAATCAAACAGAGGGACATATGGTACTGTCCGAAAAAAGACCTAGGAAGTTCTGAGAAGTATTGATTATGTGATAAAGTGTCAAGTAAAGATGTAAAAATGTGACATGCGATTGGGTGGGGCTGGAGGAAGAAATAAACACGGGTCGTGGAGAGAATGTACCCCTTTCTCTCCCCAACTGAATGATGATGCACTTGGCCCTGAGAAAGAAAAGAAGAGACCATGAGTACCAGGGAGGTTCAGAGAAACCGCGGGTGGTTGGCTGTGTGCCAATTGTTTAGTCACATTGTGACTGTCTAACATTTGAATTTACTTGCGTTAGGGCGGTGTTGCAATGGTTAATGGTTATTCGGATGATTGAATAAAGATGATAATGAAAACAAAGCTCACAAAAAATCTTGAAATATACTAAAGAATCGATTGGAGAATGTAATGGGACCTAGGATCGAACTGGGGAAATTGTGATATTCGGAATGATTTTCTCGAATTCAGGATGAATTCAGGTTTGAAATGATCGAAAGAACAAAATAAAAAATCAACCAGAAAGCATGAACAAGTCTATCCAAAAAATGTCAAAAAACGGTTGTTCAGGGGACAGCTGTAGCTTTTTGAAATTTGAATTTCTTCCGTTTCAGGGGAGCGCGCTTGCATTTTTTTTCAAAAAAAAAATTCTTCTCCCTAAACTCAACTAAAAACCTTTTTTGCTCGAAAATTCTCGAACTTTTGCAGGTATTACTTGTCCCACTTTGAAAAATTTTTTCATTCAACCTAGTTTACAGAATGAATCATCAATATTCGCCTATCGAGCTTCCCCAAAAGAAGAAATGGACCGAAGAAGAGAGAGCCGCTCTCGCCCAAAAGCTTGACGATGATCTCGATCGGTTCATGGAAGAAATGGCAGCCAAAAAAGTGGGAATCATCATTCTTTGGATAAAAAACATATTTTTCCAGGCAGAGAAACAAGAACCGCGGAAACCATTCGATTTCGATGAGTGGTGTAAAGAAATTGATCAACATCCAGCTTTTATGAAAGAACTGCCCAAAGATGGAAAGTATCAAGATACTATTGAAGCTCTTCAGGTAATTCTACCTCAGTATTTATTCAGAAATTAGTTATGAATCCAGGCTATGAAATACGACAAAGAAGACGATGAAGATAAGCAACAGAATGCTGAACATCATAAAAACGAAGGAAATAAGCACTTCAAATTTAAAAAGTATCGTTGGGCAACAGACTGTTACTCTAATGGTTTGTTATTTCTATCATTGGGAAGAAGATATTAACCATTGTTTTTAAAACAGGCATCAAAGAAAACTGCCCTGATCGTAAACTAAACGCCTTGCTTTATTTCAACCGTGCTGCTGCTCAGAAACATATCGGGAACCTCAGATCAGCCATCAAAGACTGTTCGATGGGACGAAAGTTTGATCCCACGCATTTAAAAGGTGTTATTCGGGGAGCCGAGTGTCTTCTCGAGTTAGAATACGCCAAGGATGCGATGAACTGGATTGAAAGCAGTAAACGAATTTTCGCTTTCACAAAAGAGACTTCTGAAACTCGTAAGTAGTTTTATGAGCTTTAATGAATACAGCCAGAGCATTTTCAGCTGACCTAACAGACGATGAGAAGAAGTATATTGATGAATTGGAGAAGGTACGAGTCAAAGCTGTGGAACTGTCACTGAAGGAAGAACGGGATAAGCGGAAATCCAGAGCCGAGGAAAGAAAGGAAACCGAAGCAAAGAAGAAACTTCTAGATGCATTGAAAGAGAGAAATCTCAATTTGAGTCCGAGAGTTCCTTTCGATCACCCCGCACTGATGGATATGGCACGTCTTACTGTTTCACTTCCATTGATGCACACGGTATTGAAAATGTCATAAGATCTTCTATTATTTCTCCATTTTTTAGCATGAGTGTGTCAAATTCGACGATGATTCCAATCTTGTATGGCCGATTCTACTGCAATATCCAGAAGCTGGTCAGACAGATGTGCTCACTGAAACCAATGAAACAACTGCACTTGGAGAGCTTTTGCAAGAAGTACTACGCGAACCAGCTCAGTGGGATCCCGAACACAAATTCAAATTTGACAACGTCCGATTTTTCATCTCCGATCAGTACGATGAATATTTGATGGAAGTTTATGAGTGGAACGACTTCAAGACGATTCTTAGTATGCCAGGCAATCTAATCAAACAAGGCCTGCCTGTGATAATGGTCAGTTTTATTTTGAAGAAGTATCCCTATTTCGAATATTTGTAGATTATGACCAAGGAACAAGCTGATAAATCACTGGAAGCTCTGGAAGAAGGGCAAAATAAATTTGTTGCCAAATAAGTTCGTCGCCCTGTGAAGTTTTCGATCCCTTGTCATTTTTTTCCGTTGTTTCTTGTTGTTGTTGATTAAATATATTACTATTGCTCGATAAAGTTATTCATGATATCGGAAGCTATTTTAAATTTTTCTTGGTTCTTCCCAACTATTATCGTGATGATTTTTCTTTTGTTTTGGTT
>NC_013486.2:10117507-10119033 GCF_000004555.2 Caenorhabditis briggsae | reverse complement strand
GCGGCGCGCCCACGTTTTATTGAATAGACAATATTTTCGTCAAATTTCCCGCTTTTTTCGTCGATTTTCGTATGATTCTCATGAATCTTCAATTGAATTTTATTTAACATATTTAGGAAAAAAGCCAGAATTAAATAGACGAAATAAAAATGTTTCGAGATACGGTATTGAAAGCGCATTCATTTATTCAAAAAACTTTCGCTGTTTTTGCTCCAGGATTGCGCCTAAAATAAATTTTAATACCTTAGAAAACTAGAAAAATCGAATGTGACGACAGAAAAAAATTATACAGATTATAGTCTAATTTTGGGTTAATACGATAAGCCGACAAGGTTAACAAACTGCAAAAACTGAAAACAAATTTTGCAGCAATACGGAATGACCGTTGGAATCTACACTTCTTATTATGACTGGAACCAGATCACCAATGGATGGACCAGCATTGGAAACGATGTTCTCTTGTGGTACTGGAATGTTTTGGGAGGAGGTGTCAACGGAGAGACTCCAGCCAATTTCGCTGATTTCCGTGCTTTCGGATGCTGGACTGCTCCATCTGTCAAACAATTCGCTCAAGTTGAGCAAGTCTGCCAAATCACTGTCAACAGAGATGTCTACGCTGCCGGATCCATGCTTAAGGCCGCTGACGCTGTTCAAGAAGACGGAAAGATTTACGCTGGAGGATTCATCCATCAGTAAACAATCCTTCTTTCTTATAAGACACTATGTGCTACTTATATCTGTTTCCTTTTTGTATTTTTCTGGGAATTTGTTTTATATGATAAAAATCAATTCCGTAGAATTTGAGTTTATTTAAAAAATTTTAAAAAATTATTTCAAAAGTAACATGAAAAAAGAAACAAAACAAAACAAATAGAAGGGCAAAAATAAGTAACAAAACAAAACAAATAGAAGGGCAAAAATTAATTTTCTATATCAATATATGAACTATCTCCTCTGTCGTCATCCATATGATTTTCTTCGACTTTGATGAACCGATCTCCATAAATTTTGAATGTGTGAACTTCCAGCTGGGGAGCGAAATTCGGCATTGCATTCCTACGAAGCCTTCCTTGTGGGCTAAGATCGTACTTTGTGAAGTGTTTCTTGCACATATAGTTGACTGGATTTCTCCATAAACGTTCGCTTAACTCGTTTCCTATGGACTCCGCCCACATTGCAATTCGCGTTCGAGTCTTGGGAATGTTCAACATCGCTTCCTTCTCGTGTATTTCGAAACAATAACAACATTTGACTGGTCTGTGCAAGACTGCGTTCGGATAGATATGTCGATCGATTGGGAGATGCATGGGTTCTCTTCTAATAATTCGAAGCAACGAAGAGACCGATTCTGTGTTTTCCTTTTCGAATCTCTGTTTCCTCGGCTCACGGAAGCATTTCGGTACAATCGCATCGGCTTGAACATCTGATTTACATTCGATGGTTTTTTCACACGGTACATCTTCTTCTCGGACCACCGGACCCACTGGTTCCTGAAATTGAAGATGATACTTATGGGGTTATTCAGC
>NC_013486.2:10106430-10116736 GCF_000004555.2 Caenorhabditis briggsae | reverse complement strand
ATTTTTAACCGGTATTTTACCTTGCTGAATAACCCCATTATGTCGTATTTTTTGAGATTTTCATTTAACTCACGAATGGTTGGGGATGCTTTTGAGTAAACGAGTATGCCAGACTCAACAGTTTATCTACATTAATATACGAGTTCCTGGATATGTGCCTGGCAAATGCTTCAACTTGTGAAACTTTCCGAGAGCGCGCTTTCAGTATTCCGACGGCGCTGGAGACTCCTAACATTCTCAAAACTCCTGCTGAAGCTTCTGGCAAATGGGCAGAGCATGCATAGAACGGGGAGTGCTTGTAGATGTGGTTAGCCAGTGTAAAATCCATTTTTCGACGATAGATAGCTGAGAGAACCACAAACAGTTTGTCATTTTCATCAGTAATAATCACGATTTCTGACACCGGCTTCATCAATCTACAGATGAGGCAAATGCGATGGCTGCTGAAAACAAAACTATGTTCTACATGGTTAATATCGTTTGCATACATTTGAATGCATGGAGCTGGCGAACTAGCTAAACTCATCGGCTGTTTGTTTGGTGGAAAACATGGAGGGCCCGCTGCCGGAACGGGCCCGTGTACTGTGATAATTCTTCGAGAAACCAAAACGAGTCGTTTTTTGATAGCTGGTGGGTTCGGAGTGCTGCTTCTGAAAATAAATAAGAATTTAAAAAATTTGGTGTTTTTCTCTTACTGTTCGACATCCTGCCCACAATTCTCATGTTGAGCACAAGATAAGCCGGGCAAGTTTTTGTCAATGAAATCGGCTTGTGACATTTCTGAAACATTTTTAGTAATTAGGGAAAACTCGCATAACTAAATGTAAAAAGAAGCTTCGAAAGGTGTTAAAAATCAAATTCAACACAAATTTTTTGTCGATGAATTTTTTGACTACAGTAACGGCTAAAGGGAACCGGAAACGTTTTACTATATCGCTGCGAGACCAAGTGATTTGTTGAAAGTTCTTACGGTAGATTTTCAATATTTATCGCAGCGAAAACATTTTCAGCTCAACTTTTCTGAACATTCGCATGATTTTCGAAGCTGAAAAATGTAAAACTTTGCTATTGTGTTGCCTTTTTTGCACTGTGATCTTCCGATCATTCAAAGAAAACATTTATTTCAAAATTAAATCAAAGCATATCATTTTTTGACGCCAGCGTCGTTCAATGTCACAAAGTTCAGAATAAGAAAATAGATTACATCGTTAATAATAGTAAAGGCGCTCGTTCGACAAGTTTTAAAGCAGGAAAATGCAGTTGAGAGGTTGGGACACTGTGTGGGAAAAGATGATTAGAAAGCATTTGAAGACTAGAAGTCAGATATACATATAAAATTAGAACATTTGTATAAAAAATTGAAAGATACTAATTATAAAATATACATAAGCATGCAAAATTTAGGTTAGAAGTTTCGTTTGCGGTCGTCAGGGTAAATGTGGTTTGCGTTTCTGAAATTAGTAGCGATTGTTTACTTCTTATAGTTGTTAAGCTACAAAAATATATTTGGAATTAAACTCACCCCTAATAAAGCCTCGGTGTTCGCTGCGAGACCAGCTCCAGGAATTACATGGGCTTCTTTTCTTGGTCGGATATCGTAAGTTCTTCCATTTGCACATAATTCGACCCTCACACCTGTAGATGGGTACGGTCTCGGTCTAGACACTTGAATCTTCTTCAGAGACGATGTCGACTTTGAGGATCCAGGCATTGACAAAATCCATTTTGGAGGCTTCGTTTCAGCGGTTAAAGTACATTTGGATATCTGCAAAATTTGTATGGAACAGGAAAAAACTTATAAAGCTTTCATTAAAAGATGTTTATTTTCATTTTGATGGATTAGCCATTAAAACATTTGATGTATATCAGGTGTGCAGATAAAAGTTGAAACGAACAGGAATATATGTAATAGGAGCAACATGAACACACAACAAACTGCAAAAAAAAAGAGGAGAACACCAAAGAAAACCGAAGGTTTAGTAGTTTGAGATGTTGAAAAAAAAAGAAATGTCAGTGATTGTTGTGGTATATACAGAGAATAATTAGGAACTTTTTTTTTCGAAATTCACCCGAAAGAATGTAGAACTTCGGAATTCTGTACCGTAATCTAGATGAATTTGATGATGATGCGAGTAAAATATATATGTAAAGGTTGAAAAGGAGCAGAATACGGTACGATATGCATAATCCTCAACAAAATCACTTCCGCACACTGCTCCGGGTCATGTACATTGCAGGAAGTGCTGATGTGGATGCGGTGTTACGTGTCACTGGCTTCTTATCTCCAAGAGATCGACTGGCTGGATTGTACATCTGCACTGATGAGAAGTTGTGTTGAGCGAGTGGCACACGAGCCGGTGGTGGTCGTTGGGCCATCACAAGGTGCGGTGAATCCATTGGCACTCGAACAAGTCCAAACTGCAACGAGATACAACACTGCCACATCACTATATTTAGAAAAAAAAGGGGAAGAGAAAATGGTGATGGTTCTTATAAGAAGGAGCATGCAAAAAAGGGAGAGTTTATTAAATAGTTGCTTCATGCATAATGGAAACATCGAAAAATGCTTTTGTTTTCACCTTTTCCAATACTATCTAACCCTTTATTCAGCAATCCCAAAAAAACTCACTTGTGGCTGAAGATTGAATGGAGTGGACGTAGTGGCTCCCAATGGTTTTTCTGATCGAAGACAAGTCTTGTAGCTGTTGGCACTTCCTGTGTAAGCTGGGGACATCGGCTTTATCGGAGTCGTTGGAGACAGATATCTAGTAGCCTCACTCCGACGAGAAGCCATTGATGGAAACACTGCGGATGCTGGCTGAAAAATATGGAATTGAAAAAGTTAACATACACATTTGGATTGTTGGGGATTAGAAAAAAGCAACTTCTGAAACACTGAACCTATATTAACTGAACAAATTTGAAAGAAAAACAGAGTGAGACACACAACATGAGGATACCTCGTATAATAACGAGTTGTGGAATCGGTAGCTCTCGTTGCCCTGAAATATATTCATCTGCTAACACTATTATAGACACTACAAAAATTTAAAAATAATTTTATCACATACCGTTCTAGAAAGAGTTCCGGTTCCATTGCTGCCAGATGGAGTTCTAGTTCGATAGGCAACATTTCCATTTGAAGTTGTCTTCAGCTGACGGCTACTGGTTCCAGATGAAGATGGACCAGCCGTCTTCGTTGGAGTGACCAGAAGAGGCTCACGATTCCGGTTAAGATACGCTTGACTTGGAACAGCCATTTGTGGAGCGGAGTTTTTGACGAAACGACGGCTTGGAGTATTGGATGAGGTTTGTTCTGCTTCATGTTGATGTTTTGCTTTGAGTTGAAGTAGGCGATCTCCCTGAGATCTTCCTTGTTCGTCCAATGCAGTTTCATCGACAACTCGTCTCGTCGATCGGCTAGTTCCTGGTGTTGACGAAGAAGCAGAAACCGGCGGAATCTCTACTCCATTTTGAGCTTGAACTTTTCTTCTGAGTATGTTGGGACGAGTAGTAGTTTCTCGACTCTTTGATCGTTTTCCTTCTCCTAAATTTATATCATCCACTTGATTGGCAAGACGTCGGACACATTTCTTTTCTTCTTTTGTCGGTATAAGATGAATTCCATTCGACTTTGACAATCCCCAGCAGAATTTTTGTTTCTCGACCAGATAGGGCTGCTGTGGTCCTATCACTGATCCTGGGCGGCACACACGCAACCAGCCCATGCACTCTCCTGCCGTCAAACCAAATTCTTTCATCATCCAACAAGCGATCAAAGTTCCCGTTCTTCCTAGGCCAGCCTTGCAGTGTACGGCAACTCCTCCTTGTGCACTATCGACCACTTTGATAAACTTCAACATGATTTCATCAGATGGCGTGCTTCCATCAACGAAGAATAAGTCAACATGGTCGAAGCCAGCTTTTGTGAACTTCGCAGCATCATAGTTTTTCGCGTTCAATCGAACAATCGTCGACACTTTTTTCTCGCGGAAGTAATCGAAATAGACATCTGGAGCGTGATATGGATACCCGTTTTCCTCTCGGCTTTCGTTGTGAGGACCACAAAAACTGAGAATCTTTCCCGGAACAATCCAATTGAAATCTCCGTTCTCAACACGTTCATAAAACTCGTATTCTTCATAGTCAAAGTCTGAGAAATCGAGCCATCCGAATCTCAGAGCTTTTTCAATTCCACGAAGAACATCATGAACATGGAGAAGATATTGGGGAGCGCCCATAGACGCATCACGGAATCCAATCAGTTTTGGACCATCTCCAGATGACACTTTCAAATAAGCATCGTCGGCTGAGAACCCTTGATAGATTATCTAAAAAGAGTATAAATATGTCCCATCTAAACTTTTCTATTTCTCACCAGAAAAGCTCCAAGAACATAGGCAGTGTTGACTCTCAATTTCTCATAGTCTCCCGTTCCATCCTCTTGACAGAAAAGAACCACTCTTCTGCCGCGTTTCTCTTCAACCTGCATCACACATCTTTTATCTCATCTGTAGATATACCGCTTACCTCCAGAAGTTTATCGATTTGAACGCATAACCTATAGAGAACCGACAGATTCCATGGTCCAAAATCCTCATAAAATGGCTCATAGTGGAATTTATTATTTACACTTATGAAACATGTCTTTTTAATCGATTTGTCAGACTTATCGATGGCATTCGGATCAGGGAAGCAACCGAAGTAGAGTTGGTTTGGGATCAGCTGAAGATAGAGTTATTCCAGAATATTCTTTGTGTCACTTACTTCTGTAATGGTGTTCTCGTTGGAGCTTCTGTTAGGCTGATGGCGTGGGGAGTGCTCGTCTCTCATTATTATATTTCTTATTATCCACCTCTCCTAGCAGTACATGGCCTGGAAAGGAAAAAAAATGTGTTCGTATTGTTCACAGACTATTGTCTTTCGCGGTGAATAAATATACGGGAGCGAGCTCAGCTGCTAAACAAGAGCCAATAGATTGAAAATCAAACAGAGGGACATATGGTACTGTCCGAAAAAAGACCTAGGAAGTTCTGAGAAGTATTGATTATGTGATAAAGTGTCAAGTAAAGATGTAAAAATGTGACATGCGATTGGGTGGGGCTGGAGGAAGAAATAAACACGGGTCGTGGAGAGAATGTACCCCTTTCTCTCCCCAACTGAATGATGATGCACTTGGCCCTGAGAAAGAAAAGAAGAGACCATGAGTACCAGGGAGGTTCAGAGAAACCGCGGGTGGTTGGCTGTGTGCCAATTGTTTAGTCACATTGTGACTGTCTAACATTTGAATTTACTTGCGTTAGGGCGGTGTTGCAATGGTTAATGGTTATTCGGATGATTGAATAAAGATGATAATGAAAACAAAGCTCACAAAAAATCTTGAAATATACTAAAGAATCGATTGGAGAATGTAATGGGACCTAGGATCGAACTGGGGAAATTGTGATATTCGGAATGATTTTCTCGAATTCAGGATGAATTCAGGTTTGAAATGATCGAAAGAACAAAATAAAAAATCAACCAGAAAGCATGAACAAGTCTATCCAAAAAATGTCAAAAAACGGTTGTTCAGGGGACAGCTGTAGCTTTTTGAAATTTGAATTTCTTCCGTTTCAGGGGAGCGCGCTTGCATTTTTTTTCAAAAAAAAAATTCTTCTCCCTAAACTCAACTAAAAACCTTTTTTGCTCGAAAATTCTCGAACTTTTGCAGGTATTACTTGTCCCACTTTGAAAAATTTTTTCATTCAACCTAGTTTACAGAATGAATCATCAATATTCGCCTATCGAGCTTCCCCAAAAGAAGAAATGGACCGAAGAAGAGAGAGCCGCTCTCGCCCAAAAGCTTGACGATGATCTCGATCGGTTCATGGAAGAAATGGCAGCCAAAAAAGTGGGAATCATCATTCTTTGGATAAAAAACATATTTTTCCAGGCAGAGAAACAAGAACCGCGGAAACCATTCGATTTCGATGAGTGGTGTAAAGAAATTGATCAACATCCAGCTTTTATGAAAGAACTGCCCAAAGATGGAAAGTATCAAGATACTATTGAAGCTCTTCAGGTAATTCTACCTCAGTATTTATTCAGAAATTAGTTATGAATCCAGGCTATGAAATACGACAAAGAAGACGATGAAGATAAGCAACAGAATGCTGAACATCATAAAAACGAAGGAAATAAGCACTTCAAATTTAAAAAGTATCGTTGGGCAACAGACTGTTACTCTAATGGTTTGTTATTTCTATCATTGGGAAGAAGATATTAACCATTGTTTTTAAAACAGGCATCAAAGAAAACTGCCCTGATCGTAAACTAAACGCCTTGCTTTATTTCAACCGTGCTGCTGCTCAGAAACATATCGGGAACCTCAGATCAGCCATCAAAGACTGTTCGATGGGACGAAAGTTTGATCCCACGCATTTAAAAGGTGTTATTCGGGGAGCCGAGTGTCTTCTCGAGTTAGAATACGCCAAGGATGCGATGAACTGGATTGAAAGCAGTAAACGAATTTTCGCTTTCACAAAAGAGACTTCTGAAACTCGTAAGTAGTTTTATGAGCTTTAATGAATACAGCCAGAGCATTTTCAGCTGACCTAACAGACGATGAGAAGAAGTATATTGATGAATTGGAGAAGGTACGAGTCAAAGCTGTGGAACTGTCACTGAAGGAAGAACGGGATAAGCGGAAATCCAGAGCCGAGGAAAGAAAGGAAACCGAAGCAAAGAAGAAACTTCTAGATGCATTGAAAGAGAGAAATCTCAATTTGAGTCCGAGAGTTCCTTTCGATCACCCCGCACTGATGGATATGGCACGTCTTACTGTTTCACTTCCATTGATGCACACGGTATTGAAAATGTCATAAGATCTTCTATTATTTCTCCATTTTTTAGCATGAGTGTGTCAAATTCGACGATGATTCCAATCTTGTATGGCCGATTCTACTGCAATATCCAGAAGCTGGTCAGACAGATGTGCTCACTGAAACCAATGAAACAACTGCACTTGGAGAGCTTTTGCAAGAAGTACTACGCGAACCAGCTCAGTGGGATCCCGAACACAAATTCAAATTTGACAACGTCCGATTTTTCATCTCCGATCAGTACGATGAATATTTGATGGAAGTTTATGAGTGGAACGACTTCAAGACGATTCTTAGTATGCCAGGCAATCTAATCAAACAAGGCCTGCCTGTGATAATGGTCAGTTTTATTTTGAAGAAGTATCCCTATTTCGAATATTTGTAGATTATGACCAAGGAACAAGCTGATAAATCACTGGAAGCTCTGGAAGAAGGGCAAAATAAATTTGTTGCCAAATAAGTTCGTCGCCCTGTGAAGTTTTCGATCCCTTGTCATTTTTTTCCGTTGTTTCTTGTTGTTGTTGATTAAATATATTACTATTGCTCGATAAAGTTATTCATGATATCGGAAGCTATTTTAAATTTTTCTTGGTTCTTCCCAACTATTATCGTGATGATTTTTCTTTTGTTTTGGTTAATATTGAAGTAAAGTTATAAAACTTTTTTAGCCGGTTGAATATGAAACGAAAGACGAAAAATGGTGAGAACACCACCACGACCAAGTCTCCAAAACCAAAGAAACAAAGACGAAGTGTTGTCTTAGAACCGATTCATATTAATCCCACATATCTTGAAGAGCATTTTGAGGCAGAGTTTAAAAAAGGATTTGATAGTAAACTTTTTTCGAACTATCTTTGTTATTTTATAATTTTCAGAATCAAATACTCCATTTCCTCACTGGCAAATTCGAAACTTTGTGGAAAACAGTGACAATCTCGTTGAAAAAGTGGAGGAAGAACTTCAAAATTTTGAAGATTGGCAGAGAAAAGAGAACGATCTCTATTCACTCTACCAATCGAACGATCTCAAATCAATCAATCCCAAAAAGCATCCATTGATCTTCTCATTCAGGTTTGCTAGTTCAAATTATAAAATTTATAGAAATTTTCTGATTTAGACAGTTCCTTTACACTGAAGTGAGAGATTGGCTTCATAAGGTCTCCGGTGTTGAACTTATAGATCAAGTCGATTGTAATGGTAGCTGTTACGCTAGAACAGATTCCTTGTTGCCACATAATGATCTGGTGAGCTCTTCTTTAGACTAAAAGTCATTTTTCTTTGTTTTTAGATTGATACCCGCCGTTTCGCTTTTGTTTATTACATGACTTCAGCTAACTGGGATTCTAAAACGAACGGAGGAGATTTACAGCTTTTCAACCACGACAGTAAGATTTTAGCTCTAAAACGGATTCATGAAGTACAATTACAATTTCAGAAAAACTCCAGCCAACAACTGTCGCCAAACAATACGCTCCTCTTCGTAACTCTCTGATTCTTTTCGAAGTTTCTGAAAAGTCATGGCATCGTGTTGCTGAAATGATTTCTGATGAGCCCCGTCTCTCCATCAATGGCTGGTTCCATTCGTCGCGACGCATTGAACCGAGAAAGCCACCTGTAGAAAGTATTGAGAGATTTGTTCCGGGAAACAAGTGCAAGCTCATGAAATTGATTAACAAGGAATTTATGACTGAAAAAAGACAAAATGAAGTGCAGCAAACATTCGCAGATAACTCGGAACTTAATTTGAGTGGATTCTTGGTGGTAGGTGTATTTTTTAAATCGACATGTTGCCAAAACTTTGTTGGCTTCAGGAAAATATTCACAAGAAAGTGTATGCTGAACTCATCTCGAATCCATCATTCTTCACTTCTTTTGGACCAGTCAACAAGCGAAACGTTGCAAGACTCGATGAGGAGAAGTCTGAGGGATTGGAATCAACTCAACGTGTTTTAGAATGCTTGAAATCGGTTAATTTCGCAAAGCTCGCGGCAAAACTGACAGGTGTAACTGTTGTCGGAGCACAGACAAGTGTGACTGTCAGCCGTGTTGAACATGGAACGTATTGGGTACTCGGAGATGAAGATGCTGATCAAAGTAACGCAGATGGATACTGTTTGGACGTCCATTTGTTCGTTCAAGAAAAGGAATGGGACGACGAGGCTGGAGGAAATTTGATTTACATTTCGGAAGGAGAAACAGAAGAGGTATCATGAATTTATATGAAAAATCGACTCCATTGGAGATCTTATTCTTTTTTTTTCAGCTTCTTCGCATTTCCCCATCACCCAACGCTGCTTCTATCGTATTCATTGAACCTGGGGTTCTATCTTTCATGAAATATGCCAACTGCAAATCAGCTGATCCGTTTTTCCTCTTCACTGTGTCGTTCTACAACGTTCAAGTCGTTGAAGACTAATATCAATTCTCTATTTTTGTTTGATTGTTTTCCTGTTATTTTTGTCACCTCGGTTGAGCTCATGTTGTTTCATTTTTTCTATCAATAACACTTTTATTTCAAAGCTTCACTCGAATAATCAAATGGAAAAGTCAAATAGGTTTTTAAGTCAGAAAAAAACTGACTTCTAAATGTGACAGATGAAAAAGCTTTCCAAAAAAGTAGATATCTATCAATTTCAGGATTTCAGATGACCATTTGTCCAGAAACTAATTTCAGACTTTCTTTTCCAAGCGCCGCTGCACCCAAAAAAGTGGGCGGAGTCAAGCCACACACAAAAGATAGCAGACGGCGGAACCCGGGAGGTGTCGGCCGCTCAAGAAATACTAGTGCCGCCGACTGACTGCCGCGACACCCGTGATGAAGAAATTAGATCCAACTCCCAGTCTAGTTAGATACGTCTTTCTGGAACATGCAGATAAAGGCGAACGAGCGGGTCCCACAGAAATTCTATAATTTTTTTAGCCTTGAAGGATAAGAAGAACTTTAGAAACTGATTTTATTTTGACTTTAAATAAATAGAAACCTAACAATAAAGCATACACTTTCAAATTATTCTCGAGAGTTCGGCGAAGAAGTTGATGTTGTTCTTATGTGCATTAAGGAGCAAATACATGTTTTGCGACACCATAAAAACTGAGTGGCTTGATTGGTTTCACAGAATCCCGCAGATTTCCATGCCCCACATTTCAGGGGGAACTCGTCAACAGCGGTGGAGCAATCGATTCCATTCTCCTGTGGTTCCGTATTTTTCCGAATCTTCTTTAGATCTTCGTCATCTGGAAATTCGAATGTTAAGAAGTTCGATTTTTTGCGATAGAATTCACCACACAGGTGATTCGCTAACAATCCGTTACGGACGCTCAGCGTTCGCGCGCGGTTGAAATAGGAACCGTATACGGACCGCACGCGACCCGTTTTCAGAAAACCACAGCACATTATTTCGTATTTCTCCATATTCTATCCGTTTGCGAACTCCGTATCCGATCCG
>NC_013486.2:10066662-10106420 GCF_000004555.2 Caenorhabditis briggsae | reverse complement strand
ATCCGTTTGTCCATCATTCGCAAGCGGATCGGATACGGAGTTCGCGAACGGACAGAATACGGAGGAATACGGAATAATGTGCTGTGGTTTTCTGAAAACGGGTCGCGTGCGGTCCGTATGCGGTTCCTATTTCAACCGCGCGCAAACGCTGAGCGTCTGTAACGGATCCGTTCGCATTTTACCTGTGCCATGCAGTTCATTCAAAATGTGACCTCGATTCCTCATACCTTCATCTATTTTTTCTTTAGAAGTCAGATAATCCAGACTGACATTATTTTCCTTATTCCCTTTTCTCTTTTTGTTCTTCGTCTTCTTGTCTTTTTTCTTTCTGGATTTTTTAGATTTCTTAGATTTTTTGGTTTTTGGTTTCTCTTCACTTTCACCATCTTCATCAGTCTTGTCTTCTCGTACTTCTTTGCAATCCATGTTTTCAAATGAATGGTAGTCATCCTGAAGTTTTCGAACTTTTGAGATTCAGAAATTGTTCAAAGGGACTAAATTTTTTATCTGTTTAAAATGTTTGAAAACGTATGTATTTTCCTAATGTTAATACGAAAAAATTCAAAACAAATCTGAAATTTTATACACATTTTTAAGAAGTTATATTACGAAAATACATAACTTTGGGAACATTTTGATGCTGAAAACGGCAGAAAAAATTTGGTCGGAGTCCCCGTTCAATTTCTTACTTACTCCAATTGTCTCTGCTGGATGAGTTGGCGTAGTAGGAGTCATTGAATGAGTGTATCCATGATCATCTGGATACGGTACCTGATTGTAGATTTGATGACGAGGATTCTGATGTTTCTTTGTGGGTGGGCAAGAGGTTTTAGCTGTTGCTCGGTGGGTTTCTTCATTTTCCTCTTCATCATCTTCTTCATCATAATCTTCTTCTTCTTCGTCTTCATCCTTATGATTTTTCTTGCTCTTTTTGCCATTCCTTTTTTTCTCTTTGAAATGTTTTTCTTCTTCTTCTTCTTCCACCTCCTCATCATCTTCCTCCTCCTCTCGAGCATGTCCATCTGTATCTCCATCCACTGCTTTCGGAATCCTCACATCTCCATCAATCTTCTTCAGGTTTCCATTCTCATCTTCTTCCGATTCATTATTTTCTTCAGAATCTTTGTCTTTTTTGCTCTTCCGATCATTTTTCTTCTTTTTCGATTCTTGTTCCTTATCTTCTTGCTCTTCGTCATCTTCATTTTTCTTAACTTCTTTACCTTTTCCAGATTTTCGAAGATCCTTAAATATGAAAACTTTGATTTAATTCTAGAGAAATATATTCTCATATGAACAACTTCTCCCTTTTTGACTTCTGCCCAACTAATTTCTTCTTGTTTCCCTTCTTCTGCCTCTTTTGCTTTATCATTTTTTGCATCCTAAACTTCATAAATACTGTAAAGTAAGGCTCTCTAGTTGCCTGGGGCAGCTACCCTCCAACCCCTTCTAAAGGTTCCCTCTATCCACGCAACGACACTCCGCTATCCCGCTCGGCGCGCGCGCAGTTTGAAATTCAGTTTTGAGTGATTGCGAGCTTGGATTTGGCTCGTAGGTTTCGAGAGACTCTTTTAAGGATTTTAAGTGAGTTTGCTTGAATTCTAAGCTTTTATTTCTTGTTTCTTTCTAACTTGTTGATAATAAACCAATTTTGTTACATTTCTTGTTGATTTTCTTCTATTTTATCACAGGAACCTGATACCCCCGACATACCGCGGGCAATTCTCTTCTTCCTACCTCATCTTTGGATCCTTCACTTTCGTCTTCTTTCTCTTTCTTTTTTACCAAAATCTTTTTTGTCGTTGCAGTTGTCTTTGCTACAGTTTGTGTAGTAGGTTTCTCAGTAGTCGTTACCATTTTCATTCCCTCTTCTGGTTTTGCCAATCCTTCAGCATCGACATCTGCTTTGACACCTTCTTCTATAGCAGCAAAACCTCCGCCGTCTTCGTTTTCCACCAATTCATCTCCTTTTCTAGACAATCACAAATTTTTTGTATCAACAATTTTTGAAAACTAACCCAACTTGAACTCTAACTGGAGCTGTTGGTGCTGGTGGACGTCTTCCTCTGCTTCCAGTTGGTCTTCTGTAAATATGAACGTCGCCTGTGACTACATTCTTAACTCCATGCATACCTTCCTCTGGTTCTTGATGGAGGACGATATGCATCATCATCGTAATCCGTTCCATACCCGTTGTCATATTTATCAGGGTCGCTGAACCTTAACGAGTAAACAAAAACTGAACAATTTCGTATAAGAAGATATGTTTAGCACTTACTTTTGATACCATGGAGCCTGTTGTTGACCTAATTGTGGTCGATGTCTTCCACGAACCCATGGTACTGTAGTCGTTGTAGTTTTTGGACGTTTTGTTGTTGTAGTATATCCTGGACGAACTCTATGAGATGGTAACTCATCCCATATCGTAAATTGCCCTTCCGATTGATGTTTTACATTATGGACGACTGAATTCACTGCTGCCAATGACATTCCTTCTGCTCTTGCATAATAATTACGATAGAATGGATCCTGGTCTCGAGGGTCTTGTTCCATAACTAAAGGGGAGAATATTATAGATCAATTTATTGGAATCAAAGGTCGGAACTGACCGGCTTCAAAATCTCTTTAAAATTGAAATTGCGGACAAAATCAGGCTCTTTCCGGGGAGAACCGAGCTCTATCATCTGATATGGTTTTGCTCAAAATTTCAATTTTGAAGCGAGCTATCAGCCAGCCTGTGCTGGCCGGAATCAGTCCGTCGACAAGTATGCAAGTGGGCATAAAAATGAAAAAATGAGTATAGTTAGCGATTTCCGTTGAATTCTTCTCATCAGCAGTTCAAAAAAAAACTAACCAATATTTCCAACATTGGAGAAAGATCGCAGCTGTGAATCCACTTCAAATACATAATGAACAACCATTAGAAAAATATTGAGCCATTTTTCAGTCAATTTTTTCATGGTGAATAAGTTTAAAGAATTAGTTCATCTGAAATCGAGGGGAGAAACTACTTAAATACTCGAGAACTATGAATTCTTTGGTTTTTTCAGAATAGGGAAAAAGTCTTCGAGTAGAAACATACAAAGTAGCGGTTGCATTATAAACTCGTTCATTGCATTATTACCATTAAGGAACTGTGAAACTGAAAAGAAAAGAAGAAGAAGAGAGAAGTAAGAAGACTAGTTATTCGGGAAGAAACCACAAAAAAGCACTCATCGGTTCCCTTTTCCTATGTTTTTTTTTGTATTCCATGCCACACACTAATTAACAGAAATTCTGATTGTGTTGAAGGACTGTATGGTTTCTGTAAGATTCCAAGAAATCCCTTAAATTGAGACTTATCATAAAACCTCTAGTAGAAAGACCCCATACTGTCGGGTTTGAGCTCAATTATCACAATTCCTATGCAAGATATCAAAAATGTGGAAACTGATCAAATGTTTATGAGATTATGATGAACAGTTTGTCAGTTGACAGTTTTCTCGTATATTTGACAGTAACCGAGAAAAATTGGCTCAAAGTTGAAAGTCAAGGGAGCCCTTCTATTACCAAAAAAGGTTCATAAATATTTTTATAGGTCAAAAAATTTGGGATTTGACAGAAAGTTGAAAGTCAAGGGAGCCCATCTATTACGAAAAAAGGTTCATAAATATTTTTATAGGACAAAAAATTTGGGATTTGACAGAAAGAAAAACTTTGTTTTTGTAGTACTTTTTGGGCTCTTTATGACAAGGGGGGCCCATGAGAAAAGGGGGGGGGGGCCCAAGCGAAAAGGGGGCCCATAGGTAAAAATGTGGACTAAGTTAAGATTTACCTATTTTTTCTAGTTTTGTTACCGTTTCCATTAAAATTTCGAACTTTGAAAACTTTTCATAATTTTTTGAAAATTTCAGTTTATGTCATTTTTTGCATATTTTTTGTCTATTTTTTTGTTACTAAGCCTGGAAAAATCTGAAACTAGCTGAATAACTTCAAATTACAGAGTTACAATCATACTTATGGAAAAGATGGCCGGCCCGCTTTTTGAAAATTTGGAAATTTTAGAGCGAATCATCATTTTTCAAGATGGTTTTTCTTCTTAGTGAATGAAAATCCACACTAGAGGCCGATACTGTCGACAAAAACTGTTTTGAAGTCGTAATTAGAAAAAAGTTTCATCCTTGGCTTAATGAAGTATGATTTTTTTTGCTAAAAATTCAATTAAATTGACTTTTTGGGGCCGGCCGGGCCGAAAGTTTTGAGGCAAGCGGGCCAGCCCGGCCCGGCCATCCACATGTATGGTTACAATGGAAAAAAAATAGTGTTGTTCATACAAAAAACCGGCCTAAACTGAAATTTTTTGAAGTGACAAATTTTTGTGGAAACAAGCGCAAAGTACGAAATTTTTATAGAAACATTCGAAAAATTAGAAAAAATTGGTAAATCTTAACTTAGTCCGCATTTTTACCTATGCCCCTCCCCCTTTTGACTTGGGCCCCCCTATTCTCATGCCCCCCCCCTTTTTGCTTGCCCCCCCCCTTTTCTCATGGGCCCCCCTTGTCATAAAGAGCCACTTTTTGTCCGAATTAACACATACGAGATACGCCTGAATCTTTTTAATGGAGGACTATTGCCGTTTTCGGATTCACTTTTGATTTTTGAAAATTATGAGGGTTACTTTAGTTTTCGGGTTTATTTTCAAAATTGATAAATGAGGATTACTGTAGTTTTCAGATTCACTTACAAAAGACTTATACGAGAGGACTACTGTAATTTTCGAATCAACTGTCAAAATTCAAAAACAATTAGGGTTACTGTAGTTTTTGGATTCGCTAAAAAAAGTGCCAATGATGAGGATTACTGTAATTTTCGGCTTCAATTTTGATTTTTGAGCATATAAATAAAAATTTTGAACTGAAATGTTTTTTCAGTTAAAAAAAAACAACAAATAATATGGAATGAACCTTTATTGTCAATAAAGTTATCTCAGAGCTCCGACGGATTCTCACGAGCCAATTGTCTCTGAATCTCCTTTCGAATCTCGTTGTCGATCTGAAATGATTTTAAACCATATCGAAAACTCAAATAAAGGCATACTTTTCGGTTACTCCCTGGACGAAGTTTCACATTCCACAACTTCAAGCTGGTTGGTGTAACATCGGAATCAGTCAAGTCGACAGTAGTGTTATGGGCTCTCCTGAATCTAATTGTTTCTTAAAAAATGAATGAAACACATACGGTGTTCGCATCTCATCGCCATTCATCACAAGAATCGACTGCTCATCTTCTCCAGCAACAGCACGAGATCTTGTACGAGAAGCGACATGAGAAACTTCCAGAATCGAAGAAACGTCAGCATCAAAATCAATTGTATTATTGAGTGGTTTCAATGAAACTGCTGATCGACGAGATCTTTCCGTCGAAACAGGTGAGATGTAGTTGAAGTTGAAACTGGGATTACGAGAACGGACGGTCCCATTCATGTCGCTGACATCAGCCAGAAATCCACGTTGGTGCTGAAAATTAATGGAATTTCGGAATATTAGAAAATAAAATAAAAAACTAACAGTTGATTCATCCATAAGAACGGAAGGATCCAACAACGTTGACTCTTCAATGATTGCTCCTATATTGGGACGATCGATTTCCATCGGAGAAAAATCACAACGGACGCCTTCTTGAGAAGTTCGAAGAAATGTGAGACGAGCTTTGGAGGATCTCACCATTCGATTACGGTGAACAAGCATGGAATCGTTGAGAAGTGGAGACATACAGGAATGATTTGTACTCTCTGGTTTTTCGTATTCATGAAGCAACTCTTTCAACATTTTCAGATATTCTTCCACTGTTGATACAGTAAGCTCTATTGATCGACCACCAAGAACAGGAAGAAATGCAGCTGTCGTATTTCCAGCACTTTCCAGAATCTTCTCGATTGTTTGTGAGAATGCTGCTTCGAGTTGCTCGCGTTGGTTCATTGCGATTCAGACTTTTTTATTATGTTACTTGCTTCGAGTAAATAAAATCGAACTGACTTATGTTTTGTCGTTTCTATATTTTAAACCAGCTAGCTGGCGCGCCTTTTGCACGATATTTTCTAAAAGGTTACGTAAATCTATATTATTTTTTCAAGCTTTTCAAAAGCAGACAACCTGACAACGGGACATATATAAGGAACATGATGAAGATTACTATAGTTTTTGGATCCTCTTTCAAAATTTAAAGAGAGGATTGCTGTAATTTTCGGATTCTCTTTTGAAATTTGAAAATAATGAGGATTACTGTAGTTTTTGGATTCATTTTGAGAAATTAAAAAATATGGATTACTGTAATTTTCAGATTCACTGTAAAAATTTGACAATAGTCAGGATTACTGTAGTTTTTGGATACACTTTTGAGAATAAAAAGAAAATTACTGTAGTTTTCGCCAACTTTTCGGTTTCACTTTTAAAATTTGAAAATAACGAGGATCACTGTAGTTTTCGGATTTATATTTGAAAGTTGAAAAACAGGAACACTGTAGTTTTTGGATTCATTTTTTTCAAGATTAAAAAGAGAGGGTTACTGTAATTTTCAGATTCGCTTTTAAAATTTGGCAATATTATGCTATGTTCTTTCATCTTCTTTATTTTTTTCAGACAGTGTGCAGGAAGAAGAATTCGATATTTTGAAAAAGTTTCAAACGAAAAGATCTTTAATCAAATCCCTTTTTATTTATTTATTTGTTTATTACGACCTTCCGTCGTGGAAAAATTTTTCTTATCAACTGATCCATAAACTTTCTATGTTGACCTTATCATTTATTTTTGAAATGACAGTGTGATCATATGAATTTTTATGATGTTTTACTAGGTTTTCTAGGAGACTAGACTGTCAAATGTTGTTCTTATCTTTCGTACTCACAAGGAAGTCATATTTCGAAGTTTGATAGACCATAACAAAGTCTGGTCGATCAAAACATAAAAATTTTATTGTCAAAAATTTTATGAACTTTTTTCGATGTCATTTTTATTGGATTTCTGTATCAGTGATCATTCGAGAACTTCTGAATAGACTTCTCAACATGACGATAAAAAAAAATCATACTCGCAACGGGCCGCAACGGGCACGACTTCACGAAACTCTTTCACGAAAAAAATTGAAAAAATTTCTGAAGTTTTAATTGTTTTTTTCAAATTTGGAGAACCCGGGCCCTGGTATCCTCGGCCCGGCCCGGGTCCTGGAAATCTTCGGCCCGGCCCTGATTTTGCAAGTATCAAAAAAAATAGGTCACAAATTGTGACTCACAAAAGTGATGTGCATTCTCAAATTTACAGATCGGAGTCTTTTACGCAACCAGTTTGTTGTTTCAATTTCTGAAGAATGCGTCGTAATTGTCTTCTTCAAGTTTCTTTTTGGCGAATGTTATTTTGGCTTAAGATACACTAACAAAATGACTTTTGGACAAATTTTAGAATTGAAGACACATTTGTACTGAGACAAAAGTTTGCATGTCAAATTTAAAGTTGGAAAAACAACTACAGAATATGAAAAAAAATTAGGTTAGGTGTTTGCAAAATTAGAAGATGAGTCATAAGGACACCACAAGTGTAATAAATAAGTTTTGGGAAGTTCAAAACAGTGGAATTGGACTGTGGACAAGAGATTCTCTGATTCCGTATTCCAGGTTTTCTGATATGTATCTTTTGGATTTTCAGCAAATATGTTTCCGTAAAACCTCGAGGCGCCATATTTGTGGCTTTAGAATTTCATTCCGGATACTGTATTCCGGGTTCCGACAAATTTTTATTTGTTCGGATTCATAGAAAACTATTCTATTCCGATTCCCGTATTCCGGATTCCAATCTCCAAAAAGTCATTCCTGACATCTCTGCTGTGAACCATGAAACGTGGATGTTAAAGATCAAAAGAATTCAGAAGGCTACGGTAAATCAAAAAAAACTAGCCGGACTAAATAATCGACAATTTAATGTTTCTGATTGGTTCAGGATTGATAAGACCTAACTAACTTTTGGCTAAATTTCAGATTCCTTCTACTAATTTTAAGCTAATTTTCGGATTCATTTTTTTTAAATTCAGATGCGTCCCGATTTCTGATACCGTACCGCCTCCAACATTTCAAATAACCATAACTCATAGATCATTGAGTTTTCACTTTCCCGCGGGTCCATCTGATCGCAATGCACCTAAACCATCACATTTTCTGAACCGTTTTTTTTTTCATATCTGTCGTTATCTCTGCGTCTCTTCATTCTATTATAATCCCTGTTCAACTTTTTGAAGCGAGAACAACTACTACTTCTTCTTCTCTTCATCTTTTCCCATCATTTCCTGAAGAAAAAGGCAGAGAACGGGAGACTTATACGTCAGAGACGACGAACTTGTCATCTCAAATCGTATCGTCTTCTTTTTCTCTATCTCTTGTCTCATAACAAAATACTAACGTTGTCTGGTTTTTCGATGTTTCTCACGCTATGATTTTCGAAAATTAGTGTTACCTTCGTTCGTCTTGTTATCACCTGTCTTATCAAATGATATCAATCATCCAGAAGAGGTCAAACTATCAACGGAGTAGCATGCAAAAAAGTTTTTCCTTTTTTTGAAGTAGAAAAATAAATTTAAAAAAACATGTGTAAAAACATCTGTGATTTATTTCTGCTTTCGTTTTTTCTTTCTTTTGATTGATCGATGTTGACCGAATGGTTTAGATATGAAGATGGCACTGTGCAAAACTGGAGAACTAAACAACGGTCTCGTGAATCTAAGATTTTTGTTTTTACTGAAGTCATATTGTTTTCCCGTATTTTGGTTTCAAAAAAATTATAAAATTTTTAGATTCGACAGCTTGAAGTGTTACCGTAAGACATGTAATTGAAGCACAATGTTTTCGATATTGTGATAAACCGTTTCTCAGTTAACAACATTTTTATATCTTGGAACGTTGGCTCAAAGGGAAAAATTGGCTAAAAGTTGAAAGTTAGGGTGCCCATTTATTACAGATTTTACGGTAAACTGAAATCGCCGTAACTGAAATCAACTATCTATTGTTTTATTTTTTGTGGTCAGTTTTAAAATAAACAAGAATCAAAGATTTTGTGTCTTTTAAAAGTTGTTTATCATGTCTAAAAGTTTCCTAGCCGACTCCAAAGTTTCATATGACTCAAACTTTAAAAAATATATCTTTAAAATGTTTGGAATTCATCAGATCATTCTGAAAGCTTCGACTAGGAATCGATCTGTCAAGATGGATAAAGAAGAATTTTCTCAACATTACTCTCATAAAGCCTCCACCAAAAAAAAATCCAAAAAATCTCCTGTCACCTGAATTTAATAGCTGCCGAATTACTGAAAATTATATAAATAGCTTTCATTCTTCTACACTGAAAACCTTCTGAATGCAACAATATTTAGCTCTCGATATCAATAAAATGTTCATTGAAATATTCAGTTTCAAATATAAAACATGTCAAAAGTTTCAAAAAACCGAGAAAGAGAAGAAATAGCATCGAGATCATTTCAAAATTACAAATGACCCGTTTCGATAATCTGTCGAAACATTTTAAGAATAGGCAAAAAAATAGAGACCAGGAAGAGGAAAACTTGGGACAAAATATGACCGGAATCTGGAATGACATAATAAATTTGTACAGACAAAAAAAGGAAAAAAAAGAAAATAGAAAAATCAAACGACGAGATGAGCAAGATCGCAAGTGTTCAACTGTGTCGGCTGTTCCGTTGTTGAACTTTTTGGTGAGCTGTGATCTTGGGCGGTTCGATTTTGTTGGAGTCGAACGAGTGCTTCCTCGTAGGATGGCGGAGGTATGTCGATTGACATTACCTTAAAATTAAGATTTTTTCAAATTGAGATATTTAAAAGAGGAGCGGGGCGACGAAAACTCGCCAGCCGGTGGTTATAAACTAACTTGATTATAATTTGGAGGAGGTTTACTATAGGCTCTCAAATTGAGTTGTTTGATAATATCGAATGTAGTTGAAAACATCGTGTGAATCTCCAGAATGAAGAACACAATTGAGATGGTTAACCAAACAAAAATTGCCGAGTTGGATGTAGTTTCAGCCATTTGAAGACCATAGAAAAGGGCAGATGAGGAGAGAATGATTTTCAGAAGAACGTTTGGAGAAAGGAATACAGGTCGGAAATTGTACAATCCATACATGGAAAGGAATACGACAAATGTGTTGACGAAGAACATCAAGAGGGTCATCTGAAAATGTTTTGTTTCGAATTTTTGAAAAAGAATCTTTGAAATGAAAACTCACATTTGAATCTTCTCCGCAAATCTCCAGTGTTAAGATGACACTATTTACAAAGTTGATCATTACCAGCATCAGCAAACACATTCTGCTCTAAAAAATCAAAAAAATATATTTGAGAGTTTGTTTTTAAAATCTCACCTGGAACAACTTTCTACGGCTTCTGAGCCAATTGTGCACTCGGAAACGCGTTGAATGATCCATTTTGTAGTGTAGGGGGGGAGATGGGAGGGGAGGGGAGAAGAACTGGAAATAAAAACGTATTTTTCATGTATTTTTCAGCACGATGGAAAACTATAAAACTCGTGATAAAAAGCGATTCCCGATGAGAACAAAAAATAATATAGGAGAAATGGAAATTGAGGCTTAGGCAAATTTCGGAAAGTTTCGGTCAAAGAATGACACTTTGACAAGGTTTATTAGTTATCAGAAAGTCAACTGGTACTAAAAGAGGAACATGATAACAATGTACGGATGATGGTGTTTGTGGAAAAAAGATGAATGATGAGATCAAGAAAGACAGAGAGAAAGAAATGGGGTGGACAAAAAATGGAAGAAAAATCAGAAGGCGGAGAGTGAGAAAGAGAAAGAGAATGATCGGAGGGAAGACTCTGTGTTGGAAACAACAAAAATTGAAGTATGAAAAGATCAGATAGTTTAAAGAGTTATTAAACTTCGATATCAAACATTCTGAATATTGACATTCACGAGTACTATTATTATAAGAAGGAGAATACCAATTTTGGAATGTTAGCGATTGGAAATTGAGAAGAGAATTCAAATTTAAAAACTATTCGGAAAACTTACTTTTTTCGCTATTCATAATGGGGTGTTCTTTAGTAAGAAAATGCTTGAGTCATCTCGGACTAATTTAGCCGTTCTCATAGCTAAGTCACCTTTTAAAAGTTGACAAACGAAAGTCATGGTAATCCCTGTATAGAAAGGCCCCCACACTGTCAAGTTTGAGCTCAATTATCTCGATTCCTGTAGAAGATATCAAAATTTTGCTAACTTATGAAATGTTGATGATATTATGATAAGCGTTTTATATGTTAACAACTTTTTTCTATATTTTACGGGTTTCGAGATAATTGAGCTTAAAGTCAGAGAAAATGTTCTATGTTACCTCCAATGGAAGCCCAACCAAACTGTCAACTTTGGGCTCAATTATCTTGATTCCTATAAAAACTATCGAGAATTTGTCAACTGATAAATTATTTATCACCAGCAAGCTGGTGCGCCTTCGGCGCGGTTCAATCTATTTTTTTTCAAATGTTCGTCGCCTCGTTTCTCACTTTTTCTAAATAAAAGGGTCAGGTAAATATATATATATATATATATATATGTATTTTTCAATTTTTTCAAAAGTCCACAGACGGACACGAGGACGGACAGACGCCTCTAGCGTTTTATTAATAAGGAAGATAATATCATCAATATTTTATCAGTTGACAAATTTTTTCTATACTTTACAGGAACCGAGACAAAAGAGCTCAAAGTTTTGTTGGGCTTCTTAGAGCAAATACGGTAATTTCTTTTCCTCCGACTTTCCTAGGACTTACACTTAAGTACACACCCTTAAAACCAGACTTCAAAGATTTGATGGGCTAATAAAATTTAAAATCTATTGATAACTTTCTGGAATTCAAATTGAAAAGACCAATTCAAAAAGTCTAGACTATATCATTTCACTCATCTCTGAAAGCTAGAATGAATTCGGTTCGTGGCATCGGAATGCCAAGAAAATGTGGAAACTGACAATGAAAGAAAAGGCGGGAATAAACAGGGACATTACCGATAGTGACTGGCTTCTTCTTCTTCTTTCTTCTTCTTCTTCTTCTTCAACATCTTCATATTTTTCCCTCGTTTTGGCGGAAAAGCCCCTTTCATCTTGATTAGATGTGTTCAGTGGTAGAGGTGGTGGCCTTTTGGATAACTGGATGGGTAGAATTGCGAAAAACAAAAACTTTACATTTTTTCGAATAACATTCTAGGGTTTTCTAGGTTTTGGTAGGGCTTGTAGGGAACGTAAATGGTGCTTTTATCTCAAAATATCGAATCAATCGGTTCCGAGAACGACTAGAGAACCAAATTAGGTTCAGGAACAAAAACAAGTTATGAAAAATAATCATTTCATACGACCAACTATCGGTAGCAGCTGAAAATTAGTGTGGAATAAAAGGAAATAGGTAAAGAACAGATGTTTCTTTTTTGAACTCGGAAGTAGTTTTTTCTTTGAAGAAAATATGATTACTCGAAATTCCCTGAAAGGAACAATCGAAAGAAGTTAAAGTTCAGTTCAGAATACCGAAACATTAAGTTTCAGAACAATAAATAGTCTGAAAGTTACAAAGCCAAGAATTTAAGAAATTCCTTAAAATCTTATAAATCCTAAAAAATCCAAAAGATCTAAAATCCCACAATCTTACAATTCGAAACTCTGAAAAATCCGATAAATTCGAAGAATTTTCAAAATTTCTAAATTCTGAAAAAACCCGAGAACCCAAAAATTTAAAATTCTATGAAAGGAACATTTCGTTGAAGTTTTCTGCCCAAAGACGTAAAAATTCGGTTTAAGAACAGTAAATAATCTGGAATTCTTAAAAATCCAATAATTTAGGGAAAACTTAAAATCTGATAACCGAAGTCCAACTTATCTAAAATTTAATAATCCAAGAATTTAAACTCCAAAAAAATCACAAAAATCTAAAAAATTTCAAAAATGAAAAACTTCAAAATTCTGAAAAATCCCAAGAATCCAAAAAACGTTCGAAGACGTTTTTAGTCAAATTTTCAGCTAAAATTTTACCTGCTCAACAATCGAATTCTCGCTAATTTATATTTTCCAAATACGGTAATTTCTCTAATGGAAGTCCACCCAAACCGTCGACAGTTTTTTGAAAATATTTCACAGGAATCGAGATAATTAAGCTCAAAGTTGACGGTTTGGTTGAGCTTCTATTAGAGGAAATACTGTAAGTTTTCAAACATTCAGAAGATGTTGCGTTTTAAATTTTTTTAATATCACGACAGAAGTAATGACAGTGGAGTCAGAAACTAATTCTAAGACATCAGAAACAAATTTGAGGCGACGCGACGTCGTAATATTCCCTTCTGAATCCCCCATACAGTTTGTCTGGTTCAAAGTTTTAAAAAACGATTGAGAGACCAAAGAAAATTGGTGGTGAGAAAACTACTTTTGAAACAACGTCTTCGAATACCAATTCGGAATTAATGTGAGAGAAAAAAAAGAAGAAGTGAAAGTAGTTTTTCGAAAAGGAGAAGATGTTTTTTCGTTCGTTTTTCTTGACCTTATATTCAATATTCTTCTTGTTCTTGTCCCCTTTTTCATGCTTTTTCAACAGAAAAGAAAAAACAAAACAAGAGAAAAACAACAGAGAACTTTTGAGATTCTAAGAACTCACTAGGCATTATAGAGTGGAACTTATAGAAGGCGTTGCCCTTGCTAGGGCATTTTCGGGAAAAATGAATAAGACAAGATAAAAAAAATAAAAACTTCTTATTTTGAGTTCTGGGATGCCAAATTTAAAGGATTACATGATATTTCCGAGGAAACTTGAGCCACACTTTTATAGGTATTTTCAGTGAATTGAAATGTGATAAGAGAGAGCAAATTGAGTTGAAAACGGGGGAGGAAACGATGTGTGGACATTCAATGAAAAAAAGAAATATGAGCAATCAGGAAATAGAAAGATCTGGAAATGGGAAAAATGATTCAAAGAAAATAAGGACTTTCAGACTAGAAGGATCAAGAATTTTAATTATTTTTTCCATTTGGCTTTATAGGTCATGAGGATCGAACTCAAAATGAAAGAATTTCCTTCTTGTATCCAAATTAATTATTTTCAGAAGAAACTTGCACGATTATATAGGAATTTAGTTGAAGTCCTTGATTCTTCAGAAACTTGACCACAAGTTCCTCTCTAGAGTTAAATTAGTCAGATGATAATCTCGTGCTACTACGTAACTAGTCTGCACTCAAATTCCCAAGTTACAGAATATTTATATTCGTTTATGATCTACTAAAAAAGTTCATGCAGCAGATGACAAGTTTGCTGAACTTTTGGTCTCTCTGTAAAATACCGTATTCCTAGAAGCCCACCCAAACCATCAACTCTGAGCTCACATATCTCCTTTTCTGTGACAGATATCAACAATTGGTTAACTGACAAATTATTTATCATAACGTCACATATATTTTGTCAGTTGTCAAGTTTTTGATATCTAATACAAGAATCGAGATAACTGAGCTCAAAGTTAAGAGACCGCAGCCGGCCGCGTAGCTCACTATGTATCAGCAAGCAGGCGCTCATGTCTATTTTGAGCTTAAATATCCCATTTTCTGTAAAAAATATCAAAAAATAGTCAACTGACAAACTGTTCATAATAATATTCTTAATATTTTAATAATTGGCAAAATTTTGATATCTCTCAGAGGAATCGAGATGATTGAGCTCAAAACTAACCTTCTGGGTGGTCTTCTTCTAGAAAATACAATAGGTATTTGAGTTTTCTGCGAATCGGGCGATTCGTACAAAACCCGGAAATTTCAAAATACTTCTTCTTTTCTATTGACTCCTCTTCCTTTTTTCAACTTTTCACTTCCAAAACCGGGTACAAAATTTTGTGAAAAAAAAACTAAAAAATAAAAAATATTGCAGCGAACGGTGTTTTCAATACAAAATGATATAGATTAGGTACTAAATAGCTTTCCCGAGAATAGAATCTGTTCAAATTAGAGAAATGAGAATATTTGCAGTCAAGATTATATATTTTCATCTTTTTCTTTGAAAAAAAAACTTGAGCGGATTAAAAAATGGAGAGCCTTTTTCCGGGCTCCATGCCTATGATATCTGTACTTTGTGTTTTTCCGATGAATAAAATATAAGAAAAGGACACATTTTACATAATAAAAATTCCAAAAAAAAAGAACAAAAAAAGTTCTGAAGTGTGCTCAAAAGTACTTTCTTCCAGGGACAGGAACAAATTTGCATTCAGAAAACGTTGTTTCCTGCAAAACTCTTTTTTTTTCGCGGAGGACATGTTTTCTTTAGAAAAGTACAAATATTAGTGAAATGAGCAATATGGTAAGAATAAAACAAGAACAAGGAACAAGAAGTGTCAATATAAGAAAAGGGTTCGATTCATTTCGCTGGCACCGAAACAAATTCAATTTTCCTTTTTTTCGCTTGCATTTCACTCGAATTCGAAATGAAAAGGGTTTCTTTTTGTATATATAAAAAGAGCGGGAAGGAATAGATGAGCATGTTTTTGAGCAGTTCTAGCCTTTTAGTTATAAGAACAGAAGCACATTGCTGATTTTCTCAAGTTCAACAAAAACTATGACGAATTTTGGATAACTGGAGACTTAATTTTTAAAAAAATTGGCCACTGAACCAAAAGCTAGATATCGGAAACATTGAAGATTAAAGTATAAAATTAAGTATAAACATGTCTGATAGTGAGTTATTCAATACCGCGTAGCTCTTGGTGTAAGGAAAAAGAAAAAGAAAGCGCAGAATCCCGTTTTCGTTTCTGTTTTCCGGATTTCGGATTTCGTGAAAATGTGTTCTTTCCCACCACTGATACCTACACATTCACTGAAATAGAAGATGAATAATCAAATCAAACCTAATCGTTTTTTATTCTCATTCCATTCTATTAAACTCTTATATGCATCTAGTTTTTTCCTTCTCCTCTGATTCTTCGTTTCGGTTGTAATCATTGCATGTAATTAGGTCAAATTATGATGCATATTATAACCTAACCGGACATTTTCTTTCATTGTATTTTTATTGGCTTTGAATAGCTATCCGATATGGGAGAAGTACCCGTCTAATCTAGGCTAATCTGGATTCGATCAAGTTTTGAATGAAAGTTCATTTGGAGCCAGTTTGAGATCAGATTGGATTAGTCTTCGAATCAATCCCGGGTAGTCTCAGATAACAATTTTTGAATTTTTTGAATCCTGCCAGTACTTATGAATAAAAAAAAGGATTGGTCAATGATATGATTGAACTGAAGATCGTTTGAAAAGGACTCGAAAATATTGATGACGAATCCTTCTTTTGGATAAATTCTAGAAGTTTGAAAAAACGGAAATGGAAAAAAAATGTGGAAACGTCGAAGTTCTTAACCCGATAATGCAGGGATTACTGTAAGAAATCTTATCAATCTGATAAGAGATCATAAACAACAAGTGAAAAGATAATCAAAGTTGAAAGTTGAGAGACGACTTCTTCTCCATAAACCGGATGGACTTTTATACAAGGCCCTCCATGACCCCTCAGAATAGAGGCTCCGCCCATTTACAAGGTAATTTGTATGAGAGAGAAGCTATGCATCCCTTCTCCTCTCCTTTTCCTTCTTATTCATCTGCCAACATCTCGAAGTAATCGCATCGCAATGTCATTCTCTGTGTCTCTTCGTCTTCTACACTATTCCAAAATTACAGACTCGTTTGGCTATGCCGTTTTTTGCAGATTTCGAGGGATTTAGAGACGCAGAGATGTTCGAATAAGATGTACCACAGAAACCGGAATGAGGAAAAAGGAAGAATACTTTTGAAATGGTTTCTTTCGCTAACTTTTCAGTAAGGAAATGGTCAAAAAGTCTTGTAGAACAAAAGGGAGTAAATTCATGTCTTCTGGAGAAAAAAGTACTGAGAGAAGTTGAAAAAAAAGAAGAAGAGAGCAAAATTAGACAACGTTTAGGGGAATGGAAATAACGTTTCGAAAAGTTGTCCGGCAACTAGAATATTCCATAGAAAAGGGAAAATCCGTTACGTCAGAATCCTTGGGAAAGTGAAATTAGATGTCAATCATCTCAAAAAATTAATTATCAGGGAAGAGACTGGGAACTATATCCAAAAGGCTATAAAACCTAGAATGACTTGTTCAGAAACAGCCGTTAATCAAGAATTTCTAGAAGGCTAGAAAATGTATTTTCTAGTTTATTTTTTCCCCTAACTACGTTCTGGGTGACCAATCAAATCAAATCAAAATATTATTCAAATTTCATGCCAGTAAACAACTTAACCTAATTGAATTGGCTGAAACAAAACAGAGCTATACACGTAGGTAGCACTGAAATTCGGGTTATAGCTAGGATTACTGTAGATATCTTCCAAAAACTTTTATTTTGCTTATCAGAAGATAAGAGAAAGCTCTGAAAAACGAAAATAACAACAACTCCCATGAAATCTGTATAGTAGTTGTATAGAATACTACAATCTCTTTTCTTTATTTTCCCATAGGTGGTGTCATATGAACCATAAACTTGTGAGTTTTGGTCCTCGACTCAATGTGTCATGGGGATTTATTATTTTGGTCATTTGTTCAAGATCTATCGGCAAGAAATGGTAGCTCACTCTTTCAGCAGCTGAAATAAATGACAATATAGTCTTTCAAAAATAACGAACACTTAGATATTTATACCACGAGGAGCAGGAGCGAATATATGTTTTCAGACACCTAGACATCAGTCATAATACAAAATTCGTCGAGCCGCACTGGTACGACTAGAAAAAAGTTAGTGGGGCATCTGATGAGAATATATTTTGACGTCTCTTTGGGTGTCTGGAAGGAAAGGGGATGTTTAACGGTGACTGTCACCGGGATGAGCACATTTTGAAGTTGCCGAATCGTAAAGTTAGCTTTATGATTTCAGTTTGTAGTTAGTCTAAGTTTTTGGAACTGAAAGACTTTTTCTGCAAATGCAGGATGGTGCACAATTCGCTGGACTGCTAAAAACGGGTATATCTTTGACATAAGTATATTGGAAACCCGAAAATTGATAGAAATATAATTTTACGTTTGATTCAAAGTTACTGAAGACTTCAGCCGCTTCCTCGAGTTTAGGTATAGTTATGATTATTCAAAGATGAAATGTTTCTTGCACGCCGTTGCGATTTTTATGAAATTATGCATCTATGAGAAGTGATAATTCAGCTCAAAGAAGATCGAATAATTCAAAATTTGGCCAGTTTGCTATTGAATTTTTGTACTAAAAATTTGAACCTTAGGTTCCCTCAATTTTTATGCTAGTACAAACTCGAGTCCGGATAATTATGCGCCACCCTGTAAACTTTTGTAAATACAGTGTTATATGTATTTTAAGCATCACAGTGCTGATCCCAGATGAAATTGGTTCTAAGAATTCAGTTGGTCAATTCCATATGAGTTTGGTTTGGAATCTCAAATTTAACTTATTACCAGCCAATCCCAGAATCTTAATTTAAAAAAACTGAAAAAAGGAAGATTTCGAAAAGTCTAGAAAATCCAATCTGAAATGTTTTTGGACAATTTCTGAACTTCTCATCAGATTTTCAGTAATTTATTATTCTGGTACAAAAAATCGAAGCTGTGGAAGAGAAATGCTGGTGGCCGTGGGCAAAGGTCCCGCAACGACAACTACCGTAATCTAAAGACACATTTTTAATTTTCCGTATTTATTTTCTTAATTTTGTACTAGAAAAAATAAATAGTCACATAAGACAAGTTCGCTCACATTTGGATTAATTTAATCCATAATCAAATGTAGATCACTGTTCTACTTCTGAAAATATGATTTTCTCAAAACCGAATCCGTTCTCCTCTTTCCCTCCTCCAGTATACTTCGTGACGTCTTCCGAATTTCGACCGCCCTTTTTCGATTTTTATTAAATTTCCCATGCGTATTTTGTTACTCCTTCTCCACTGATTTTACGTCATCTGTTCTTCTGAATTTTATTTACTTGCAGGTGGAATATGCATCCCATATATAGGTTGACACATAATATTGACTTCCTTGTTAACTTTTTCGGGCTGGCTGAAAACGCAGAAAATAGAAAGAGGCAATTTATCATTATTTATTCATACACAACAGAAAAACAGACATTTTGAGAGAGATAAATAAATACATTAACGGGATGATATATAGGACAAAAGAGAGAGGGAAAACAAGAAATCGAAAAGAGAGAGAGAGAGTGAACGAAAAATGATGACAACTTTGGCAGATGAACGATCAGAGACTATTGACTCTATGCCATTGGTTATGACCTTGAATCGGAAAAAGCTTGTATATTTATTGGGTTGTAAGAAGGGCGAGAACGAGATAAAGATAAGAGATAAACAGCAGCTTTGAAGTTGTCATATCATTGGGATGTGAGATTTCAATCAGGCAGTTTCACTTTCCCTTTTTTCTACTGCCCTTTTGATTAGTGAAACCAGCTGAAAATAGATTGACTGACTAGTCGTTAACCGTAATTCTACTTCAAAAATTCGAAAAATCGATATATCAGAAATCCAATTCTAGATTTTCAAAAACTCAAACGTTTGGGATTTTAAAAACTGTTACGATTGAAGATCAGAAAAAAAGTAAAGTTCTAGAGATTTTGGGTTTTCGAATTGCCGCGTTTTTGAATCCAAATCTTGGAACTTGGACTTTTTTCAATTTTTCAATAACTTTTTCAATTACTCAATTTCTCAATTAGTATACCGAGTTTCTATACGGAATTTTCAAAATTATGAAAAGTGATATTTTCTGAAAATTTCAAACTGAAGACACTTGAAACTTCAACTTCTGAATCTCTGGATCTAGATTATCTGAGCTTTCGATTTTTCAAAGTTGTAAACTTCAAAACTTTCAAATGCCTAACCTTCCGAAATTCCAATATTCCTGGGTTTCCGTATTTCTGACTTTCTAAATTTTTGAAATTCTGAACTTCTTAATTTTAAATCCCGAGGGTTCCGAGTTTCCGAATTTACTCCAAATAGAACTAATAAAACTTTTCTATAAAATTACAGGTGTTGTACGCTGGAGGGATAACCGTGATTCCTCTCTAAACCTTACCTATCAGGATCTCAGCTATCAGAAGAAGCGACGCAATGAGTGTTCCCAGCATATGAATAACAAAAATAGAAGATAATTGATTCAAAGTAAAAGATGATTTTGAGGGCACATCAAATAGTGAAAGTTCTGGATATGCAGGAGTGTAATGATTGTCGATTGCCTAGAAATCTTCTGAATTTGAAGAAACATTAGGAAAGACCTACACTGAATGCTGGTAAAACTTTAATTATCATTTCATTCAGTTCGTCCAGATACGGAAAAGTTGGGCGAACGATATATGCAGCTGGGCAGACCTAAATGATGTTACTAAAGTGATACATCTATTCATATTACAGGAAAATCTCTGATCAGAACGAGATTTGAGTGGAAAAGCTCTTGTGTCCAAATTGAAAATTTTGATGAAATCCGCTGTGCTGGATACCATCCAAACCCAACCAGTGGTACTTTTTGCTGAAAAAAAGGTTCAGAAGAACACAATACTTTAAAAATATAAATTTGAATACCGAAGAGACGAAATCCAGCTCATTCAATCTTGTGACATCTCCGTATTCCGGAGGGTGACGAGATAGAATTTCAGAAAACATTGCAATGCATTTCGATGGAGGAATCTCACGAGGACATTCTGGAAGACGGTCCGATGATGGAGTGAAAAGACGGTAGATTCCTTTTCTGGAATTCATAAGGATTCATGGAACCCCATTTATACTTATACCTCAAATTCTCAACCATCCCGTAAAAATCCTCAAATGGCATGTGTTTCTTATCCGAAACAACCATCATTCCACTCAATTCGGAAGTGTATAAATCAACGAAAACATGGAACCAAGCAAGCAGCCAGATGGCAGAAAATAACTGAAAATCAATAATTTGGACTCTTAAGTCAATCTTTGATTTAAGTTGTTTCGGAATTGGTTTTATTTTTATAAATTTTTCTTTGGTGAATAAAAAAAACGTACATGGAATGCGAAGAAAGTTGACTTGTTCTTCACCCGAATCTCCAAATTGAATGTACTGAGAAGAACTTGGGAAATACTATTCTGAATGCCTCTGAAAATCAAAAACAAAGGATACAGAAGACGTCAGGATACTTACGCAGTAAGACCTTCTTTTGATTTAAATTCCACAGCTCTCAACACGAAAAAAGTGGCGGAAACAATAAGAATAGTAATACTGAGAAGAAACCAAACAACCGTTGAGAAAGGACGAAAAAGAAATCCAACGTCTTCTGATTTTTGAGGGTTTGTGATCAGGTAGACTTGATTCACTTCCAATTGTGTTGGATAGGTGAATGTGAGGATACGAGCACGATCTGCTGTCATTCGGAATCGTCCACAAGCCATGTCAATACGACCTTTTTGAATATCTCCAAGCATTCCTGAAGGTCTACTTCTTACTTTAGAAACTTTTCTGTTGTTTTTTCAAAAGTTCTGAAGCCGTATTCGTTACATTAGTGTTCTTTTTTTGAAAATAGAATAAATTCAGAATTTAGCAAATTCGAAACATTACCAATTTATGCATCTTGTTAACATGAAATTCGGATATCCAGAAATTACTAATTTTTTAGGAAATTCGGAAATTTAGAATTTCGGAGCTTTCGTAATCCAGAAATATCGAAAGTTCAGTAATCCTGACATTCAGGTATCCGGTAATGTTAACAAGTTAGAATTTTTTAATCAAAAAATCAGATTTTTGGAGACTCAGAAACTCGGAAATTCTGAAATTTATTTTGAAACTTCAAGTTTAAAATACAGTAAGAGGAAGCCAGGAGGTTGAGTCTCCGTCATTGAATCTCGAACCGACTGATTTGATAATAAGTATTATTATTCTGGTACAAAAAATCTAAGTTGTGGAAGAGGAACCCGTGGCGGAAGATCTCACAACGACAACTACCGTAACATAAATATATTTTTATTTTCTCGATTTCTACTTCTCTTCGCTGAGTATTCTGTTATTTTTTTTCCCCGGAAAATAACTAATTTTAATAGTGAAATATGGCTGAACACACACGAAAATCGAGATAAAAATCCGGAAAATAAAATTATTTTTAGGATACGGTAGTTGTCGTTCTGGAACCTTCGGCCACGGTCTCCGGCGTTTCTCTACCACAGCTCCGATTATTTGTATCAGAATTCTGGAATAATATGATATCTGGAATCTATCTTACCAGTTGCAGTTCCATTCTCCAGGACATGACCAATTTGATTATTGTATTGAACGAATCATATGTCCACTGCAATGCTTTCATCAACATCTCACATTGTTCAATTTCGAGGCCAACCTGATAACCTATTTTGAATGTTGATCCTGTATTCAAAACAAAAAGTTATACTCAACCTTTCATTCCAATACCTTTATTATTGAGTGATGAATCTACACCAATTTTCAGGTGTGGACGAACTCCAGCCATAGTTGAATACAACTATGTTCTCGTGTTCCTTTTTTTGTTCTAGTCTCTCACAAATTCTCGAATTACTCATCACTTCATTAGGCAATATTGGGACGAAAAGTAACAACACAAAACAAGGCACACGATACTTTGCGGGGGGAGGGATGGGGGATGTAAAAATAGAGCTACGACTTACAGATGGAGGAGGAGTGGGATATACACGTAAAACAGAGCAGAGAACATAGTGAAAAGCAGAAACCAGAATAGGAACGGTGCCTATGATTGCAAACGGGAAGGAGATGGAGTTGTGAGGGTAACAACAATCATTCAAAGAAGCAAAAATAAGGTCTCTTTATTATACCGGTCATAAAACAGTTCTAAAGGGGTTCAGTGAGAATCTTGAGTCTGGATGAACGTAATAAGAATAATCTAAAATCTATTATGCCATGAATTATTTCCATTTGGACCTCCTCCTGGCGGACCATGGTTCGGACCGGGTGGTGGTCCGTTTCTCCAAGTATTCATTCCGTCCCGGGGTGGTCCCATCGGTCCAGGTGGTGCTCCCATTGGTCCAGACGGTCCCGAAGGTGCTCCCATCATTCCTTGTGGTTCCGGTCGTCCCAAAGGTGGTCCCATCGGTCCAGGCGGTCCTCCCAATGGTCCAGGCGGTCCCATATGATAACCTCTTGGTGGTCCGTGTGGTGGTGGACCTCCGCGACCCCGAGGAGAATCTGAAACCGTAGGTCAATGTCATGTTTACAAAAATTAAACAATACCTTGGAAGAATGTTGGTGGTCCCATTCCTGGTCCACCTCTTGGAGGGAACCCTCCTCTCATTGGAGGCCCTCCTCCGATCATTGGGGGTCCACCTCGTCCAGGTGGTCCTCCTGGAGGTCCTCCTCTCATCGGAGGTCCTCCTCTCATTGGAGGCCCTCCTCTCATTGGCGGTCCTCCTCTAAATGGCGGATGCATTCCTCTTGGTGGTGGTCCACCACGTCCTCTTAGCATTCCCGGTGGCATCATTCCACGGTGAGGTGGTGGCGGCATTCCACTTCCTCGCCATGGACCGTCATGTCCTCTCAATGGTGGTGGAGGTGTTGCATACATCATAGGCGTTGGAGGCGTTGATTTTCTACCATTTTCAACAACTTCTCTTTCTTCTACCACTCTATCTTCTTTGATCGGAGGTGGCGGAGGAGCCTTCTTCTTGTCTTCGCTTGGCAGCGGAGGTGGAGGTGGCGGACATATCATAGATGGGGAAAACATTGGAGGTGGAGGTGGAACTGGAAGAGGGACACCAGATGGTATTCTGTTTCTCATTGATGGCGGCGGAGGGGGTGCAATAAATTGGGAATCCAATGGCGGTGGTGGAGGTGGCGGAGGGGGAGGAGATGGAGAAGGAGAAGAACTTTTACTCGTTGATCCACCATCTGAACCACTATCAAGGTCCATTTGATCACTATTGCGTCTCCGTCTAGCACGGGAGTTCCGCTTGTTTTTCTTTTTAATACTAGATTCGGAAGACAACGATGGTGGTGGAGGTGGTGGAGCTGAAAATACAAATCAGAAAAGTTATATCCCCGATCTCTGTTTTTGAGAAACGAACCTTGAGGTGGTTTATCCGGTGACGTTGGCGGCACAGGTTGGGAGACAGGAATAGGGTGAGTGGACGGCGCCACCTGCGGAGGTGGAACTGGTTCAGGGACTGGACCAGGGCGAGGTGGCATTGAGTGGGGAGCTGGACTGAGATTGGAAGACGAACTTGGTGGAAGATGCGGATGAGGAGGTGGATTCGAATAGGGACCACGATGATTCATTCCAGCAGCTGATGGATGATCTCTTCTTTCTTCAATCCAGTCAGGTCGTCGTAAATCACGTGGTGCTGGTGGTCCGTTACCCGATTGTCTCGCAATTCTTCTTGCTTCTATTTCATCCATGTCTTTCATAAACCGTTTCTCCATTTCAATCCGCCTTTCCATTTCCATCAGCTTACGCATATCATCTTCTAGAGAATGTGAACCCAGCACATTGGACGCAAGATGCACATTCTCTCGAATATGTCCAGGGCCAGACGGTCGAAGAAGTTCTTGTGGGATCGGGGCTACCATTCCGCGACGAATGGCATCTTCGACGATCTCGTTATCAGTCATTCCGAGACCTTCTAGGTAAGCTGGTCCTCCTCGCTTCATTTGATTTGGAGGTGGCACTAGAACTGGGGGAATAGCAAAGTTTGGATTGATTTGTACTGGAGCAGCCACAGGAATAATATGAGATGGCATTGGTGTGACATAGGAAGAATCTGGTTTGCCTGGAATGGGTGGCACTAGTGATGGTTGGACAGGAATCGACAATGTTGGCATTTCCATCGAAGTAAAGACAGGAGGTGCTTGTGAAAAAATCGGAGGAGGTTTACTGAAATCGATTGATTGAGCCACCGGTATCAGAGGCTCTGCTCCATTTCTTATTCCGTCTAACGAATCTTCCTGATCTATCATTGGATTTTTCTGTTTGTTCTTCTCCTTCTCTGCCTTTTTCAACGCTTTTTCCTCATCTATTTTCTTTTGAATAATCGCCTTGATCTTTTCCTTATCAGCATCAGAAACATCTGGATCAGACATGAAGTCCTTCGCTGATGCAACTATTTCTTCTGTAATTAGGAAAATTACAACTTGGATATTTAAGAATTCAAAACGAACTTATTTGTTTAGCACTATTGACAATTTGAAGAATGAAGTTCACTTTTTTGGCTGCCAAATCTTCACCATTCTCGGAAGCACCAGCTGACGCATGAGGGGTAACCGATGAGCCAGGCCTGTGAGTGTCAGGGTTTTCACTGTCGTCCTTTTCCGCTGACGGTGTCTTTTCTATGCCATTCGGTGGTTTTTCCGAATTCCCATCTCGATCATCCCGATCTTGAGTCTGTCGCCAGGAAGTTTGCATAATCTTCTCTCGTTCCATTTTGAGTAATTGTGCCTTCATTTCTTGATCACACACTCGAACGGAATATTGGAAACGTTCCGCATATTTGGGACGAAGCACTATGATGAGCATAAAGCAGTTTTCAGTAGTTCCAATATTGTATGTGACCGGAGCGAATGTATCTGTAAGAAAGTACAAGAATTAATTACTCTATCAACAACAATAAAAAACTACCATGTAAAATTTCGGATCCTCTGTGTGGGAAGAGAAAGATCGAGAGAATCTCATCGCCGACTGGAAAACTCAGTTGATACACATTGTCATGATCAAGATTGTAATCGAGAACTTTATGATAGCTGTTGGAGGTTCCTGCAGCTGTTAACTTCAACACTGCGAACGCACATGACCTTGTATCGTTCATGGCATTGTTGGATTCAATGAGAAAAGCTTGTATACGACGAGGTGTGTGCAAATTGAACGTTTGATCTTTCAGATGGCGTTCGAAAAGACGGAACAGCGGACGTGTTTCGTCTGTTTGAGCGAAAATTGGTGTGGCAATCGAGTCGAATGGTTCATCAGCCATATAAATGCGAATTGGTAACTCCCAAGAATCCGTAACTCCCAAGGGTCTTTTCTCGGAATCACGCCTTTCGGACTTCCTGGGTCGTTTTTCGGATGATTGCTCTTTGGTAGTTGAAACGTCTGCTTCGAAATCATAGACTGGTGTCATTCCTCCATCTCCATAATCATTGTCATCGTCCATCTCAAGATCTCGTTCTTCCCGTCGTTTTTGCTTCTGTTGCTCCCATGCTTCGCGATCCTCTGTCACTTTTCTTTTCCTAGCTTCTGAAGCACGTCTGTTCCGTTCTATTTCATCTTGACGCATCGCTTCTCGAAGCTCTCGGTTTTTCTCTCTTCTTTTTCGCAACTCATTCTCTTCCTCTTGCTTACGAATCTTCTCTTGGGCATCTGCGAGTTGTTTTGCTTGACAAGTTTTGCAGGTCTTGGAAAAGGCATGGGACATGTGTTCAGCAGTTGTGTCTCTCGTATCATCACCGATTATAGAATCCAATGGCTGAAAACAAATATTGCGAAAATGTTAAAACTCGCAAGAATGAAAAACCAGTGTAGAAGAATAATCGCGAATTGGGTACATAGAACAGTACTCAAAACTTTTGATAATACTGACTTTGTACAGCTCAACGTTTCGCACAGCTTTTTCTAACTTTTCATAAAGACTATTAATCAAATAACTCACATTGCGCGGTGCATTGGATTTCCTTTTCGCTTGGATTGGAATTCCAATCGGTTTTAAATTCCAGTACGAAGGATTTCTAAGGGAATTGGCATCCATTGATGTTAGCTTCTCAATACTCAATCGTTTCAAAATGACTCCTGTGACAAAATCTCTTGCGCTGTCCACATTGAAGTTATGGACAAACTGTTGTTTCCATGCCTTGTATTTTGGGTTGTAACTATCGCGATTGTACCTGACGAAAATCTTCTCCTCAATCTGCTCAGCGAGTTCCCGTATCTCATTTCTATCGATTCCTTTTATTTTCATCTTTTCAACTCGAGTAATCATAGCAGATTCCAATTGAGTTTTGGTAGCTTGTCGCAGCGAATCAACCGTTTCAGGTTTCTTTTTTGGAATAGGTTTTGATAGTGCCGCTTGTTTTCTCGCTTGCTCATTTGCCTTCTCTTTCTCTCGCTCTTTTTCCTTCTCTCTTTCCAACTCCTTTTTTCTAATGACTTCAGCATTAACAGCATCCGGACCTTCTTTGGGATCAACGCGAAGTGGCAGCCAGTGAGGAGAAAGTAGAAAGAACGAAAAAAGTTCTCGAGTATATACACCAGCCATCACAGTTTCTCCAGTCAATGAGTTCATTACTGTAGCAGTTTCACCATCTTGGTTCTAGAAGAAATTAGAAATTAACGGAATATTTTTCTATCACTAACCTTTGAAACACTGTCAACTTTTCCTGCAATGCACTTCACAGAACAATAAATGCTGTGTGCTCCCAAGTAATTCCGCCAAACATCTTCTGACACTGATGATAACCATTTGTTGCAGTTCACACATCTTCTGAAAATTATTTTTATTACAAAATCTAACATCAGCCCAAAACAAACTGTTTTAAGTGAGCAACGGTTGGCGTTTCGTTGAACAATGGTGTCCACTTTCGCCGAGATTCTTGATAGAGAGCCGACATTGGTCTGAAAATTTCTGATTGAACTTTTGATTATTTTGCGATGCGACAACATACATTTGATAATTGAGAAGAAATGGGCAAGCTTCAGAATCGCATGTAAGCAATAGTTCCTCAGGAAATGCATTCAGTTGATTCAAATAGGTAGTCGATTGACCGTATTCTTTCAACAGTTTTCTTTCATCAAGAAACTCATTAAACTCTCTCATTTCGGTTAGAGAAGTTGTAATACAATTGTACTCCTGGAGAAGCTGTTTTCGGGATTTGCCTTTGCAATCTGTTAGCTTGAAATGCGATGGATTGACCTCAGAAACATTGGAAGTGGAAGGAAGATGTAGAGAATCATTACGACGACGTCTGAAAAATAGGAAATCAGATGAAAAACTAAACTTTTTCACTAACTTGCCATCGGTACTTTCTTCATTGTCCTCATCACTTTCTATCACCGCATTTTTCTTCTTTTTACGTGATGCTTGCTCTTCAGCTTCTCTTTTTCTTCGTTTCGATGCTGCATCTTCAGCCTTCCTATGCCTTTCTTCCTCTTCCTTTTTTTTCAGTTTCTCTTGCTTGGCTTTCCGACGTTCCTCCTTTGCTTTTCTTTCTGATTCTTTCTGTTCAAGTTCAGCTGCAGCTTGTGCTTCCTTCTCCAATCGTTTCTTCTCAGCTAACTCGTTTTGCTCAGTACTAGAGCTATCTTCGATTGAAGTTTTCTTCTTTTTCTTCTTAATAATCGCTGCATCTGCATCCGAATCTTCCTCTTCTTCTACAATTTGCGAACTTGAAGGCTCATCTTTCTTTTCCTTGTGACGACGCTTTTCTTTTGCCTTTCGTGGTGATTCTTCGGTTTTGGGCTCTGCAAACAAAACAAAACTCCAGAAACGTATTCACAAACAGTCTCATACCACTTCGCTTCCGTTTATCGTCTTCCTTACTCTTCTTGCTGCTTCGAGATGAGCCGGTATCCAACAATTTCAACAACTCGTTCGCCCGAGAAGCCTTTATTTTTTATTGTTAAAAGAACTAAAAAGTTTCTATTGAAACTAACCGATTCACTGACACTATTTTTCAGTGTGCTGCCTCCTGCCGGCTCGAGTTTTTGCAAATAGTTTCCCATGTGAGGAGTAGATGATTCTGGTTCCATTCAAACTGTACTCAGGATAACGCCCTTTCAAAGCAGGAGAAAAGAAGAAAATGTATATATATTATCGCATTCAAACGATATTAGTATTAAAATAGTATTAAGAAGAGGTAATAAAAAGAAATAACAGCTTCATACATTTTGTTTAAAAACCCGAACGAACATAGTGCAAAATGACAATAAAAATCTATTTTAGTTAATCAGAATCTGAGAACGACGACACGGATTCTCCTGATGATTCATATCCAGAACCTGCCGGTGCTTGTGACGGAGAAGGGTCAGAGCCGCGATGCAAAATTGAAGGATCGATTCCCTCCGACTCCATCTTTTGGATGACTCCAGCTTCAGGAACACCCTGCAACAAATCAATATACCTAAAGTTCTAGTTGTAAGAGATTACCATTTTCAGCATTTTGAAATATTTGGAGTATAATGGATCATCTTTGATTAGAATTACGGAGCTGCTACACTCAGTCACTATAGATTTATTCTTCTCGGTACTGCTAGAGGGGTTCGATGTGTGTAGGGGCACATATTCGATGGAAGCTACTTCTGCTTCTTTCTTATCAATAACTTCTGGTGGTGTTACTTTCAACTCTTTCTGGGAATGCTCTAAATTTTCTTCTTCTAATTTCATTGCAGATAGCTTCGCCTCCATCAGCCGAAGCCTTTGATCAGCTGTATCAAGCGAATGCTCGGCTCGCTCGAGAACATCTTCCATACGATTACCAAAGTTGTTAAGAATCTCGGTCATTTTCAATATCAAGCAGTTGAAGGTGACAGCAGTTCGGTGGTGGTCGATAGGTGGAACCTGGAAAACCCCTTATTGGAAGAGTTTGTTCTGAAGTTGTGCTCACCTTATTCAGGTCAATCTTTGGTTGAGTCCGACTGTCTTGCGTACTACTCATCACGAACTCAGTCTAAGGAGAAACAAGGATAATCACGAATGGTGAGTAAAACCAGAGGTACATATAATATGGTAAAGTAACCTTTCAAAAACCGATGACAAACTTAAATCCCAGTACTTTCATAGCTTGGAAGTAATTGATCAGGCAAAATCATTGATGGAAACTAATTAGAAAATAAAGATCACAAATCGGCAATAAACGTGATATTGCAAGGAAAAAGTGAGAAGAAGCCGCCAGGGCTCGAAGATCAGCGGAAAGAATACTAAATAGACAAAATATGAACACATATGACTATTGATTGGGTTCATCAACAACACGAATTTCTTCAATCGCCTCTATTTGGTCAGAAAGCATTGGATGCGGGTTGTGACGAGGGGTACTTTGAAATGAACTGTCACTGCTCGGTACTGGAGATCGATCAAGTACTGATCCAAGATTTAGAGGAGGGAGACGATCTTCAGGGACTAGAATTTCGTTCAGTGTCTCTACCATCGGCACGATGTCTTCGAGCAGACACTGAAAAGGAATGTTTATTAAGATGTTTGGGTAATTTGATATTAACCTGAATTTTTGAAATATCATCGTGTAGTTGGTTCAGACCATTCAATGCTGTTTTGAAAGCATCGTGTTGAGCCTTATGTGATTGTGTTTCTTCAATAAGCTTTATCATTTTCGCTTCTACACTTTTGCAAATAGCTGGAATTTTGGATTGATCTGCTGCCACAGCTTTCGCATTTAAAGCGAAGTGTTCTTGAAGACGACTCGCTAGGCTGAAAATATTTTTATTATAGACCTTCAGAACAGAAACATGTCTACCGGAAAAATGGTCGCGAGCTGATTTTTTGATGAGTGTACGAAGCACTTTGATTTGATGACGGATCTCGTTTGCCAATTACTGCTGGGATTACTGGTAAAAAGCGGGGGATTTCGGAGAATCGTTTGTAAATTTCGTCATCTTCAAGCTTTTCTTGAGGAATGTTGCCGTCTTTAACTGTGACAATGCCTTTGGATCGTTTTGTACTGGATCGAGTTAAAAAAGAGAATGATGATTGCTGGTTTGGAGGGTTAGAAGATGATGATGGGCCAGAAGTAGACAAAGAAGCACTTTGTTCATTTCCCATCTGAAAAAAGACACTGTCAGTATGGTATTCATTCATTTAGAATTGAAATAAAACCTTGATTTAGTTTTTTGGTGCGTTGATGCTTGGTCCCATCTGGATTTGATCCAATGCCGTCTCGTTCCAAGTTAGGTTTGGATCAGCTGGCTGACGAGTGATGGCTGGAATTGAGTCAGCGTCGACGTCTGGCTCGAACTCGCGCGGGATTTGGATTTCGTTCTAAAAATTTTTTTTTTTCTTATCACCAATTTGAAATGCACTCACCTTTGGAAGTCTTTGGAAAATCCACTCTCTATCCCACTCCAGATATGTGTGATCGAGTCGAACTTCGGATGGAACGAACGACATACGAGGGCTATATGAAAAAAGTGGGAATCGCTGCAAAGAATCTATTGCATCAAACAATCTTCTGAAACAACTGCAAAAATGTTCTCAGCGTTCTATCAACAGACTAGATAGGATAAAAGTATTGGGTTGTTCGTGTAGTGAAAATCAGTATCTAAATTTTATCCAAAAGTATCGCGAAATGATTTCAAATGCGTTTTTAAATACAAACTTTGGCTACTTGAACAACCCAATGGGAAAAATCCGAAAAAATTGCAAAAACGAGACCCCGCAATTTCCGGGGAAAAAAAAATCGGGGAAAAAGTGGGCGGAGTCGGGGGCGGAGCCTAAAATGCAACCCTGGCACGGTTTTGCCGCAGGTTTTTCTGCACATTTGGGCACGGTCATGAGGGGGCGGAGCCTAAATTGCAACCCTGGCACGGTTTTGCCGCACGGTTTTTTCGACTCCGCCCACTTTCCCCGGTTTTTTTCCCCGGAAATTGCGGGGTCTCGCAAAAACCGATACTCGAGAAAGCGCGCTCCATTGAGATGTGGCCGAGTTTGTCTTGGCCGAGAAAAGTGGCCGAGATTTCTAGTCCGCCGGCCGGCAAAAGACATTTTTCAAATCGACTTCAACCTATTTTCGACGTTGTCTTGATCAATATATTCAGTTTTAGCGCATGTTTGAGTCGACCATTATGCGATGAGCGGAGGGAAAAGTGGGACAAAATTATCGGTAAGTTTGATAATCCGTTTCTGCCTCTTCTATCGAATAAAGATAATATTTTTAGTCGTTCCAAAATCTGCAACAAATTGGACAAGGAGGATTCGGAGTTGTATATTCGGCTCAAAGAGAAAATGGAGAGAAGGTCGCGATTAAGAAGGTGAGCTACTGACTATCTTTTTATTTATTTGTGGCTGCTTTCCTGGATTTCTCATATGTTCTTTGAAATATTTTTGTTCTCTTTCCCCTTGGAATTAAAGTTAGCTGACAGAGCTAGGAAATTTTTTTGTCACGTTTTCGATTTTTGGAAAGAAACATCTTGAAAACTTTCACCGAGTCGATTGAATATTCACATGTATTTCTCAGGTCACATTGACTTTTTTCAGATTGGAAATGCAGCTTCACAAACTCGAATCAAGGAGGAAATAAAAACTATGAAATTATTGAGACACAGGAACATCGTTCAATTCTACGAAACTTTCTTCGAAAACGGAGAAACTTATTTAGTAATGGAGCTATGCGAGGGTGGATCACTGATGGATTATGTGAAGCAAAAAGGTCCTCTTGATGACTCCACTGCTGTACATATTCTTCGTCAACTTATCGCAGCAGTAAAATATATTCACGATGAAAACATTCTACACCGAGATTTGTCTGCTGGAAATGTGTTCATCAAGGATGCTACTAAATCGACGATAACCGTTAAACTGGGAGATTTCGGTCTTGCCACGAACCTTGGTCAGCACGGAACAGCCTGTACGATTGTAGGAACTCCAGGATTCATTGCACCTCAAGTGTTTGGTCAAAACTACGATCAGGCTGCAGATGTATATTCTCTTGGGGCCGTTCTCTACACAATGCTTACCAAGCACACTCCTCCAACGAAAGGACCTCCTAATTTGGAAAGTTTGAAAAAAAGAAACCCTAGTGCAGCTGATTTAGTGGAGAGGATGATGCATACAGATGCAAGAAGGAGGATTCAGTTGAAAGAAATTGTTATGACCGATTATGTGAAAGCGAAAATGGGGGAGGCTACCCCTGGTTCGAGAGAACATTCAAGAGACAGCAGATCTCAACGATCCAGAGAGCCTTTCAGATCTTCCCGAGATGGAATATCCCTCGAACGAAGACCTCCCGCGCGATCGTCAAGTCAGCCAGTCAATTCTCGAAGAGACCCAGATGGATATCGTGCGGCCCATGAGGTGAGATGATTGTCACATCATGTTTCAATATTGATTTGTAAATTTTAAGATGCCCACCACTTCACGTACATCTGTTGAACCGGATCGAGCAAGAGTACGACATCGTTTGAGTGCTCGAGGGATCGGTTCTAGCCAAGAAGATGACTTACGGCAGCAAATCTGGCCGATTAGAATGGAGAGACTTGTTGGACAGCGAGTACGTACACCGGGTGGACGATATATAGTAGAGATGAACACGCGATGCCGATTCGAAGTAGTCTCCAAAGGAAATATTGTACTACGAATTCTTGTTGTGGAATACGACCCTCATCTACTAATACAGACCGTCTACGTACATAAAATGTCCAACAGAGTGGAACATGCACGAAATGAAACCGACGATTTGATAGAATTAACAAGATCGCCCATATCATATACATCGTAAGTACAGGGAAAAATTTATTGGTAACGAAATCAACAAAAAAAATCATGATTGCTAATATCCTGGCGCTGTTCTGGGCGTTGGGCAATGCTCACATCCACCACCTGTTCCTGGCTCTCCTGGCGGCCCTGGTTGTCCAGGTCTTCCTGGTTGACCATCTTTTCCGTCTCTTCCTGGTTCTCCCGCAGGCCCTTGCTCCCCGTCTTGTCCTGGGTTTCCTGGCGTTCCTGGAAGTCCATCTGGACCTGGCAATCCAGGAGGTCCTGGTCTTCCGGGTGGTCCCTGCGCGACATTAACTTCATCACATTTTCCTGGCTCTCCATTATCTCCTGGTTGTCCTGGGTCACCGTCTTCTCCCGGTTGTCCATCCTCTCCTGGTTCTCCTGGTTGTCCAGGTAATCCGGGAACTCCTGGAAGACCATCCTTTCCGTTGCGACCAGATTGTCCTTTTGGTCCAATGTTTCCTGGTGGTCCTGGTGGTCCAACAGGGCAATCGTAGCATGGTGCAGAAGTGTCACGCCTGGCTCCAGAATCTTTTGCATCTGTTCCGTCTTCACCGTTCAGCCCAGGTTTACCATCGCGTCCGTCTCTTCCATCCTCTCCTGGGGGGCCTGGTGGTCCAGAAGGACCTGTCTTGCACGAGCAACATTGTCCTCCTGGGGACAATGACGACTTGCTACTGCTGAATCCAGATTCACTGTTTGTGTTTGATTCAGAAAAATCATATCCTGCTTGTTTCTTCACAATAATTCTTCGGCCTTTGATTCCTGATGCCGTTTGCATTCGCTCGTATTGAATAAAGAGTCCCACAGTTCTGTGACGACAGAAATCGATTTCACTATGTAAGTTGGTTTGAATATGCTGCATGTAGTTATAGAGAAGTGGGATGGCAACGATACATGTCAGTGTAGAGACAGTACTGAAAAAGTCTTCTTTTTTTTAGTAAAAACGTTTCACTGTTACCTGATACAAATTCCGAGAAATGCGACTTTTCGAAGCATAGAAGCTTCATGGTTAAGTTCTTTTTCATCCATAATAATCAGACAAATTGAGATGGGATGCTTCGAATTTCATTTGAATTCTCAGCTTTTATGTCGGATTGTTTTTTAACCTCAATATCGGATTTTAGATGTCTTCCCTAGCGATATAGGGCACTTTTTTCTTTTTCTTCAAACGCAGTTTCTTCTCCTTTTTCTCCCGACCAATTTTTTTACATGCGTACGGCTTATCAATGAAATCTATTTTCTCTTCTAACGTTCCGGATAGTTTGTTCCGCGGCGCTTATCTCATTCTCACTCGCTTGGTTTTTGTTCGGTTTTCAAGTTGGCCGGCAGCTTTTTGATTTAACGATTTTGCGAATTGTTGGGGACAGATTCGTTAGGAAGCTTCAAAAGTTCAAATTTCGAGGAAATAAGGAAATAAATTATATTTTACAGGTTATCACAACTACCAAAAGAAGTGATGAACGATTACATGCGGCTGGAAAAAATGATGGTATCTACAATCGCAAGTCGAGTGGCAAAGATCACGCATCGTCGACCTTCACAGTTTCCTGATGCGTCAGCGCAGCTGATGGAAAATGGGGATTTGCGAATACGGTTTCCAAATTCACTGATTGTTCGAAGGAAATCAAACGGGGAAGTTCATAACTATATTGACGGATTCGCAAACAATAAAGAAGAAGTTCGTGGTTTGCAATTGAGCAAAGTTCGGGAAGTTTATGCATGTCTTACTCAACTTGAACAGTGCCTGAGTAGGATGAATCCGACGATGAAAATATTACCGATGGTGTTCAGTGCTGGACCTGATATGTAAGTTTGCCTATATCACAGGAACAAAGAAAGATAAGAAAACATTCAGCGTTGCTACTTACAATAATTCGCCGTCGTCAATCTTGCCTTCAACTTCTTCGCAAGCTTCTCGTTTCCCATTCAGTGAGATCTCAAGCAGTCAACAGTTGGTTCCTCACTCAGCTCCCATTCCCAACAAACCATTGTCATCGCGAACGACGTCTTCGTTAAATGTTAGAAATGGGGTTTCATCAGACGAAAATACCGCTCCGGCCGCAACCCGACAGAAGTACAAAGCTAGACTCGTATGTTCCTTTCTCATCAATCAAAATGTGCTAACAGAAACAATATTTAGGACCCGGTGACAGGAAGGATTGTATCAGTACAAGCCGAAGATAACCGAAAATTGCGTTGTTCCACTAGTAAACCTGATCAATTCATCTTTACGGATCCTTCGATTAGTTCTAGCGAACAGCGGTTCATGCGGAACGGACGAGTCCCTGAACGAGCGTCAGAAATGCTCCACGCGCTTTTGGTGTATATGAAGAAAAAGCAAAACTAATAATAATCTGTATCTATCATTCGAGTGTTTAGTCTTTCAGTGACATATCCGATTCTCATCTCTGTGTATATCATACATTTCAGTTGATCTCTTCTTTTAACTTTTTTTTTGCCTTCTTCCTTTTTTTAATAAAACTCTTATTTTTGATTTTCGTTACTAATTTTCTTTGGTTTTTAAATCCATTATATGTTATCTCATTATCCAATGATTTTTTCCCTATTTCGCCTTATTATAACTGTTCCAGTAATTTGTCGATGGCAAACCGCTTTGGAAAAAGTAATTGGCAAGATGTCGACCGGCTGAATCTGATGAAGGTGTGCCTGAAGTACCAGAAGTGGGACGAACGTTTGCGTGAAATGCGAGCCACCTATCCAAACATCCCGCTAGGATACTTCACGGAGAACGTATGTTTTTGAAATACGGTGAATATCATAATTCAGCTCGTCCATTTACAGTCATGTCGTGAGGAACTAGAGAGAATCATGTCACTGCCAACACCCAACGTTCGACTGGATGTTTCGAATACATTCGTTTACAGTAGGAAAATCATAATGGAGAAGTGGATTGACCATTTGAAAGCGGAAGTGAAAAAGTCCCAAGACTCGGAACTGGAACTGTACTTGGTGAAGCTCAGAAGCAACTTTAGTTTGCTGAAAGAACTTGTTACTCCAGGGATTACGGAGAAGAGAAAGGATGAGCTTTTTGCGATACTACAACCAATTGCTGAACAGAAAAAGAATGATGATTCCTTCAAAAGAGTGATTGGTTCTTTAAACTTGGCCGCCACTGATATTTTGAGTAAAAACCCTGCAATAGATTTATCAAACATCGAATTACCACCTTCAAAAGAACCTGATGAAGAAATGGATACTGGAACCAATGACTTCCTTACACCTGCAACTTCAGCCGAGACGTAAGTTACAACGAAACTTCTACTTGAAATATGTCTATGGTTTTCAGATATGATATGTCGTTCTTCTCTCCTCCTCGAAAAAGACTCACTCTGGCTGAGGCTCTTGCGGAGGCTGTTCCAATTCCAGCACCTCCCCCTGTTCCTGTATTCGAAGAAATGCCAGACGATTTTCTGGAACCTCCCGCGCGGTCACCAATTCGGGAAGAAGAAATGCCAAGTTCTCCGAGAAAGAATGTCGTTCCGGATTCTCCGATAAAAAAGCCAACAGAAGAAACTTCGAAGAAGCGTATTCCGGCAGAGGTTTTGTCAGTCGAATCTTCACAAGTTACGCCGTATACACCTGAACAACAAGCTCTACAATCTCCGAAACAGGATGCATCGGAAGCATCTTCTAAGCAACCAGCCTCATCTCCAAATAAGCAAATTGTGACACCATCGAGTGAACAACAACCGACTTCGAGTGGTCAACCGATTGCACCGTCAAGAACTGCTCAGAGGACTGCAAGAAAGATAGAATCGTCAGTATTGGAAGTAAAAGTTGAAGATATTAAAAAAGAAGAAGCGACACCTTCTCCATTGCTAGATTCCACTCCAGCACCTTCAGAACGGCCTGTTGCTTCTTCTCCGAGCTTGCGCTCACGTGCCCGTCCAAGACATAGTTCACATTCTTCGTCAACCACGAAGAAGAACGATGATTCCTCCGAAACCTTGAAAGAAGAAACTCCTGAGCCTTCAGCAGTTCCACCGAGAAGACGTCTTCAAGAACGATCACAAGAGCCAACAATTCCCGGGTTCGTTCCTCACCTCATTTATATATATAGTTAATTTCATGATCTAAGTTCCTCAAGGAAACGCAACGCTCGTAAACCCCATGAAGACAGTCCATCGATTCCTCCACTTTCTCGTTCGGAAAGTGGCGTGGATTTGCTAGCTGCTTCTCCATTGAATTTGCCGTGTCGCGAAATTGAAGTTCAAACTGAAATCACCATTCGTGAAGCTGTTGAAGAAGTGTCGATTGGCGAGCGACGTCGTACTCGGGGTGTGCAGCAGCCTGTCCGCAAGGGCAGGAAATCACAGGCTCCCACAGAGGCTGCTCGTTCAATGTCTCGTGCATCTTCTGCGTCAACTTCTGTCATCAGAAACCAGACACGCCACATCGCAGTCCAGACAAGTCCTCGTTTTGAGCTGGACGAAAAAGAGATTATTTTATTCCATGTCGACATTCATCCGAAGTACTCACTTCCTGTCGCTGACCACGAGTCGACTTTACAACAAATCAATGTCGAAACTTGCAATGTAATTTGACTTGAAGAAATTTATTAGGTTAAACTTGGAAATTGCAGGAAATCGACAGAGAGAATGCCGCCCGTGCTGAACAAAAAACAGAAGTTGTAGATTCGACAGAAGACGAAGAAATCACAGTTGTCGTTGAAACAGATGAACCGGCCGGAAATAGTGAGATATCTTCGGAATTCCTTGTATAATTTTTTTATTCAGAGCTAAAATCAGACCTTGGATTTGAAGTAGCTTCAGCAATGTCTGATCATCGCTATGTCCGCATCTCTGCTGGTTTGCGCGACGTTACTTCGCAATCACGAAATCGTGATAAAACTGCTGAAGCGGCAATGAAGGTACGCTCAGTTTTGTAAAAGTTGAAATTTTCTACATTATTTTTTTCAGGCCAATCTAATGAAACGCTGGGATACCATAGAAAGACATCCATGCGCCGAACCGTTCAGAGAGCCCGTGCCTGAATGTGAAGAAGAATACGGTTTGGGTATTCACGAAAAAGTCGATTTATCAGCGATTAGAAGAGATATTGATACCGGAGTGGTCGACGGACTAACTTTATTCTTACTTCGAACCTATCGCATGTTTTCAAACGCTGTCATGTTCAATGGGTACGATCATGATGTCGCCTTACAGGCAAAAGATATTCACTGTAGCACGATGAAACTAATGGTACAGGAAATTGCTGAAAAATCGAAGAAAGGCCACCCATGTTCGGTGACCACCTATTCGAGAGATCAGAGTATTGACCAGGAAGGACCTAGTACGCCATTAGCAGAAAGGGAAGTATCGATTCCGCACAGTATCGAAGGATCTTCAACAAAAATTTCTCGCAGGGAGCAAAGCACCGAAGGTGCAGCGACACCCACCGGAAGCCGAAGACTAAAAAGACAAAAACCAGCCAAATAATTGATATTTTTTCGAATGCATTTCCAAATTAACCATATGCAATATTTTGGCCAAGAAACGTTTCTTATATTCCTGCTGTTTCTGATCTTGTTTCGTCCAAATTTGTATTACCAAAAAATGTCTCAGGACTATTTACCACACTTTACGATCTGTTTTATTTTTAAGGAATAAAGGTTTATTCGAAAGTTGCAATGTATATCCAATATTGTCTGTATAGTTCGATCATCAATTTTACTTCATTTTTTCCGTCTTCTTTATGGGGTTATTCATTAGTATTTCTTTGCATTTTTTTGCATTTTTTTACTAATGAATAACCCCATTATATTCAAATTTTTCTTCCTCCTCTTTCTTCTTCTGAGGATTCTGAAAAAAATTTTGAAAACTGAAATATTTATACTTTTTGAAAAAGCTGAAAAACTTTGTCCCTGAATTTTTCGGTCTAAAAGTGTTCAGGTGATTTTTCAGCAATTACATGGATTTCTGAAAGTTGAAGTCAGAACTTTGTACATAAAAAATTATTTCAAAAATTGAATAAAATTAATCATTTTTAATATTTATGCGAAAAAGATCAGATAAAATCCTTAAATCAGTATGATTTTTGAAAATGCTGAAATTTTGCTCCAGGCCTGCCACGCCAAATTTTTTCTTGGTAGATCAAACTTTAATTTGCAGTTCCATTGAATGCCCAAAACATTTATTCTGAATTGTTTTTTTGGTTTCTTGGTGCTCGCTACACTAGTTTATACACTGCACGCATTTGAGGTGCTTCACGCACGCATTCGAGACCCCGGAAATTCCGGGAAAAAAAAAACTCCGGAGAAAAGTGGGCGGAGTCGAGGGC
>NC_013486.2:10057936-10066226 GCF_000004555.2 Caenorhabditis briggsae | reverse complement strand
ACTCACCGTGAATCTATCGGCGTCCACTCAACGGGGCGCACTTGTATCGATTGTTTCCACGCATTGAGACCCCGCAAATTCCGGGGAAAAAAAATCTCCGGAGAAAAGTGGGCGGAGCCTAAATTGCAACCCTGGCACGGTTTTTCTGCACATTTGGACACGGTCATGAGGGGGCGGAGCCTAAATTGTAACCCTGGCACGGTTTTGCCGCACGGTTTTTCTCGACTCCGCCCACTTTCTCCGGTTTTTTTCCCCGATTTTTTCTTTCCCCGGAATTTGCGGGGTCTCCACGCATTCAACCAATCGATACAAGTGCGCCCCGTTGAGTGGACGCCGCTAGATTCACGGTGAGTTTTTCACTACCGCTGCTTCAACTTTGGAATTTTTTTTCTCGAATTCTAGTCCATAAATTTTTTTCTGTTCCATAAATTTTTAGTAAATTGTATGAAGAATATATAGTAAAAAAATGAATCAGATTTTTTTGTCCGTTGTACTTTAAAACGTCGCAGACTGTTTCGCATTCGGTAGTGAAAAACTCACCGTGTATATTCGAAAAAAAAAACACCAATTGACACGATTTCCTGATTTTTCCTTCCTCTCTCGCTATTTATTCGCTGATTTAAATTATTCACTGACTGACCAACTCTTGTAGCATTCAACTACTAGCATAAACCAAAATGGAAGACCTTCACTTTGAAGAAACCGGAAACTTACCAATGCCCACCTCAATGCAACAGCATATGCGTAAGTTCCCTTTTTTCTATGTCAATGTATCTTTTTTCCCTTCAGAAATGAAGAAGCTCGGCAAGCCAATGGATGTTCAGAAAACGCCACTGCGAAGTGGTCTTGGCATGATTGTCAACGAATCGAAGACGCCGGGCGCCAGATCACTTCAGAATTTGGCTTCTGCTCGTAAAATAACCTCGTCCGCGGTGAAGCAGACAATTCCAGCTATCGGCTTTGAAATTTTTGAAGATGGAGTTGACGATGAAGTGGTGGAGAAGAAGATGGAGCCGGAACAGGAGGAGGTGAGGGAAACGCTTTTCCAGTTTTTTAAGTAGATTTAGACGCTTCTGAGTTGTCAGGGGCAATACAAAACGTCAATTTCACAAAATTTTTAGCTTCAATATCTGTTTTCAGACAAAAAATAGTCCATGCTCCCCAATCGACACGGCGAACCGATGCCATTCATTTGATTCACTCGCAGCTGATATTGCCGATGACATGCTTAACATGACAGATCAGGATGTTGTTCTTTTCGACGAACAACCCCTCGGCGACTACATCGATCCACAGCAAATTGAAGCGAACGAACTTGCTTCACTCGGAATTGAGGAATGGAATGAGTATCCACCGATTGATCCGGCTTCCCGAATCGCCGACGATTTCAATTATCCATTGAGTCTGGACGAATTCCATCAAGAGGGTGATGTGAAATTGGAAGAGGCGACAGATTATCCTGAGTTGTATAACGATGTCGAAACGGACACTATGAGTCGTGAGGAATTTCAGAAGATGGTAGAAAGTTTATTGAACAAGTATGAGGACTATAACATCGACGATTTGCTGGCTGAAGAAGCATCTATTCAGATCTAACTTCTCATTTCGATATATTTCTCTCCTTCTCCTACTCTCTCTATCCTGCTCTCTCTCACTCCCTCTACTGGTATTCTTTTCCATGATCTGATAAATGGATTCTGTACAATGAACTTGTAAATATATTTTATACTTTATTTCATAATATTTCCTTAACAAGGCATTATGCTGACTAGAAGGAACCCGAATGAAGAATAGGCAAATTAAAAGTGAGATCAGTGCAATAATAAATAACCGTATGGACATTATTCGGTGGCGATTTGGACTCCAAATGTTGGAGTTATCCACTTAGCCAACCTCGCACGAATTCGTCTTTTTCGCACTGCGACTCATCGTCGAACCACTTCCAAATGTTCTCATACTGGAAAAATGGAATAAAAGTTAACCGCAATTAGTTCTTCAAACTCACAGATTTCGTTGATTCTGTTCCATTGTCTTTAGTTTTCCAAAGAAGTTCGCAAACCCGACAGACACCATTTCTGTAGCCTGGAGAATTCCATGGGGCGGATGTCCAAGTTCCCTTTTGTCTCCAATTGAAATATTCGGAATAGGCGGTTCTGGAATAGGGTTTGAGTAATACTGAAATAAATCTTAGAAAACTAACAAATTCGATTCAAGAGCTCTAAGATGATTCGCCATCTCAGTTGGATTTTTGTAATCGTCCATTGCGATGAAAGAGTTTGGAGGAAGTATACTGAAGAAAGTAGCAAATTTGCAAAGATTAATTTCTTTTTGAATTCTTACTTCTTGTAAATTCGACGTTTCATTACAATTGGAATGCTGGGCACCGAGATTCGATTCCAAATCTTTTCGGTGACATAATCATTACAGATCTGAATAACAACTATTAAAAATAATTGTTCGAAAGTTTGGCCTACCGTATTCTCAATAGCAATATAGAAGGGATACTGTTCAAAGATGTCAAGACATTCCACTCCTGGTGGGCAGATCGTTTTGAGACGTTCGTCGGATGTACACTTCCCAGCAATCGTCACATTGATATGTCTGAAATTTGATAAAGTTCTTGTGAAGAAAAACGTGTTTTCATTATTTCCATTTTATGAGATACCAACAACAACTTACTTTCCGAGCTCCTGCAGAGCCAATTCTCGTTTTGATGTGGTATGACAGTTGGAAATAAGCCCAAAAACTCCACTTTTCGTTTTGACAAATCTCTTCGGCTGAACATAATAACTCTGAACTTTAAAACCTCGACTCTCTGCGACTTGAGTAGAAATCAGGAATGATCCGTACTTGTGAATGGCATCGGAGGAATGAAGATGAGTGGATGTCCAGTTAAAGAACGATTCTGTGAAACAAAGATTATTGTACTATGTTTATAAAGGATTTTTTAAACCTGGCACAGCAAATCGTCCGCTATTATCAGGTGTCTCCATTGAATTGAAAACAAAGACTTGGTTTTCTTTTCTGGTGTTTGGAAGAGGGAATTTCGAAATGTCGGCAGCATGGAATACGACGGCGTCTGCCGAGCTTAGCTGATGTCGATTAGTGTCAATCACACAACGATCCTGATTTTTTTGCTCGTTTAGAAAATGTTCCAATTCATAACTTTACCGTCAGTCCAGGGCAGTCGGAGAGCATCGTATGAGGCACAGTTGAACCGAATACAGTGGTCCAGTAAAGTATCCTTTTTGGGGCCAAGTTTCCGAATCGACTACCGATTCTGTCCTGCGAAACTGTCAAATACAAATGTCGCTGTGGACGAATGGGAACATGAGATCCATCATCATATCCGATGATAGAATATATCATATATACGCCGAGAAATACTCCGATACCCAGTAGCAAATATCTGTAGACACTGGCGGGTCGCAACCTCATCTAAAAAGGAGGAATGGGAAGAGAATATTTATAAACATATTTTCTGTAAGAGGCATGGATGGAAGGATATATTCACTTTCCGGAAAATAAATAAAATGGCTCGTATGAAAATTATCACATTTTTATTGGATTGATATAATTTATAAGATAATTTTCAGATATTTGTATTTAATGAGCTGGTTCGCGATTGACACGCATCCGAGACTCTGGTACATTATCTTTCGCTTCCATCCTTTCTTTTTTGATACGGGTTTCCAGGTTGCTGAGTAGACTTTGAGCTGTCCAAGATACTTCTTCATCTTTTGATCTTTCAGTGGGGAAAGTACGCCCGAGGAGTGATACATCTGAAAATATTTCAAATTCCCTTGCTTATCAATCAGTTAGCACTACCTATGTCCCCTACTTTCAAGTAGCGAGCTAATGGTTGGACTTGATTCCCAAATCCGATACCGTCGCTTAATGTTGTCTTGCTTCCTGTTTCCGCGTTGTATTCTCGATGACTGTTGTATTCTTCACTCATCTGAACGCTCTCGATGGTTGCAGCTGAAAATCGGTAAATGCCTCATAAGCAATAAATTAAATGTGGTTTCTTACAGATTCTAGCCATGTTTGGGAAATTGGTTGGAGGAGCTGCCACTGTTGGCTCTTGTATGTCATCGTTCTCAGTTTTTTTAGTAGACTTTCCAGATTTACGGAATAGACCAGTCAACGGTCGGGTGATATTTTCACTTTTGAATCCTTTAATTGGATCCGTTAGCAAGCCAAATCTGCCTTTTCGACCAGCATCTGGTTCTGATGGACCTTTTGGTTGGCTGCGCGAATTCTGTTCGCTAGCTTCATCTAAAGAGACAAAAGATATTTCGAGAATCGAATATCAACTAAACAGCTTTCACAAACATAAACGTGCTACTGTGCAGAAGTGTATCACTAGACAACAGTTAAAACTTGCAATTGTTATCGTCTTGACGATTCATTTTCCGATTGGAAAAATTATAAATCTTATTTCGAGTTTGTCTGAAATCATTCATTTGGTGTATTACACACTTAAGTTAATTGTATGATTATTAAAATATGGGTTTCATTTTTCAACAATAATTATCTTTTAAATTTCAATAATTTTTCACTGATTCAATTGATCAACGCTGAAATTTCAGTCAAAAAGTGTGTAAACACACACAAAATTATGAGAAACCGCGACGCGTCGACGTGCGTCGCGTATAAGTGGGCGGAGTTTTGATTTCTGCGTCCAATGAGGGCGCACTTTCACCCTTCCTACTGTCTGCGTCTCGTTCTCTCTCCGCCGATGGGTATAAAAGGGGGAGCGTCGCGCGCGCGCGTTCAGTCGCCCAGCTCGGGCTGTGAATGGATGGTCGCTTGCGCTGCGCTCTCATCCTTGCAGCCACCAAATCATTTGGCGGTTTCGATGGTCGCGTGTGCTCAGACTGTTGATGAAATCAAGAAACAGCTTCAAACAGCTGCAGAAAATGTAAGACCTGTCCCTCACACTGAAATAGTTGACAAAAATCGATAATTTCACAATCACAAAATTTGATAAAACTGGGTCAGGTTTTCAAGCAAAGCTTTTCAGGTCGCAAGTAGAATTTACCGTTTATCCTCTCGTTTTCTTCAGTCCCCTTTCTCCTTCTTTTGTGGTTGCCTTTTGAAAATAAAATTTATGAATTCATATTTTTTGTTTGTTGTTTTTAACTGTTAAAAATCCAAAGGATTGAGTGATGAGTTTAAACCATCAGTTTTTCAGAAGCCATTCTGAAAATCTGATTCACAAATTCCATTAATTCAGCATATTTTTTGTGTTTCATTCAATTTATCTCGCTTCAGGATGATCAGACGTTGTGCGAATCACTGCTCAACGAAGTGCGACCGTTGGTGACAACCCGAGAAATTCTAGAGGTGAGATTCGGCTTTTCAAAGCACGCGTTTACACCCCGTCGTCGGACGTGAAGCCGCCCGCTAGAGCCAAGCAAGCAGCCGTCCTTCTTTCTCGGGCGGCCTTGCCCCGACTGACTAGTCGCGCCGATGGAAGTGTTCCTCTCCGTCTCTAACCTCTCTAGCTTCTCTGCAGCATTATGTTTCGTCGCGTGCCTAGCCACTCTCGCCTTGTGTATACACCACGAACTGCGGCAAGGCACGTCAATCGATGAGATTTAACAAACAACCCGCCGGCGTTAGTCATGTAGAAGTAGTATGAGCAGAACGAAGAACGGAAGCGCATTTTTGAGGGAAAACTAATGAAAAAGGATAATTTTTATTTCAGGAAACAAGAATCGGATTCGTTGTAAACCAGCTTCGTAGGCAGTACTTCAAAAAATGGCCAGCTTTGTTGAGGATAAGTCGAGAAGTGATCAAGTCTTGGTCCGAAATTGTATGCGACGAAACCTCAAAGAGACCTCAAAGTGGAGCTTCTTCTCGGAATACAACTCCGAATGTTCTCTCGCCCAGCATGGCAAAGCTCATGCAGCGAGGGATAACTCCCAACACACCGGCAGGAAGACGTGTCACATCTACCGGACTCCAGGGTATTTAATAGCCTCACCACAAGCACATCACCAAAATATATTTCTACAGGTTCACAACAGAGACTCGTGTCGCCATCCAATGGATCCTATGCTCCTCGAAATCAAGTTTCACCTGGCGAAGCTACTCCCGCTACAAATGGTATTCATAAATCGGCATCGGTTGGTGGTGAGCTGCTGAAGCACGCAACAGCATCGCTTTCAACGAAACCAATCACTCCTAAAGAGAACGGAAAACGGAAAGCAACAGATGAAGTTGTGGCACCATCGATTAAGAGGACTAAAACAGCAGCCGGAGCTTTATCGATTTCAGTTTCTCCAGGAATTTCTTCAGCAATGGCTCCTCAAACACCAACGATGTCTGTTTCTGCAGCAAGAAAAGCTGTTCAGAGTACTAGCGAATTGTTCGCTCAGATGAGTGAGACTCTACCTGGTCATATCGACATTGGTTCTGATATCAGAGAACACGAAGAACGGTTAAAGCGAGAACATAAAGACGAAGAGGTATGTTGCAAATTATCAGCTGTGTTTCTAGGGATCAAAATTTTGCTCGTAACGCACCTTCAAATTAAATAATAGAGAGATTTTCAGCTAGCATACAGCCTTCAAGCTTCTGCCAGCTACGGTAGCTTCGGAACAGTTGAGCGAAAAAAGAGAAAGTACGAGCGGAAAAACCAGAAGGTCACTACACCGACCACTCCGGCAGCAGTTGCTTCTCCTGCTTTGCAGACGACTACCACGGTCACGCCTTCCGCCCCAAGTGAGTTGTGCTTCTTTTCTCACTCTTACACACTCCTCACTGCATAGCACGAATTGCACACTACTGCACAGAACGTCATCATTTTGACTCTGTCAGACACACACAATCGTTCTCTCAACAAAATGAAACTTCACGAAAGGTTTCAAAAGTGGTGAACAAATGGGAAAATGGGTATTGAAAATAATGCAGGGATGGGAGTGGGAATGATATTTTGAAAGGAAAGGGACAGAAGGAGGGACAGAGCAGGGAAGTGGATAAGGAACATGAGAAGCGCAGGGGAATGAGAAGAGACACAGATACAGGGAGAGTCCACTGGACCATAGTTACGTGATTGTGAAACGACGAAGACGAAGTAATGCCCATCCAAAGCTTCCAAATCTGGGATTTATGAGCACCGGTCGCCCTGTATAGATATAAAAAATTTAGACTGCGTTCTGAGCTCAAATCTCATAAATTTGGGAACTTTAGACACGTCATAAAAAATAATGGGTTGAAACACATTCATTTGCTGGGCAATATTAAAGATCTGGAAAATAACAAGGCAAAGAGAACAGAGCATTTTTGTAAAAGTACAATACAAAGTTACCATGAAACTCGAAACTTTAAAGCCTTCAAATGTTACATGAAAAAATCAAGAGAGGACTTTTATCACTAAACACAATATGTGTTCGAGAAAATTCTGTATTCTTTCAGCTCCTCCAGAAGGCCATATACCACCGCTGGTCTTACGTTTCAACAAGAATGGGCTCACTTCCACGTCGTCTACTCCAGTTCTCAACTCCTCTGAAAGCTGTTCATCGAAGAAAAAGTACGAGAAGAGCATCCGTTCGATTCCTCGTTCTACAACACCCCCACCAGTGGTCAGGAACCAGGAAAAGGAACGTGAAAAAGAAGAGACGAAACGGGAAAAAGAGCGCCAAGAAGCTTTAAAGCGAAAGATGGAAGAAGAAGAGGAGGACGATGAAGAAGTCGAAGAAAAGCCAAAGCAAGTACTTAGCAAGTTGACCAGCTGGGATTCCTTGATTCCAACCATGGAAGAGTTGCAACTTCGTGTGAAACGTGCCGAAAAGGAAACGAAGAAGGTGGTTGAAAAGACTGCTGGAAAGACTAGAAAGGATCCTACCAAAGTCCAACTTGTCAAAAATTTCCGCCGGCCTATCCTGATTCTGCCGTATCTCGAAAACCCAACTGGGCCGGATTTCTTGTTACACAAGTAAGTCGATTCAAAACTCGTATTATTTGTTCATTATCAAAATTTCAGATATCCCAACAGCCTACAGTACTACTCCGAGGACAATTTCAGATTCGGAGAGAAGCGTCCATCGGCGTAACTTGTGCCTTTTTTCATGATTCCTACCTCATCCCTTATCATCTTTGCAGTTGTTATATCCTTTTTTCTTCATATTGTTATCCATAATTTGCTTCAAAACTCAAAAAAAATCCCCCTTAAAACTTTTCTGAGCAGTGAAAACTGAAAAAGTTTAAAAAATTCAAATGAAACGGGTCACTCTTCTACCACACTTTCCCTTCCCTTTGTTGGGTACCGAGCTCGAATTCG
>NC_013486.2:10015379-10056936 GCF_000004555.2 Caenorhabditis briggsae | reverse complement strand
TATCATATATACGCCGAGAAATACTCCGATACCCAGTAGCAAATATCTGTAGACACTGGCGGGTCGCAACCTCATCTAAAAAGGAGGAATGGGAAGAGAATATTTATAAACATATTTTCTGTAAGAGGCATGGATGGAAGGATATATTCACCTTTCCGGAAAATAAATAAAATGGCTCGTATGAAAATTATCACATTTTTATTGGATTGATATAATTTATAAGATAATTTTCAGATATTTGTATTTAATGAGCTGGTTCGCGATTGACACGCATCCGAGACTCTGGTACATTATCTTTCGCTTCCATCCTTTCTTTTTTGATACGGGTTTCCAGGTTGCTGAGTAGACTTTGAGCTGTCCAAGATACTTCTTCATCTTTTGATCTTTCAGTGGGGAAAGTACGCCCGAGGAGTGATACATCTGAAAATATTTCAAATTCCCTTGCTTATCAATCAGTTAGCACTACCTATGTCCCCTACTTTCAAGTAGCGAGCTAATGGTTGGACTTGATTCCCAAATCCGATACCGTCGCTTAATGTTGTCTTGCTTCCTGTTTCCGCGTTGTATTCTCGATGACTGTTGTATTCTTCACTCATCTGAACGCTCTCGATGGTTGCAGCTGAAAATCGGTAAATGCCTCATAAGCAATAAATTAAATGTGGTTTCTTACAGATTCTAGCCATGTTTGGGAAATTGGTTGGAGGAGCTGCCACTGTTGGCTCTTGTATGTCATCGTTCTCAGTTTTTTTAGTAGACTTTCCAGATTTACGGAATAGACCAGTCAACGGTCGGGTGATATTTTCACTTTTGAATCCTTTAATTGGATCCGTTAGCAAGCCAAATCTGCCTTTTCGACCAGCATCTGGTTCTGATGGACCTTTTGGTTGGCTGCGCGAATTCTGTTCGCTAGCTTCATCTAAAGAGACAAAAGATATTTCGAGAATCGAATATCAACTAAACAGCTTTCACAAACATAAACGTGCTACTGTGCAGAAGTGTATCACTAGACAACAGTTAAAACTTGCAATTGTTATCGTCTTGACGATTCATTTTCCGATTGGAAAAATTATAAATCTTATTTCGAGTTTGTCTGAAATCATTCATTTGGTGTATTACACACTTAAGTTAATTGTATGATTATTAAAATATGGGTTTCATTTTTCAACAATAATTATCTTTTAAATTTCAATAATTTTTCACTGATTCAATTGATCAACGCTGAAATTTCAGTCAAAAAGTGTGTAAACACACACAAAATTATGAGAAACCGCGACGCGTCGACGTGCGTCGCGTATAAGTGGGCGGAGTTTTGATTTCTGCGTCCAATGAGGGCGCACTTTCACCCTTCCTACTGTCTGCGTCTCGTTCTCTCTCCGCCGATGGGTATAAAAGGGGGAGCGTCGCGCGCGCGCGTTCAGTCGCCCAGCTCGGGCTGTGAATGGATGGTCGCTTGCGCTGCGCTCTCATCCTTGCAGCCACCAAATCATTTGGCGGTTTCGATGGTCGCGTGTGCTCAGACTGTTGATGAAATCAAGAAACAGCTTCAAACAGCTGCAGAAAATGTAAGACCTGTCCCTCACACTGAAATAGTTGACAAAAATCGATAATTTCACAATCACAAAATTTGATAAAACTGGGTCAGGTTTTCAAGCAAAGCTTTTCAGGTCGCAAGTAGAATTTACCGTTTATCCTCTCGTTTTCTTCAGTCCCCTTTCTCCTTCTTTTGTGGTTGCCTTTTGAAAATAAAATTTATGAATTCATATTTTTTGTTTGTTGTTTTTAACTGTTAAAAATCCAAAGGATTGAGTGATGAGTTTAAACCATCAGTTTTTCAGAAGCCATTCTGAAAATCTGATTCACAAATTCCATTAATTCAGCATATTTTTTGTGTTTCATTCAATTTATCTCGCTTCAGGATGATCAGACGTTGTGCGAATCACTGCTCAACGAAGTGCGACCGTTGGTGACAACCCGAGAAATTCTAGAGGTGAGATTCGGCTTTTCAAAGCACGCGTTTACACCCCGTCGTCGGACGTGAAGCCGCCCGCTAGAGCCAAGCAAGCAGCCGTCCTTCTTTCTCGGGCGGCCTTGCCCCGACTGACTAGTCGCGCCGATGGAAGTGTTCCTCTCCGTCTCTAACCTCTCTAGCTTCTCTGCAGCATTATGTTTCGTCGCGTGCCTAGCCACTCTCGCCTTGTGTATACACCACGAACTGCGGCAAGGCACGTCAATCGATGAGATTTAACAAACAACCCGCCGGCGTTAGTCATGTAGAAGTAGTATGAGCAGAACGAAGAACGGAAGCGCATTTTTGAGGGAAAACTAATGAAAAAGGATAATTTTTATTTCAGGAAACAAGAATCGGATTCGTTGTAAACCAGCTTCGTAGGCAGTACTTCAAAAAATGGCCAGCTTTGTTGAGGATAAGTCGAGAAGTGATCAAGTCTTGGTCCGAAATTGTATGCGACGAAACCTCAAAGAGACCTCAAAGTGGAGCTTCTTCTCGGAATACAACTCCGAATGTTCTCTCGCCCAGCATGGCAAAGCTCATGCAGCGAGGGATAACTCCCAACACACCGGCAGGAAGACGTGTCACATCTACCGGACTCCAGGGTATTTAATAGCCTCACCACAAGCACATCACCAAAATATATTTCTACAGGTTCACAACAGAGACTCGTGTCGCCATCCAATGGATCCTATGCTCCTCGAAATCAAGTTTCACCTGGCGAAGCTACTCCCGCTACAAATGGTATTCATAAATCGGCATCGGTTGGTGGTGAGCTGCTGAAGCACGCAACAGCATCGCTTTCAACGAAACCAATCACTCCTAAAGAGAACGGAAAACGGAAAGCAACAGATGAAGTTGTGGCACCATCGATTAAGAGGACTAAAACAGCAGCCGGAGCTTTATCGATTTCAGTTTCTCCAGGAATTTCTTCAGCAATGGCTCCTCAAACACCAACGATGTCTGTTTCTGCAGCAAGAAAAGCTGTTCAGAGTACTAGCGAATTGTTCGCTCAGATGAGTGAGACTCTACCTGGTCATATCGACATTGGTTCTGATATCAGAGAACACGAAGAACGGTTAAAGCGAGAACATAAAGACGAAGAGGTATGTTGCAAATTATCAGCTGTGTTTCTAGGGATCAAAATTTTGCTCGTAACGCACCTTCAAATTAAATAATAGAGAGATTTTCAGCTAGCATACAGCCTTCAAGCTTCTGCCAGCTACGGTAGCTTCGGAACAGTTGAGCGAAAAAAGAGAAAGTACGAGCGGAAAAACCAGAAGGTCACTACACCGACCACTCCGGCAGCAGTTGCTTCTCCTGCTTTGCAGACGACTACCACGGTCACGCCTTCCGCCCCAAGTGAGTTGTGCTTCTTTTCTCACTCTTACACACTCCTCACTGCATAGCACGAATTGCACACTACTGCACAGAACGTCATCATTTTGACTCTGTCAGACACACACAATCGTTCTCTCAACAAAATGAAACTTCACGAAAGGTTTCAAAAGTGGTGAACAAATGGGAAAATGGGTATTGAAAATAATGCAGGGATGGGAGTGGGAATGATATTTTGAAAGGAAAGGGACAGAAGGAGGGACAGAGCAGGGAAGTGGATAAGGAACATGAGAAGCGCAGGGGAATGAGAAGAGACACAGATACAGGGAGAGTCCACTGGACCATAGTTACGTGATTGTGAAACGACGAAGACGAAGTAATGCCCATCCAAAGCTTCCAAATCTGGGATTTATGAGCACCGGTCGCCCTGTATAGATATAAAAAATTTAGACTGCGTTCTGAGCTCAAATCTCATAAATTTGGGAACTTTAGACACGTCATAAAAAATAATGGGTTGAAACACATTCATTTGCTGGGCAATATTAAAGATCTGGAAAATAACAAGGCAAAGAGAACAGAGCATTTTTGTAAAAGTACAATACAAAGTTACCATGAAACTCGAAACTTTAAAGCCTTCAAATGTTACATGAAAAAATCAAGAGAGGACTTTTATCACTAAACACAATATGTGTTCGAGAAAATTCTGTATTCTTTCAGCTCCTCCAGAAGGCCATATACCACCGCTGGTCTTACGTTTCAACAAGAATGGGCTCACTTCCACGTCGTCTACTCCAGTTCTCAACTCCTCTGAAAGCTGTTCATCGAAGAAAAAGTACGAGAAGAGCATCCGTTCGATTCCTCGTTCTACAACACCCCCACCAGTGGTCAGGAACCAGGAAAAGGAACGTGAAAAAGAAGAGACGAAACGGGAAAAAGAGCGCCAAGAAGCTTTAAAGCGAAAGATGGAAGAAGAAGAGGAGGACGATGAAGAAGTCGAAGAAAAGCCAAAGCAAGTACTTAGCAAGTTGACCAGCTGGGATTCCTTGATTCCAACCATGGAAGAGTTGCAACTTCGTGTGAAACGTGCCGAAAAGGAAACGAAGAAGGTGGTTGAAAAGACTGCTGGAAAGACTAGAAAGGATCCTACCAAAGTCCAACTTGTCAAAAATTTCCGCCGGCCTATCCTGATTCTGCCGTATCTCGAAAACCCAACTGGGCCGGATTTCTTGTTACACAAGTAAGTCGATTCAAAACTCGTATTATTTGTTCATTATCAAAATTTCAGATATCCCAACAGCCTACAGTACTACTCCGAGGACAATTTCAGATTCGGAGAGAAGCGTCCATCGGCGTAACTTGTGCCTTTTTTCATGATTCCTACCTCATCCCTTATCATCTTTGCAGTTGTTATATCCTTTTTTCTTCATATTGTTATCCATAATTTGCTTCAAAACTCAAAAAAAATCCCCCTTAAAACTTTTCTGAGCAGTGAAAACTGAAAAAGTTTAAAAAATTCAAATGAAACGGGTCACTCTTCTACCACACTTTCCCTTCCCTTTGTTGTTTTTCCCTTTTTCATTTTTTGTGTTCTACTAATATGACATGTGCCCCACAAATCTTTCCATTTCATTTCTTGACATCCTTTTCCCCCGAACAAACCTGGTAATCCTTTTAATAACTGGAAAATGTAAAAATGTTTCGTTGGCTCGAAAAAATTAAAAAATGCTCAAAAAAATCGGTGATCTCTTTCTTTTGTCCCCTTACTTCGCTCCTAGAAGTTCTCCTTTTTAATTGTATTTTTGTTGTCTAGCTGCTGATTCGCTGGATAATGGGACAACAAGTTCTGTCCTGTTGTCAATACCATTTTCTGTAACTATATTCATTTTTGCTTCTTTTCCTTTTCCATCCTTTCCCTTTCTTCTGCTCATTTTTCCTCTTCTTCCCTTTGTGTCCTACTGGTCATACTGATGTTTTACCGCAAACTCTTTTCTTTTTTTCATTTTTCTTTCTAGGTTCTACTGATTTCTTTCTATATATTAGGTTTTTCAATTTTTCTCTCAGTATGGCTGACGCATTTCTTCCCTTCTTTTTCTTTTTTCTCTTGTCTATTTTTTTGTCTTCCCATCTTGTCTGATTCCACTTGAATCAGCCAAACTTTGTTGATGCCTGAATAATTAATAAAACTATAAAAATATGTTGAAATCGTGTGGATCATAAAACAATTAAGAGGAAAAAGAAACGAAACATCTGAAGAATAAAAGATTCACTTTCGCTTTCGAAAAGACATCCTTTCGATGATTTTCATCACACTTTTTTCCTCCTGTTATCAGCTGATAATCAAACAAATTATGCAAGTCATCAACAACTTGAATATATCTCTATTATTTGTAGTTCTAGTACTAATAAAAGCCAATGCTGCTCCACCGAATGGGTCATTTCATTGGAGTGAGTCTTCAGGAAAATCTATTGAGTCTAATATGATTTTTTCTAGTTGACCGGGAAATTTCATGTACAAGTTATGGGGTGAATCGTACTCGTTGTGTCCTGAACCATCCACAATTGGGACCAGAACAAAATCCAGAATGTTTCGACGAAATTGATGCGAATGGAGTTAAATTAAAGACATATTGTGCATTAGGTTGTGAAGAATCGCTTGAGGCTCAATTGGTAAAAAACCCTTCAAATTAGGAATATTTGTGAGAAATCTCAAAATTTCCAGGTCAAGAAAATTCCATCAAATAGCCCTTCCTGTGTCCAACATTACACTTACAACCTGGAAAGAAGACGCCAAGACTGGTCAGTTTTCCAATTGCAGTACTATTCTGATACAAAAAAGGTCAAAGGTCCTACAGCGAAAACTATAGTAACCTAAAAAAATTTTATTTTCCAGATTTTTTATCTTGATTTTCGTTCGTTTTGAGTCAATTTTTTTCACTAGCAAAGTCTCATTTTTCGATTTGTTTGGGGACAAAAAACAGTGATAAACGAACAAATAAGACCTAAAAATAAAAGTATTTATAGGCTACTGTAGTTGTCGCTGTGGGACGCTTTAAAACCGGAATGATACTTCTGGAATTATACTTTTTCAGGTTCCTCTGGAGAAATGGAACATGTGTCAACTCGACAATTCGATTTCATTTGATCTGTGGTACACCTACCAACCCTAAAATTTTTTATAGAGAGAACGAGGAGCTCTTCCTTTATGAAGACGCTGAAAATTAGATAGATACAATTGTACGTTAACGTGAACATTTATTTTCCTTTGCTCTTGTTTTTTATTCGTAAGATTAGAGTGACACAATAAACTATTCTTTTGAATTCTCTCTGAAATATCACCACCAAACAAAAAATGTCAACTCCTCCAGCAACTCCTGTTGCTCCAACTTATGACCCATACTTTGAAGATAGATGTAACTATTTTCCACCATTCTGTACTTTTTTCGATCTCTTATTTTCAGATAAAGTTACAGTACATGTAGAACTATCGCTGTTCTTATTCATAGGCCTTACTCTGGCATTCATCCTAATAATGATTGGTGTGATGATGGGATTCCGTTGGTATTATCGTCAAATGCTTGAAGTTCGACTCAAAGAGCTTCAGCAGACCTATGAGCCAGGAAGAATTTTCTGTGGGATTTTCGATACTTTTTTAAAAATAACTCTAAGCTTTTTCAGTGATCGAAAACGCCGGAAACGAAATCATTCAAGTCCGTCCGGGTCCGCTGTCTCCTCCGATCACTGATCAAACTGAATACAACGTCGTTGCTGGTTATCTTCGTGATGATAAAAGAGGACAACTTTTCTAACTATTTTTCAATCTTTGTTGTTTTCTTTCTTCAATTGTTTTCTCTATTCAATACAAAGTGATAAACGATATAGAAAGAGAAGAAATAGCTCATTAATACATTCTAAATAAAATTATTGAAATTCGTAATTTGCATCATCGTCTTCTATTCATCTTTCCATTCTGGATAATAGTGTTGACGAATACGGTCACAGTAGGCACGAACTCGTGGAAAATCGTCCTCGAGAAGATCGCTGATTTGCTGGCGATACGGTAGATAGAAAACGGCTCCGATTTGACCGAAAACTGAGCAATCGACCTGAATTAAAATTTTAAATATTTTTTCGGGAAAATGAAAGCTAACAGATGTGATGCGGTCTCCGAACAAAAACTTTTTATCTCCTAGAATATCATCGATTGCTCGGATATCTCTTCGAAGCAACTCCTTCTGCTCAGCTATATCCAACTTTCCGAGAACTCCATTCACACGCCTTCGAGCCTAAAATTTGAGAAAGAACTTAGAAGAAGAATAAGTGTTCTTACAATGTTACTGAATGATTTAGCAAGATAGTTGGTGATAAATCCAGGAAGTGGAAGATTGCTGACTTGTCTGGCAAGAAGAAGATGAGCATTGTTGACTGTTTTATCGACGAGAAGAGCACTAAAAATTCAAAGTTTAAAAATATGATCACATAAACTCAAAATATTTACTTAGGAAAGTGTTTAAAAAAATTCAAAAATCTGTCTCTGTGGGTGCTATCTTTCTGAATCAATCTTCGCTTCAGGAACCGATATCTGAATTCCCGATTGACCCATCGGCACACATCTCGGCCGATTTCAGGACCCCTGCACAATTCTTCATCGACAGATAGCGGCCGTCTTCCCCGGGAGGGATCGAACCAGGCTCTCCTTTTTCTTATTCCAATGAGTAACCCCCTACACCAGGCGGTCACACGGAACAAATGGGGAAAAGGAGGGTAGAAAAGGAGAGGGGGGACAAGAGGACAGGTGTTTATGGTATCTATGGACCGTTCTCACTCACTAATTAGTCGATAAATCCACCATTCTCTCCACAGCACGAGCAGTTCCTCTATCTGTGCCCTCGAGTTTGTCGTCGAGGTCAAAGTGTTTCTGAAGTTTCCAAACGATGACTTGAGAATCAGAAATTTGTTGACCATTGAGCTCGATGAATGGAAGAAGCCCGCGTGGAGACTGGCGTAGTGTGAGCCATGTACCAACCACCTGAATTGATATTCGATATTCCGAAAAAGTTAGATTTCTCAAACCTCATGCTTTATACGATTTGCTCGAAGGAAAGTCTCGATTTTCAGACAATATGGTGAAAGATTCGGAAGTCGGTTTGCTGGACGTGGAAACTGGTATAGATAAACGACATTCTCCTTCCAATTCGTTTTCAGAGGTCCCTTTCCTTGTAGACTCGTACTGGCCGCACGCAAAAGCGTACGAGTGGAGAATACTGTAGTCTTCCCCAAGTTGAGAACAGATTGCATTCTGCAAAACTTGGCTCTCGGTGATCCTTTGAAAAGTGGTGTGAGAGGTAAAAAAAAGAAAAAGACTGTGATTTCAACAACCAAATGAAAAGAAATAATGAAAAAAAAAACTTTATGGGAGAGAAGTCAACCCGCTGATGAAAATAACGAAAACGAAACAGCAAAACAAACGAAATCCTAATACATAAGGATAATTTTTAAGAGTTAGCACTTTTATACTCCTCGTATCTTTTCTTCTGTAATTCATATTCTTCCATATTCGCGTGTTGTTGAATAGCATTCAATCTGTATTTGACGCCTTCTTGCCTCCGTTCCTTCTGACGACGTTCATCCCACATTACTGCGACTGAAATATTCGAGTGACTTTTGGTTTTCTCTTGTGAGGAGAACTCAGTGAGTAACGTGTCGACACAAAAATCGATACGATTCGAGTCGACCAGTCGGACTATTGAAGTCGATAAAAATCGTGTCGACTGACACCAGAAACGACACAGTATCGACACAGAGTCGACACGACACGACTCTGTGTCGACTCGTGCCGACACAACCTCGAGTCGACTCTGAGTCGTGTCGTGTCGACTCGGCAAATACTCAGTTGCTACAGGATCAGTTGCTTCCTGACCAGTTGCTGCTTTTGTCTCAGTTGCTATTTTCCCAGTTGCTACGACTCAGTTGCTACTTTTGGCTCAATTGCTCGCATTTTCCGAAATTTCAAAATCTCAGTTGCTACAAAATATCTGTTGCTACAAAAAAACTCAGTTGCTACAATTGACTCAATTGCTACTTTTTTCTCAAATGCTACAAAAAAAGAAATTTTTTGTCCACTGTCGTTTTAATACTTTTCTCGGGACCTGCCGAGTCTTTATTTTCAAAATTTCTCCTTATCTGCATCGTGTTTTTAGCATACATGTGGATGGCCGGGCCGGGCCGGCCCGCTTGCTTCAAAACCCTCGGCCCGGCCCGCTCGGCCCGCCTAGGACAACTTTTCGAAAATTTTACTTTTCAAATGTGCCAATATATTTTTAATAGCACAAATATTAATCCAAATGCATACAACCATCCGAAAAAGTCAATTTAATTGAATTTTTTGCAAAAAAATCAAACTTCATTATTATCCTTGTCTGAGAAAAAAAAGGTTGAGACGCAGAGAAAAAGTGTCTGTGTCTCCACCTTATTTATGTGTGCTATTTAGGCTCTCCGCTTCAATATCGCTACCGTATTCAGACTGCAAAAAATACTCTCTAACCTTTTTTTTCTCACTAGGGAATGACTCACAGAAGATGTGGAGTTATGGGACGAGACCTATATCATTCGAAAGAGGATGAAATTTCATTTTCAAATATATGCTCAGTTTTTGCGGCGGCCTCCGCTAACTCGAGAAATTTAGGTCAGAAGTTTTCAGTAGATTTTGCACTGAAATGCATACGTGAACGCTTCCACGTCCTCATTTGTTTTATACGCTTTGAAGAACCATTGAAAACAGCAGTGGGATGGCTCAGTGGTAAAGCGGCGGGATGGGGAAATGGTACTCTATGGTTCGACTCCTTCATAGTCGAAACTCTTTTTTTTATTTTTTGTTGGTTTTTTATATGACCTGTTTTTGAGCTCAAAAGCTGTTTTCAGCAGTTTTCCATACTCTAAACACCTTTGGCATCTTGTCAAATACAAATTAACCAAGTTTTTGGAAAAAAAATTTCTGAAGAAAATTCGCATGTTTTCATGATCCATACACCTCTTTTCAAATTTTCAAAAAAAAATTTTTTTGAAACACAAAGAAATCTATATTTATTATTATAACGATTATTATTATGTCTCGCTTTTATAGACGGGCGGCGAACGGGCGGCAAGCGGGCGGCTCACCGCCCGCCCGGATGGAAACCCTACTGGAATAATCCCGCCAAGGATAAAAAAATCGGAAAATTTGAAAAGAGGTGTATGGATCATGAAAACATGCGAATTTTCTTCAGAAATTTTTTTTCCAAAAACTTGGTTAATTTGTATTTGACAAGATGCCAAAGGTGTTTAGAGTATGGAAAACTGCTGAAAACAGCTTTTGAGCTCAAAAACAGGTCATATAAAAAACCAACAAAAAATAAATAAAAGAGTTTAGACTATGAAGGAGTCGAACCATAGAGTACCATTTCCCCATCCCGCCGCTTTACCACTGAACCATCCCACTGCTGCTTTCAATGGTTCTTCAAAGCGTATAAAAGAAATGAGGACGTGGAAGCGTTCACGTATGCATTTCAGTGCAAAATCTACTGAAAACTTCTGACCCAAATTTCTCGAGTTAGCGGAGGCCGCCGCAAAAACTGAGCATATATTTGAAAATGAAATTTCATCCTCTTTCGAATGATATAGGTCTCGTCCCATAACTCCACATCTTCTGTGAGTCATTCCCTAGTCAGACAAGCATAATAAGCCAAGGATGAAATTTTTTTCTAAAAACGACCTTAAAACATTTGTAAACACCAAACAATTCATAATTAATTTTTAAACTTTTTCGGTCAAATGTAATTCGGGTTCATTTTTCGGTTAAATTTGTATCTTGTTATACTGGTGTTTTGCAATAAATCTAAATTCAACTCAATTTTTCATTTTCTTCTCGCATTTTCTAACTTTTTTCTAAATAAAACGAAAAAAAAAGTTCAATATCTTAGAGCGCGTTGAAAATGAAGTGTCGTGTCGTGTCGACACGAGTCGATACAGTATCGACACAAATCGACACGACAAGCGAGTCGACACGACACGAGTCGACACGACACGAGTCGACGCGACACGCGAGTCGACACGACACAGTCGACTCTGTGCCGACTTGCGTCGATACGATTTTTCAGATATTTTTCACTTGTGTCGATACGACTCTGTGTCGACACGTTACTCTGGAACTCACAAATAGTTACTGTAGTAAAAATGCAGGAAGCAACAAATACTCGGAATCCGAACCTGTGTTTTGGTGGAGCAGCAGACAGCATCTGAATCAACCAGTGAAGTTGTCAATATCAAGGAAGATATTTAAATAGCCTTATTGAGTTTCAAACTTTGAAAACACTGAAAGAGACCAAAAGCTTAAGAAATTGAATTTATTTTAAAAGAATACACGATTCAGCAGGAAAATGAAAGCGAAGTTTTGTCCCAGAAAAATAAACCAAATCAAGAACTGAACCAAGTATCAATAAGATGTATCACAGGGGAACAAATAGACGGGGATACAACTGAAGGGGGTAGAAGAAGAAAGTAAAGCATGAGGAAAAGAAGAAAAATGACCGTACAGAACATGAGTAAAGGTGGAAAGAATAATAATAACAGTAAAATCTTATTTATAAACCCACAGAAAACAATTTAAACCGAATTGAATAATCAGTTCATATTGTATAAGATGACTAGCTTAATTAAGATAGGTTAAACCGGTGTTAGATCAAATCACAAGAAATCGAAAAAGAAAATGATAAATTGAATAATCGGAATTAGCGATGATCGGGTCTCTGATCTGAATCACCAAGAGATTTTGCCCATGCCACATCATTTAATGTTCGTTTGTTGTGGTCGTAGAGCTGTTTAGCTCTCTGCATCTTGTCGGCAAGACGACGGGCAACATCCATTCGACTGCACCATACATGGATTTGGCGAAGACGTGCATCTTCCATGTCAAGGCTCACTTCTGAAACGAGTCGATATTTTTGAACATATTTCAGATTTAAAAAAACTCACCAATACTGGCAAATGTGTTCTCAAGTGGTGGCTTAGCAACGACACTTTTCAAAAACTTGTAAGCGATTCTCTGGATAACAATCGAATTTTCACCATTTGTCTGAAAACGACCCTCGATTCAATTATGAGTATTACTATAGTCGCTAATCAACTCTCACCTGTCTGCATACGTAACATTGCTTTGTGGAGATAAGCACATACTGACGAACAACGCGATCTACATTAGATGCATCGATGTGCTCTAAGCAAGTTTCCACGTCAAGAAGTTGTTCTCTAGACGAGTATCCATTAATGCGGAGTAACTCCATCTGAGCATGAGCTAGATTGGGATTGTAAGCCGGCAATAGATGATAAAGATTCCGGCATAGACGGGGTGTGCGTACCCGGCTGAAATTGAGAAAAATTAAACAAATGAGCATCTATGGAACCTACAATTGTGCTGTGGCACGTCTTACTCCAGTGGCTGGCATAGCCAATTCCTTCATAGCCGATGCCGTTCCTTCAACAAAATCGAAAACTCCCTGGACTGGTTTTGTTACAGTATCCACAACGCCGGTAGCCACTCCCCAGACCATTCCTTTCATGATTCCACTTTTTCGACTCTCTGATGCCACATTGGTGAACATTGCAGTTGCACCTCCTAATACACCAACTCCCAATCCTTTGACTCCAGAATACAGATGAGTGAGAGGAGTGGATGACGATGAATGCGATCGAATCATATTGTGCCTTCTTTTGAGTTCATGATCTTGATCGAAAGTCAGGGCTCCTACTCCAGAAGCCATCGAAGATGCCACTTTGGACACACTATTCGATAGACCGTATCCAAGACCAGCTACAAATCGTTGAACATCACCTTCGATGAACAATCCTTGGAATGAGTCTTTGAGATCCGTGACAAGTCCAAGTGGGTTTCCAAAAGCATCCAGAGTGACGATAATGCTCAGTGTTTCTTTTTGCAGTTCGGCGAGATAGAACTTTTGAAGAGTTTCTAATAGGAATGATGATGTTTCAAAGTAGTGATATTGTCGGAACGGAGGTAGAGAAACGGAAGCGTTTTCGAATGAAATCAGCTTCATATTGAACTGTTGTTTGAGGAGACGCAGATCTCGCGGGAGCCCTGATTTCGGGACAGTAACAACTGAAATTTTTGGAATAGTAATGCAATTTTTCTTTTTTTAACGACTCACCACTCAAACCAACATGACCAATTTCAAGATCGAGTGTACCAAAATACCACCTTCTAGTTCTAAGTGGATCATGTCGCTCCAGCTCTGTATTGGGTGGTAAATTGAGAGCTCTCTGTTGAACAGAAGAAGAAGCATCCGATGATTGGGCCATTTGAACAACCTTCCACAGGAGAAGCTCATCCAATTGGACACTCATATCACACACTTTTAATCGGAAACAGTCAAACGAATCGTAGTGTTTCATTGAGGTGCAATTCATTTCCAACTTCAAAGCAGGACGACCGGTCACTGGAACACCCGCCGGCAAATCTACCATTTGGTCTTCATAGTTTCCAGCGTCCGGTTGACAGTACAGGACTTGCCATCTATCAGATGAGAGTAACTGATTATCGATTTGAATAACATCCACACTTCCAGTCATCTGATATGTCTTGTCGATTTTCCGTGCGCTGACGACTATCCCTCCAAAATGCGCATAAATCAGTTCTTCTTGCAGACCGTTCACAACCGAAATTCCTAGACCGCCACGCATTGTGATACTGACATCCAAGATAGCTGAAACATTATGATAAGAATTGTTTGAGACCTTCCAGTTACTTACCAAGTTTTTTCACTGATTGGATCATCGGTTCAGAAACAGCTCTTGTTTGGAACTCTCTATCAGTGATTCGGATGACGACAGTTGGTCCTGAATGCAAAAATTCCACTCCCAATGTGCCACTTCCCGGTCGTTGTCTCTGCACTTTCCATATTTGTGTTACTGCTACTCCATCTTCTCCTTTCGGAGCCAACTCGTCAGGACCAACTACAGTAACCTCCGTCTGTTTCGAAGTCATCATTAAATGTGGATTATCAATCAAACAAAGTCTTCCGTCAGGCATCCATGTCCAGCGTTGCCACTTGTTCCTACTCTTGTCTCTTTCCATCATCATTAATCGACCTCCTGCATTTTCGAGAACATCCAGAACTAGTCTTGAGTCAGGTCTCTTCCGATGATTCATACCGACATTCTCAATGCAACCATCTGGGCACAACTTCCATAACTGATTGTCTTCCGTTCGGCATTGTTTATTTAACATAATCTTTCCTTTCTGCATCGTCTCCAAAACCAATTCCTGTTCATCTGTATATCCACCTGTTTTTGATCCACTTCGTAGATGAAAGCTGTGAGCAAGTTGAATGTACGAGTTGTTCTCATAAACCAGTGGTTCAGCTGGTCCAGGAACTCCGATCTCATACGATTTACTACGATTCTCGAACACTTGCAGAACCATCATTTTCTTCCCATACAAATCATCCCATGCATAGTCCACCACACTTTTCGATTTGCAAATTGTTCGAAGATGTGGTCTGGCAGGAGTATTGCATTCTTGCTGATACAACACTGGTACATCGGTCATGTTCTCGATACGGATAGGTGGTGGGTAAAAGTCAGCGTTGGTGAATGTGATTTGGAATACAGCTGAAGTCAGAATGATTTCAACTCGGATGAATCGTGGAGTCTCATCAGCATCTCGCATTGTGACATGGAATGATCCGATTCGATCGATCAGGAACGGACAACTCCAGTGCTTCACATCCGCTCGACGTACACAGAGCATCCGACGAGCAGCATAGTTCTCATTCCAAGTTGTTGATGATTGAGCAGCCAAATGCACGTGTTCCTTTTCTCTCTGAAATTTCAGTACGACATGATTTTGATAAACCTCAACTATACCTCAACTAAATCATAATGACAAACAGACACTGCCACTGATGACTGATTTTGTAGAATAAATCTAGAAGTCAAGAGTACCACTTGCGTATCTTTGTATCTGCCTGTTCCAGGGCGTACTTCAACTCCAATATTGTAATAGAGCGTTGGTTTTGTTTTGTGCTCGACTCTCAACTTCAACGCCTGCACACCAGGAGTGAGGGTGAATTTGTCACTGAGCATTGCCCGATATCCTTTTTCCGAAATGTATGCGTTTCCAACTCTCACACGGCAAGCCTTTGGGCAATTTTCATCAGCGAATGAGAACATTAGTGGATGCCGATCCTTTGCTTTTTCATGTTCTTCCATTTGTCCGGCTGACTCTGATTTCACAGCCTCTTGTTGAATGATGAGCGGAAGGCCAGATTTGTTCACAATCCAGTATGGTACCCATAGTGATACGGATAGCGCCTGAGCAACTCCTCGTCTGACATGACAGTAGATATCAAGAAGATGTCCTTTGGCGTCAACCATCTTTGTGGTGAAAAGAGTTCCTTCTCCGATAGATGCCTTGTTCAGAGTGAGCGGAGTTAGGGAAGTGAGTCGATCAGTAGTAACGCTGATTGAAAGTTCCTTTGTGATATCAACAGAAGTGATGAGCATCGATTTACTTGCTGCGATTGCGAACACGTTGTCTTGGATCTTGACTTCTACATCAATGGGAAGTAGATTTTGTAAAGAGAGTGGGGCGACCAAATGAATAGAATGACCAGGAAGAGATTCGAATTCGTGTTCCGGATAGTACTCTCTGCGAATGGCCGTGCACACCCAGTAGTATCGGTTGAGATTCGAGTCAGAACGAGTTTTGAGTCGTTGTGTTTGATTGCACACTTCTCCAGATATCTTCACATCCTTCCATGATAACCCAGCATGCTCAATCACCGGCAATGGTCCAACAGGATAAGCAGTCAGAGGACAGTGGGCATATTCCAGGGGTACTGATACAACTCCATTTGGTTCCACGCTCATTAGCTCACCGCCTTGTGCTCCTTCAGTTTGTACTGCGATTGGGTGGGGAAGATGATTGGTAACATCAATTGATGATTTCAAAGTTACAACCTTTTTTCCATCATTCTCCATTGTCACTGCAATCAGAAGACGTGCGTTTTTGAGCTCTGGACGAAGTGCTTTGACAACTCGGAAGTAGGTTCCACATGAATCCACATTCACCGGTGATATTTCATCCCATCCAGACACCCTGACTATCAATTGACGAGGTGGTTCTCGTTCGAGATGAGAATACAGTAGGAGACGTGCCGGGAATTCAAAATTCTTCTCTTGTCCTCTTCCAACTGTCATCCATCTTGTCGTTGATTTTCTTTGTTCTGATCTAGCAGACAAAACATCCTCAACTGCTGTTGTAAAATGAACTTCGCAGCCAGTCACGTTCTTCATTGCATATGGAAGATGATCACTACTCGATCGTGTACACTGATTTCTGAAGTCATCCCGTTCGAACGAGGCAAGAATAGCTGGAAGTTTCGAATTCCATTGAATCGATTGTTGGATCAACTGCTCCGTTATGTTGATATTCAACGTGCTTTTAGATTCAGCAACCAACTCAATCGATTGTTTCAGGTCCTTGGTGTTTGATAGGAACCGCAGGATTCGCCATTCTTCAATTACTGGTTCCCAACCGAAAATTCTCTGATTGAAATAGTCCATTGAAATGTGGAACGCAGCTTTTATCCGTTCTCCGGCCTTTTCCAAGCGCACATCTGAACGATTTCGTATTTAGTAAAATGGTGGTGAACCTAATTACTCACTAGCAACTGATAGTCTTAGCAATGGAATCGAATTTGATTGCAAATCATCAAGAATCCATAGATCCGTGTGCTCACTTTGAATCAAGAACTTTGCTATGTCGATTGCTGAAATTGAATATCTCGTTTTTTGTTTTTATCACAATAGAATTACGTTTCGCAGGAAGAGGTGGGACGATGATCGGGATGATCAACTTCTTCTGAACGTCCACGTAGTTTTTTATGTATCCTGTGATGATTGCTTTCAACGCTCGGGAGTCCTTGTAGGATAAGCGGCAGATCATTTTTACAACTTCGATCTGTAAAAGAAACCTCAAAAAAAGAATAAGAAATTCTGAAACATGATAACTAAATTAATTAGAATCCCAAACTTAATATCCCCATATTTAAATTAACATAGTAAGGACTTTTGGATTGGACAAGAACATTTAATAAAGTAGAAAAAACGTTAGCCACAGAACCCGTTCCCAAAATTAAACAAACCTCTGCATTGAATACGGTAGCAGATGATTCAACCTGTATTTGAGAAATTTGATACTTTTAAGATCACAGTTATAATTAATCATCTAGAGACTTTAGACTAGATGTATCCCATCTAACATAAAACGAAAAATACCTCAAGAGCGTGTCTAACTGGAGGTGTTACAGCCATTCCCTTGTTCTGATTCGACTGATTCGACAAAGACATTGGATCGATGTTCAACGATATTGTGATCGAAAAATCGTTCGAGCACAAGTTCCTCGTTTGTTTCTCATTCTGCATGGAACACCATCCTAATCTCATCGACTGAATTTCCAAATTTGCGGAAATGTGACCACCAATATCATTCATATTCAAAACTGCTGTTGTTGAAGCGATCATCGCAAAACTGTTCTTGAAAAATGGATTCTCGAGAAGATATAGATCAGAGTCTCGAAGAGTTATTTTTACAGAAAACGTAGGAGTTGTTGACGATGGAGATTCATGAGCAGAGTTTGGATTACGTTCCACTATCGCTCCTCCGTGGGTTTTAGAGAAAGTCTGACGACGTCCAGATGCAGTGAGCTGGTAGGGAATCTCATCAGTATCTGCAAAAAGTATCAGATAGTTGATTGGAGTTGTGATAATAAAAAGCTTACACTTCGGAAGGAAATCCGTGTAGAGCATCAGAAACTGTTTTAGATCATCAAGCCAATCATACGCCAGGATGACACGAGCATTACAAACAACTAGAGTCAGAACAGGGCATTCATCCTTTTTCATCATTATGTGTGCTTCTAGCATCAGTGACGAGTTTATTGATGTAGTGACAGGAGTTGCCGGTCGAGACTGTTTTCCTGAATCCGTGTGCTGCAAAATCACTGGGAAACAATTTTTAGGATCATTGTTCGTTGTGTCGACAAGTTCGATTCTTTCGCAAATCAGATCCAACTCTGATTGACTGTCTTCAAATGAATCGAAAGAAATTCGAGCTCTCTCTAACTTGACATTTGCAAATGGTTTCCATTCTCCATTCAGAATTGCCTTTCGATTTTCTCCCAGTGTTCTAGGAACTTCTAAATTCAAATCGACGTCTTCGAAAACCATTCGAAATGATAGCGTCGCATATTTCAATCGACTTTCTATCTCAATGACGTCTGTTGGAAGTTGAAGAATTTCGATTGGAATCGTCTCCGGTACAGGGATCAGCGGTTCTCCAAAGTTCTTCTCGATCACTGCTCTCATCAAAACATAGAATTGTGTTGTCATTCTCCATTTCAATCCACTGATTCGAGTGATAATTGTTAAATCCGGTGCATTCTTCGAGAAAACGGAATCTAGATTTCGAAGGAACTTGTTATTCAGATCGAATCTTCGCGAGAAAACATTCGGACTGGTCAGCACGAAAGCAGTCTGCTGGAATGCTTTTTCTCCGATATGCTTCATATGTTTCAAGTTTTGTAAACGATCGACCTGACGAGCTTCGTGAGCACGGACATTTGATAAAATCATGTCACCGTAATCGAGAAGGCAGTCAATTTTTGAATCATATCCATAATCACTCTCCACGGAATACTTGTCAAAAATTTCAGCTTTGAGAGCAGAAAGTGTCTTGAATGTGTTCTTCAAAATAACTGCATCTGCTTGCCATAGCAGAATATCAGGAGACGTTGAGTTCAATGGCATCATGAATGAAGTTGCACACTGAACATCCACATTCAACGAACATTTCGACCGGGCACTCTCCTCAATTTTCAGCTTCTTGCTTTTCGTGACGATGTTCATCAATTCGTTGAACTGCATCCAGAAGTCCATGAGAGCACAAAAGAATCTATGTGTATGTACATAATAAACTTTTTGATTCGACGGCACATGGAATCCAATTGATATGTCACACTCGCGATTCGGATCATCTCCCAGATATTTGACGACGTCTATCACAATTCGTTTGGAGTCATCCAACTTCCGTTTTGTAGTCGGAGCCACGCCGAATCCATTTGACGTATTCTCAAACTGCTCATCAAGCATAATGAGGCGTTCGGAATAGATTTCTGGAAAAAGGTCGATATTTAAATAGACATAGGAAACTACTCAATCCACTTCCAATTTGGAATTTACATAATTTTCACAAATGAACCCATACAAGGGACACTGCTAATTGAATTAGGTCAGAACTTTCATCTATTTAATATGTATGGCAGTTCGAACTTCCGAAAATAAATAGTTGTAACGTGGGAGTCCAATAAATTGGTTTTATATTGTCGTATTTGCTCTAATAGAATAGCTTTTTTGAGCTCAATGGTCTCGGTTCCTATGCAAGATATCGGAAATCTGTCAACTGATAAAATGGTTATCATAATATCACCAATATTTTATCAGTTGACAGTTTTTGAATATCTTTCACAGGAATCGAGATAATTAAGCTCAAACTAGACCGTTTTGGAAACCTTCTATCACATGTTTACGGTTGTCTATGAGTGGCTCACCTGAAAAGAAAGGCGTCGAATCATCGATTCTCAATCCATCGACCATCAACTTTATCGCCAGTGTATTCGAATTACTTTCACTGAGCTCCATTGTCGACTCCAATTCTGTATTCACCAGAGAAACTACTCCCAATCTAGTATGATTTTTTGGAAATGGCATACTAACTCTCCAGTTTCGTGCCCTCAGAGTGCATCCAACAAGGAAAGATGATGTCGATTTGGTTGAAACCAATTGAACCGTACTATTCACATCTTCCGACGACTTCTCATGTTCATCTTCTCCAAGTATACCACCCATCTCCAGTAGAGCTGTCCACGTCCGTCGGTTCATCTGCATTTCCATTTCGTCCATTTCGATTTCGATGGAGCAGTTACGCTGCAAAAATAAGGATATGAGCACTTTGTTTCTTTTTGGCTCGTCATAGACTCCTCTCATTCATTATTCCATCGTGTGTTTCCTCATCAAAATTCGAAGACTTTTATTCACCGCGCACTATATTGGTTCATTCTTTTTTTTTGGCCCCTTCTATTTATAGTGTCTCCAGTGGGAGGCATGGATTACCAAAAATACGAAAATCTCGGAGCCGGAAACACTCCTCCTCCTTCGGTCCCATGTACCCTTTTCGGAGAGAAAAATATAGAAGAAGGTCCAAGAGGTTCCTCATGCCATTTTGTATGCTATTTGACCGTGAAAAATTGCCAAAGGGTTGTCTTTTTTGGTCCAGCTGGTCAACAATTCAAAAAGCCAAACGAATTCGAGAAAAGGGTAAGGAAGCAGGAAGAGGAATTTACTAATGTGTGGTTCATGATAACCAATGTTTCTAAGAACTTACACAGAATTGGAAAAACTGTAAAACCGGTATTAGAAGGACCCCCTATACTGTCAAGCTTGAGCCAATTTACATCGGTTCCTATACAAGATATCAAAATTTTGTCAACTGGTAGAATGTTTTTGATAGTACGATGGACAGTTTATCAGTTCACAACTCTTTTATCTCTTCGACAGGGACCTGAGAAAAATTAAGTCAAAGTTCAAAGTAAGAGAGCCCTTCAATTACAGGTTTTACGGTAACCATTCGAAGTTGCACCAATTTCTAATTCAGGATTCAGAATCATTCTGAGAATTCTACTCATTGCATCTTTTGTCATTTGCGTCATTCGGCAACATTATCTCAATCATTTTATATCATAATTGCAGTGTCTTATATGATGTGGTCAGAAGATTCATTACTTGTATCCAGTTTCTTGTTGTTCTAGTTCTTGTTCTGATTCACAATTTCAAATTTCCAAATGAGGACGGCTGATATACAATATGGTTCTACTAACGCTATAACCCTTCCAGATTATCTGGAAAACAAGTATAGCGAGCATTCTCTGCAATGACATCACATATCCTGCCCGCTTCCTTTCTCTCATCATTCCGCGCGTGCTCAGGACTCCGCCCCTAACCGAAATGGGCGTGGCTTGGCGAGGGAGAGAGGTGGCTCGTTTTTCAAAAGCTCGATTCATTTTGGTGTCACTCTTTTGATACACACAATCGTCTACAGATGTTCTCCTTCCGAAAGTTTTTGGCCTTCATGCTGATCGTCATTGCTCTGATGGCATCATTCTCGTCTGCTCAGGTGAGGATTGAGTTGGGGGTAGTAGAATTCTTCTCACTGAAGTCTGTGTTCTTCTAAAAAATAGCTGCTGCTGTTTTCCCTAGAATCCTCTATTGTTCTCGCTTTTCTAAGCATTATTGTGAGAGATACTATATTTGATTAGTGTTTGTTTTGTAGATGGAATTGCATCGAAAATCAAATCTCTTCAGCTACAGAATTTTCCCGTTCCATCCCATTGTCTGCTTTAAGAATGACGAGAAAACAAAAAACAACAAGATCATTATGCCATTTGACTGCGATGATAACCTGGGGACCACTAAAAAATGCCTTCAAAAACTTGACATGTCTAGTCAGTTCTAGAACTTTGTCTCGTTGTATACGTAGTACTAATAGTGGGACCAGAATTAGTAACCTTAACGGACGGAATGAGATTAGTGTTCGTGCATTACCACTAGAAGCTGTCGTTTTCAATTAGGAAACGTCAGGGTGGTCGACGTACATAGTGTATTAGATTATTGAGCGTTTCAAACCCTGAACAGGTATCGGAGACTTTCTGAATCAATGTAATGACAAATTTTGATCCGGATGGATGTAGTCTAATCTGACACAAAGTAGAACTTTAGGAAAATGAAAATCGACTATTCACATCAATATAATCGTAGGATGAGCCATACATCACCAGATATACAACTTTCTAATTTTTGCAGCCAATCGACGAGGAGCGTCCAATCTTCATGGAGCGTCGTGAGGCCTCTGCGTTTGGAGATATCATTGGCGAGCTCAAGGGCAAGGGACTCGGAGGACGAATGAGGTGAGAAAGGGTTTTTGGTCAACGTCATTTCCTAGGCCTCCAGTTTTCATGTATCAAAATTTCATTTCCGTTCGCTCCGAAGTTAAGTAGCTCAGAGAAAACGCCGTGAAGCGTATTTTCAGAATCAGGTGTAAATACACACCGATTCTATATTTTTCATTTGTCCCCAATTTCGACCACCCCACAAAAGAAAAGAAATTCCAAAAATGAGGAGCATCGTGCCATGCATTTTTGACACTCTCTTTATGGATTCTTTTATTATTTTCTGCTAGTGGACACCACCTATATTCTTATGATCCTCGTCCTCCCCCATATTATTCGTTTATTCCAATTCCAGACAAAAAACAAGCGAATTAATTACAGGTTCGGAAAGAGATCATCTTCCCCGTCGGACATTTCGATGGCTGAGCTGAGGGCAATCTACGGAGGTGGGCCAGTTGAATATGTTCAACTTTAAATTGTCAATCACTTGTGGATTTCTCTACGCATCTTATCATTACTCTCCACCCGAATCAATCTGTGATTTGATCTCCTTTTTCGTTTCTCGCCAAACTCAGAACTAAAAACCAATACTCTCTCTTCTCATTTGTCGTCGATTTGTGTCAGTGTACAGCGTCATAACCGTTTCACTCTTTTTGCGAAATAAACAATTTCTGTTAATGAATTCTACTATTTTGGACGAATCCTAAAGACTAATCTGAATAATGACGCTCCTGCCTTTTGGAACACCCTCGCTCGTATGTGGGTGAGGCTCACCCAATGAGCGGGGGAGTAGGAGAACGCGAGTACTGCTTCTGTTCCTCCATTTTCATTCAGAAGAACCCAAACAAATATGTGGGTTGTGTTGGATACAAATTTGCAGATCAAGCACGAGATGAATAGACTAGTAAATAAAGAGAATCACGAGAATTCATGAACTTCGACACCTACCGTATTCCCTCTATTAGAAGCCCACCCAAACCTATTTTTTTTCAATATTTTATCAGTTAAAATTTTTGATATCTTTGACAGAAACCGAGATAATTAAGCTCAAAGTTGACAATCTGGGTGGGCTTTTATTAGAGAAAATACGGTATCTCTTGGTCCCAATCTTCGAAGAATCTGTGATACTTTAGATTTCATGATCTTCCATTTCTTGCAATAAAAGGAGCTTCCGAGACCTTCTTCCAAATCCAAAGAACCTCGAAAAAGAAAGCCATATTGATCTTCTCCGAAAGATTTATCTGCATGGGTGCTGGTTTGGTATTTTGGGGAATGTAATTCTTTCAAATCTCTCGATAACATCTACATTTTAAATTTGGCTACCGACGCAATATAGCCTTGTCTCGACTAAAATCACCGAGCTCCGAGCTGACGAATCAGCTCATGAGAACGCATACTCTTTGAGATACCATCTTTTGTTTGTACGTCACAAGGTATACTATTCCCGTTTTTCAGAGCTCAACGAACTGAAAACTCCCAGAAAAATCGTGGGAATCTGTTTGAGTTGTTCTTATTATGATATTTTTGTTCGCTTTCAATATGCTCAAGAAATTCTTCAAACGGAGAAAATCAAATGAATAGTTTATACCACCCAGATCGACAAAACTACAGTAACCTCAACATAAAACCAGGTCTATTTTCAATTATCCTACTCTGTTAAATCTTATGATCCAACCTCCTCCTCAATCAATTTCCTGTGCGTGACTTCATTGAAAGCTGCGGTGAAAAATCTTGAGAACGGAAATTAAAAATCGGTTTAAGCTTCCGGAAAACGACAGGATTCTGCGGTCACCTGGTCTTATTGGCGTCAGAAGAATGGGAAACTGATTTGGATTCTGAAGTTTGACGCCAATGGATGAAAAAAACAGGAAGCATAGTTGAAATTTTCAATTGGGCACGTTTTCAGGTTTTGGCATCATGGTTATATTGAAATATGACTCGCCAGGGATTGTATCCAGACTTTTAAGTACCTAATCGTCTTGTTTTTGATATGAAATCATGAATGAGAAGTGTTCAGACATCTTTTTTTCAAAATAAGTCTTTAAATACCCCCCCCCCCCCCCCGATCAAAAACAGACAGATTCAACATAGTTTTGTCCAGTCAGGTGCACATCACTTCCAAAAATGATATCAACTTTCCCGAGGATTGTAGTGCCTTTGAGCAATTATCCTTCTATTTCCAATGAAACGTGTTCAATAACCAATATCCTCTCCCGACTATACAATTTCCTATCAAGTACCTCTCCACCCTGCTGTTCACCACATCAAAACAATCAAAGCCTTATTTTTGCAAACACTTGTTGTGGGAGGCCGAAGAACAACGTCATCGAAATTTGGAAATAGAACAGACAACCTTTGTCGGGTGCAAGTACTCCCGACATGAAGGAGTCCCCGAGATATAATATCATCTTCTTACCTTTTTGTACTTCCTCTCGAACTGCGAGTGCATTTTGTCAGCATAAGTCATCTTTATGGTCATTTCCGGCTTCAGACTATTTGCTCCAGAAGTCGTCGGGATCGGCGGCGTCGGCGCACTCGTCATCGCATGATTGTCGATCGACGTGGCAGATGTAATTGTCATCGTGGTCAGATTCACTGAAAAATAGAATTTCTGGAGGATGAACGAATATACATTTGCTTACATGGTTTGATATAGTCAACAAACGATTCGTCGGGAACTGAAGACGAAACAATTGGATTCAGATAACTGTGATTGGACTTCGACGCATTTGCAGGGACAGTCTTTTCCAGCGACTTGTGAAGATCCGGACAAGAGTTCGATATGGATTTCATTTGCGAAACCTGTGAAGATGTTGTGAACAGTGGATATGTTGTATTCTCAATCATATCTCTCATTTCGACATGTCCAATCGTAATTTTCATCTGAAAAAACTCAGTTTTTGAATAATTTAAATTATCTTTTACATTCGTCAGATGTTGCTCTTTTGACACAACGCTAAAATTCAGTCGCTCCGCATTCAAACAAGCAATTGGTTCTCCCGGTTCCCAAATAGTTGTGGGACGCATATTTCTCTTAGTCCAGCCTCTTCCTCTTACTTCCATCCTTACGGCAGGTAACGCCAAGCTCATTGAAACGTGGGATTCGATAATTGATGCATGCTCTGAGCTAACTTTGACATCAATCAACTCATCATCAACTTCACTGGAACCAACAACTTTTTGGGCTTTCTTCATGATTTCGTCGAATATTGTTGGATCATCGGAAAATAGAGTTGACAATCCTTCAAGTGCTCCTTCCTCATAGACAATACTCACTGGTCGAAGACGGCAATTCACCACATGTTTGACAATAAGTCTAGGGGATCTTCTAATGTAATGCATACTGAACATTGGCACTTTGGTCGTTAGAATATCTTCTCCATCTCTACCAACGGTCAGCAACATCTTAGTACTTTCTGCTGTGGAATATAGAAGTGATTCTGATAGTTCTGCAAGCTTGCTTTTCGGTCGAGGATGTCCTGATCGAAGGCGTTGAACACTCATATCGTTCACAGTGACATCAACAGAAACGTAGTGTTGTTTTGGACTCAGCTCCCATCGGGAACTTACTCCTGATAGTTCCAGCGCAAGAACCCTCTGTTGTTCGATTCCATCACGAACTTCATTATCCACAAATCGAAGAGTCAAGTGTTCAAGTCTCAAAGAAATCTGAGCTAGAAGTGCATCTCTTCGTAGCAGAGTAGAGTCATCCCAAGATTCGTGCAGAACATCGAGAATCTCATCTTCCATTTCCTTCACATTGATATCTTTCAGCTCTCCGACGTCAACATTTCCAAAATCAAATTTATTGTCTTCTTGCTTTTCATCCTGTTCCGCTTGTCCAAAGAACCCCGTGATCCATCCATACAAACCTCCGCTAGCAGGTTCAGCAGGTACCGTAGGTGTCTCCTCTAATATAATCTCGTCTGGTGGTGGTTCAAGTGTTTCAAACGTTTCCTCCGTTTCCGGTACTGCCGCCGTGATCCCCAACTCCTTCTCTTTTTCTCTCAGCAGTTTTCGGAAAACTGTCTCTCTGAAGAGATGCAATTCATGATAAGTGTATTGAGCATCTCTCTCGATTTGCTTCATGATGGCTGTACTTTCGACGGAAGGTGTAGAAGTTGTAGATGAATTATTTGAAACGGGGACGACAGCAAGGACAGTGGAAGGAGCAGCAGATGGATCGACCGGCGCTTGAACTGCATTTGGGTTGGCAATCAGTCCTACTAATCGTTTTCTATATGCTCTGCAGTATGCATTGAATCGAGTCGCTCTCTCATGAGCGAATTCCCACGTTCGATTGGCATTCGTGCGTCTGCTTTCTTCAAGAACTCGATTATAGGCGAATTTCCACCATTCTTTTGCGCTGAAATAGCAAATCGTTCACATATAAAAAGTTGGGTCAATTTTAGTGTTGATTTTTTTTAGCTCGATCTATTTTTTTGAATTCTCTCATGAAAACAAAAACCTACTTTTCTCCAATTGTACAAAGCGGTCTCCATTTTCTGTGATGCCTTGCCCTTTCGAATCGTGCCCATTCTCGATTCACAGCTTTCAACTCTGTCATCTGATGCCTTGTCAATTCTAATCCAAGGACGTCGGGCCTCATGAAAAACTTGAATCTTGGAACTTTGGCTTTCAGTGGGAATTTGCTCGAATTCTTTTCCATTCTTAATTCGGCACTGCACGGTTGAATGATGTACGCATTGGAGGATGATTCTGGTGCTAGAATTTGTTTTAGCTGTTTTGAATCTTCAACATTTTCAGTCATTGTTGCTTTCGAATTCCAATAAATACTGAATCCGGCAAGTTCCAATTTTTTGAAAATATTCGTTCCTTTCTGCGGCTCTGCGAAACCAGGTCTCCAGTGATGATTCGTGGTTTGCACTGACATTTTTTGAATTCTTATTCCACAATTGAAAGTCTGTCCAAGAATCGTCGAGTTATCTTCGTATCGGATATGTACATTGTTCAGAATTAACTGAAAAACTGTGATTTTTTGAGAAGAATTATTTTGAAGCAAAGAGACTCACTTGAATATTATTTAGAACTGTTGAAATTAATGATGCACCCCACCAGGAGTCTTGTGATTCTGGAATCGGAATACCACAGAGATCGAATAAAGCTGTTTTATGTCTCAATTCAAGTTCTTCAAGCATTTGCTCTTTTCTCTGTTGTTCCACTTGCTCCACTGCTTCGACATCGTAACGTTTTTCTCCTGACAATGGGCCAACAATAATCAGAACATCGCTAAGTTTCAAAGTCCATGGTTCTGATCGAAGATGGGTGATTGGAACGGATAAAGTCAGTTTTCCAAGAAGTCCCGATTTGACTTCTAACGGAAGATCCAACTTTCGAAGGGCAGTTTTTTTGAGAGGTACATTTTCCAGTTCCACCTGGCCTGCAAAATAGTTTAAAAATTTTTTCATGACTATGTTGATAGACGATTATCGATTACGATAACGACATCTTCAAAGGCACATGTATTTTTATAGATCTTTTTTCAGTTTCTGTTCATTGGGTACGATTTTTTGAAGTTTCGACAACAAAGATTTCGAAATCTCACCAGATAGAAGAGCAACTGATAGTTGATCGGTGTTCAAATCTTCTAGATATTCTCCGATGTAATTGTTCAGAACCCATGCTACTACATTTTCCAACATCGTTGATTTCTGAATTTCGATTTTGTTTGAAGGGAATTTATTCAACAAAATATCAATCTCTCACTTTCCAACACTATAATACAAAACTCGGCATCAATCCTTCGAACGATGCTTCGAGCCTGAAAGTTTGTTTTTTTATTTTTGCCACGATGATTATTCAGTTCTCCAGTTAACACATGTTTCGATGCATAAATCACGTGAAAACGAGCCACGACTTGTGTACTTTGTTGTACTACCCGACGGACGGCCGCCACGATTCGGGTGGCCGTGGAAGAGAGAAATTTCCCGGCCAGTGAGAAGAAAATCAACAGCGGTGGCCTTTTGTAAGCTGGGGGGCGCATTATCTTACAAACAACGGAAATATACGATTCAGAAGAAACATGGTTACTATAGCTACAAGGAATATAAATCTAAGAACGATATTTATAAATCAACTTTCATTGGATTCGAATCAAACGGCCAATTCACTAAGTGCACTTTCGTAGAAGGATATTTACACTCTAAAAAAACGGAAAAAAATATGGAAAGAACACTAGACAAAAAAGTGAGGGAGTTAAAAAAGAAGAAAACTATTCGAAGGGACGGCATTGAAGATGAGGCGGATACTGACACTTTGGAACTGCCAATTCCATTCGTACAACAAATGCGAATAGTCAGCTTTGAATCTGTAAATAGAATACGCTTTAATTGATTCACAACATGTTGAAATGCATGGTAGATCGTATTAAAGATGCTGTTCTCTTTCCTTCAGATGTTATCTTCATTGTCGTACAGTAAACAGACGATCTTGTGTTTTAATTTTTTCAGTTCAAGACTTGAACTTCAACAAGGAGTTCTCGGCAAAATTTGCTGTCATGATTAGTTTTTTCTTGTTTCAATAAAATATGTTTTTGTTCTCGTTCGACGGCAATTAATCTTTTCAATTTAAAGGCGCATTGTCGATACTGAAGCGAAAACAGCAAAATTTATATGAGAAAAATAGATGTGTCTTCGATTTTACTTAATTCTTTCAGTTTTTTTGCTGTTTGGTTTATAGATCTTCCGATTCATATGAATATGGGGTTATTCATGACATAAAAATGTATTTTTTGGAATTTTTGTACACAAAAATTAATGCATGCATGCGAAAAAATGTATTTCATGTATTTTTTCGTATTTTTTGTATTTAAAAAACAAATCATGCATAACCCCAATAATATGCTCAATTTCCTTATAAAATACGAAAACCGCCAAAAATGGCTCGAAATGAATTGATTTAAAGATACGGTACCGAAGGCGCATGCATTTCCTTAGAACTATTTTTGCTTTAAGACCGGCGATGCGCCTTCAAATAAATGTTTGGCTACAAGGTTTATCGCCTCCGAGCCAGAATCATAAATAGCACTCATTCAGTTTGACTAGGAGAAGTTTTAGAAAAAAAACTTACATTCACTGAGCGTAGTGTCCGTGTTGCTCATACTGATCTCTCATGCGCAAAGCGTGCCATCTTCCATAATCGACCCAGGTGGAGGAAACTGGTTGGTAGCTCCAACCTTTGTAATCCCATCGCTCTCCTTCAAGATGCTTCACACGCTGCTCGATTTGTCTAAAATTCCACAGTTAAATTACAACATCAAAATTGGAAAGACAAATACCTCCATCTAGCGAGAATTCCTTGCTTCTCATAGTAGGCAAGGTTTCTTTCGTGATGCTCAACATCCGAAACTCCGAACCATTTCGCCCACCATTGACGGATTGGGGTGCGCTCGAACTGCCAGTGGTGTGGTGGATTTCCCTGAATGTTTTTTTTCTGCGTTAGGTACAAATTAGAAAAATATAAAATACCTCTGTTGGATAGTCTTTGAGCTCGCAGGTTCCATATACGATGTGATTGTAAGCGAGACAGAAGAGCACAGGGAGGAAACCAATTCCGATGAAGTAGAAGTGGCAAACGTCCTGTCAACCAATAAAAATGATAGTTATCATAACGAAAATAACAATTCTTACCTTGATTCTGTTGACAATCAATTGTCCCGGACGCTTTCTGAAAACGGCGGCATGAGAGCTACGAATTGCAGGAATAAGACTAGTTGACGGTTTCAATAAGAAGCTGCGGCAGGCGCAGGCCGCAGCCGGAGCCATTTTGCTCAACAACGCCATGGTCGCAACAAGTTGAGTTGCCTGAAAATACCGTTTCATTAAGTTTAGCCAAAATACAAACTCTTGTTTTTATATTGTGTTAAGCAGTATGTTTATCAAAACGAAATCTGAGTTTCAATACATGAACAAAACAATTGAAAATAGAAAAAAAATTATCAGTGAAATTGTCTTTTAAAAACGTTGATCGAACAGGCTTGAAGAAGCTTGAACGGGCTAAAAAAATAAGAAACTGCGGCAGGGTGAAGGAGGCGGAGCAAGCGGCCTGTTGCAACGCCGTGGCGCACTTTCCCTTGTTTTTTTCTGGGAATTTTTACACTATTCAGATCAGAACTTTCTGATTTCCAGAAGTTGGGAATGTTTAAAAAACCTTTCACAGTCAAGAAAAATACAAATCAACGGAATTCCGATTCGTAGGTTAAACTTTTCTCCACATATGCATTACTAGGTTGTACATTTTTAGCCGAAAACTTTTCAACAGGTTGAAAGAAGAAGTCAATGCAGAATCTAAGATTGACAAAAAAGGGCAGGTAAATAATTATTACATTTCATTCAGTGAAACAAGACGATTTCAGGTTGCACAAGTAAAACTAACGACCTTCGATGGAACCCAAATGAATGTATACACAATTGACAAAGTTCCGATGCTGTTCGATTTCAGTGAAACTGGAAACATCTATCCGACCATCTTTTACCTGTGGAACAACCCGAAAACGTTTCCGGTACTTGTATGTCATTACCCAGTACTGGAGTACCTGGAAAACGGAGCTGATCTAATGCTACCCGGAGTGATTCGTTCCTCAACATTTGAATTTCCAACTTTCCGAAAAGGAGCTCCCGTTGCAATCGCCTTCCATTGCACAGAGACAGGAACCGTTTCAGGGCCGTCTGCTATCGGATGCTCCCTAATGTCTTCAGATGAAATGATTGCATGTGGATTCAAAGGAAAAGGTGTTCAAGTTCTTCATGTTTTCCGGGATGAATTATGGAGCTTTGGACCAAAAGGATTTCCACCAAATATTTCTGTAGCGGCATGGAATGACTATGGAAATGAAACTGAGGAAGACGAAGATGAAGAGGAATACGAAGGAGATGGACTAGGCAAACCACTCATGACTGAAGTGAAAGAAGTGGGAAAAGAAGAACCGATTCAAGAAGAACCCATGGAAAATCTATTGACAAGGTGCTTCCTGGCTGGCCTGAGGCATAGATTCACAAAAAATTTGTTGCCAATGGACGTTGGCCAATTCTATGTTCAATGTGTGTTATCCTGTGTTCCTGATGGTCGAAAGCTTGACATGAAGAAAACTCGTTTCAAGAAGTTTGCCACATTTCTCGAAGAAATCAATGAGTTAGGAGACGATTGGATTATTAAAATCACACCGAACAAACAGAAAAAGGGAGTGGATCTTGTGACGGATATCAATTACTCGAATAATTTGTTCCGCGATTTTGAAGTATCCGATGAGCAAGTTGTCGACAAAGCACCAGCTGAGAAGAAGCCGTTCGAAGCTCCTACTATTGCGGAGCATTTTTCTATCACTGAACCAGTACTACGATTATTCCCTGGATTTTCTAAAGGAGATTTGTTGACAGTGAAGCAGATCAAGGAGCTGATCACCAAATATGTCAATGATAACGTATCGATTAGTTAATTTGTTTTGTTTGATCATATTCCTATTTACAGAAACTAGCAGCTGGAAAGTCAGTCCGCCTGGATCCCATTCTCTCTTCGATCTCTCGAATTCAATCGGAAACTGCTCACTGGGCTGATCTGATGAAGGCACTTCATGCTAAGATGACTCCCACGTGGCACATTCGTTGGGTGGATGGAAGAGAAATAGTTCGTAAAATCAGTCCGCCAAAGGTTGAGTTCAAAATCGAAAATAGAGCTGGAAATAAGAAAGTTACACTGATAAACGGACTAGCAATGTTTGGGATTGACATTCGAACAATTTGTCAGCAGATTCAGGTAATTTTTATTGTTTAGTAATCATAATGATAATCTTGTTTAGACTGGTGTAGCTACAAGTGTAACCAGCCAATGGGAGGTGCCAGGAGTCGAAGGACCACAAGTTCTTGTGCAGGGAAATCAGATTCATTTTCTTAGTGATCTACTGATAAACTCTTATGGAATCGATAAAAAATTCATCAAAGGAATGGAGCTCGCAGTTAAAAAGAAGAAGTGATAAAAGTTTTAGAATTTCGTTCTTTCAATTTTCGTTTTTTGTAATTTGGTTATTTTTCTTTCCCAGTGTGCTTTGTTATGGTGACTGTTTGTTAAATATATCATCATTAAAAATAAATGTGCTTTTAAGATTTGAGACCGTCGTTTCAAGACATTTGTTTTTTGCATGATTTATATACCGCTCTATTAATTTTCAGTTGTTTCTAATTTCTAATAGTTCAGATGGCGTCCAAGTACATGCAATTGGCAAAAGAAATCGTCAAGAACTTTGGAAACAAGGGCAATTTCGCAGGAGTTTCCGGAGCAGGCAACTGTAGAGCGATTCATGCTGAAGAAGGAAATATTCGAGTGGAGTTTGAAGTGGAGAAGGATCAAACGAATCACTTTGAAACTCTTCATGGCGGTTGCACCGCTACATTGATCGACAATTACACCACTGCAGCTCTTCTCCTTACGAAGCAAGCTAGGCCAGGAGTTTCTGTCGATCTTCATGTGACGTACGTGGCATGAGTGTGTAAAATATTCTAATTCGATCTGTTTCAGATATCTGTCTGCTGCGAAAATTGGAGAAACTCTCGTCCTCGATTCCACTGTTACCAAGCAAGGACGCACTCTTGCATTCACTAAGGTAATTACACTATCAAGTTCTGAAAACTCTTAACAATTTAGGCCGAATTGTATCGCAAGCGAGACAACGTGATGATTGCGACTGGAGTTCACACCAAAGCATTCCCAGCCATGAAAAAGTCTGAATGAAACAATTCGTGTATTTATACAACATGGAAATAGTACTAGTATTTTATTAGATCTGTATAATTAAAGTTAAAGAAAGAATAAAAATTTATCAACGGTTTCAAATTTGAATTCAAATAATACAATGCAATTATGCCCAGAATGACTTCTCATTTCTAAACTGTCTTATTACTAATGACGGAAGCTTCGAGAAATTTGTACTTTGGAGAAAGCAGATCTCCAAATCTTCACTCTCCTCATCGAGTTCTCGTCTCACAACCCATCTGGTCACTGATTTTTGGCATGTCTTGTTTTTGAGCAATCGTAAGAGCTCAGGAATAGGGAATGAGATGACAATGTTGTACATCGATATCCATGAGATAACTCCTTGTTTCCAGTTCTGAAATTTCAAGTTTTCGTTTCTTCTCCTTTGGTGAACTGCTAGTTAAACCTTGAATAGAACTGATAAATCAGAAGCTTTCAACTGATTAGGTCCAATTTCCAACCAATCTCCTTTGAAATATTTCAAGTTCTCTCCAGAAAATGGGCGATAAAAATGTCGTGATTCTTCATTGCCACTTGTAAGGCGGTTTAGCTGAATCTATAGCAATGTTTAATTTGAACAGGCTATTTCGTTACCTTTCCGATTTCCAATTTATTGAAAAAAATCTCTGGAACCCGAAATCTCCAGTCCACAATGAGCTCTCTGCAGCCTAAAGTTTTCATTAACTCGTTGAGTCTCGATACATCACATTCAACTTTTGAGCTTCCTAGTTTTAAGCATTCAATGTTCTTGAACTTTGTCTTTTGAAAAACGGATTCTAGGAATTGAATCGGTTCAGTTTCAATTTCATTCTGAAAGTTTAAAAAAATTAGATGAATGAAAAATGAACTAAAAGATTACCATTTCCAACCAAAGTAGGTCAACTTTTGCACCCCGAAGAAACGGATCAATTTCTTCATGGTGGATAGTGTTAATTTCATTTGATTGGCAAAGAGTGAAGCTTATTTTTTCCTGAAAAATACTATTAGATTCTGTCAAATTCAATTGCTTTCTTACCGGTGTTACAAACATCTGACGAATCGGTATTGGCATCATATACTTTTTATAGACTTTGATAAACTTTTGAACCCTCTTGGATACCGTTTTCATACTTTGAACTGTCCGGAATTCTGTCTATAAGTTCATATTTGTACCTTTAGAATAACATTCATTTTTATTTGTCTCAATTCACATTGTACTCTTTCTTTCATTACAAAAACATTCGCCACCATCTTCCAAAGGGTATTCCCCCGAGAAGAGAATAATGGGAAATCAAGTTGTCAGGTGTTAAGAACTGAGTGTATCATGTGAATGAATGGGTGTCAATATCAGAGGTGTTTTGATGGTTTGATTTTTAATAATGATCTTTGGAGGAGAAGATCAAAATGCGAATAAGAAACGAAAGGGAAGGTGGAAAGATATAAATCGAATACCAAAAGTTCATATTCGACTAACTGTCTGAATTCATGGAAAGAGGATTCAGCAGCTTCTGGCTTCTGAATGTCGCATGGTCATCGGGGTAAACAAGTGAGCATGTGAATTTTTTAAAACTAAAGAATCCGTAAATAGTTTGAAGTAAACACCTTGATTTGAAAGACATACCGAGTTCAAAAAAATTTGGAAGACATATTGGCAAATAAAGAATTCTCGTTAAGGTTCAGACTTTTCGATTACGGTATCTTTTGAACTCTATAAAACTATTTTTTTACTGTCTTAGATTTTCAATTATTTTCCTCAAGGTCTTAAACCAATTCAAAGTCTAGAATAATCTTATGTTTCATACAGTAAAACCTGTATTACCCCTTACTTTCAGCTTCGAGGTTTTATGGTAATTTTCTCAATAAAGTCACTTACCCTTTTCAGAACTTCTAACTGCATCTCATTTGGAAGTAATTCAAAATCAAACATTCTCGTATATCAGAAGCAGAATATCAGAGTCCTACTTTATCTTCGAACCTTTATGAATTGAAAAAAAAAACAGAAAGTGAGAGAAATATCAGGACTCCGCCCATTTCTTAACAAGCGCGTGCTTGAGTTCAAACGCTTAGAAATCTATCTCGGGAGGTTCTTCTTGTCTGACGAACTAAAGCGATCAACATGTTTTATTGGATCATAAAGTTTCTGTTGGGAGGGGAGTGACACAATAACAATAGTGTCTCAATTGATAACTTTCAGAACCTATTTTAAAGATCTGATGTTGAATTATTAAAAGAGATAACATAAACACTTCATGTTTACACACAGAATGTTCTTGAAAAGAACATTGGAACATAATCAGAGAACCAGAGACAACTGTGCATGACAAAACAACTATTTGAAAGTTTCAATTTAATTATGAGATGAGAAGATTGACAATTGTACCGGGATCAGGGCTGGGATTTTACGGTTTCTACGGATTTTACGGCATTTTGAGACAACCGTGAAATTGTTTCCGTAAAATCTGTAAAAACCGTAAAATTAGCGAAATGACAGGTTTTGGCAAGCAAAACCTAATTTTTTCAATGTTGGCGCTATTTCAGGTATGTATCTTTGCGGAATTTCAATTCAATAATTTGAAAGCTATGCATTGTCACACAGTACCAAAGTTTTTGAAAAATGCCAAAAAATGCCTTTGGAAATTCGATCATCGCTCAGAAGTAGAATTTTGAGATTTTTGGTGATAAAAGTGTGACAATGCATGTTTTCCGAATTATTGAATTGAAGTTACATACCTAAATAAGCGCCGAACTTGAAAAATAGGTTTTGCTTGCCAAAAACAGTAATTTTCCAAGTTTTACGGTTTTTACGGATTTTACGGACATTTCCGGTTTTTCAATCCGTAAATTTTACGTTTTACGGGTTCGTAAAAAAAAAATTTTACGCCCGGCCCTGACCGGGACCACTCTAATAGAGTGCCACCCAGACCGTCAACTACAAGCTTATATCTCGCTTTTTGTGAAAGATAACAAAAAGTTATCAATGGATAAAATGTTTTCGATATTATGTTAAACATTTTATTAGTTGACAAATTTTTATTATCATTCACATGAACTGAGATATGTGAGCTTAAAGGGGAGGTCTGGGCGCCACTGTCGAAAAAACTAAGAGAACCTTATCGACACAATAAGTATGAAATATTCCAGGCGACATCTCTTCTAGAAGAAATGATAGGAAAAAGTCGTCAACTACAAAAATAAAGCTCTAGTTTTGTTTGCTTCATCTTGATATTTTCAGAAAAATACCGTGAGTATTAACTGGTTTTGTAGTTAATAAAATGCAACTTTTTCGGAATGAAACTATGAAGCACATCGTTTTTGAATTGCACATCGTTTAAGAATTACATGAAAGCCGCTAAAGAAAACCTAATGTTCAAAACTTTTCCGTAATCTTGAATAGTTTATTAAGATCTTAGCTTAGAAAAGTAATTATTCCGACGTTTTCCTGATTTACACATATCGTTGGAAGTTATCGTTCTTAGATAGCTCATAACTTGGCTCATTGTACACTCTAGAAGCTGAAATCAGTCTCAAACATGATCATTTTTGGCCTTTTATTCATTTCAGCAGAAAAAACGAAGAAAATAACCAAACTCTTCCAAATCGTCTTTTTTCTGAAAACGCATTTCCTTTGTTTGCCTCTCCTCCATTACAAGAGAGAAAAGTGGGCGGAGTCGGCACGCGTGCAAAGTATAGTGGACGGCGGAACCCGTGAAGTGTCGGCTGCTGCGAAAGTACACCTCTCGGCAAGCTCGCGTCGCCACTGGCAGTGATGATCACAAATCCGTGTTTCTGACAAGCGTTTGACGATAGAAAACCGGCTGAGCCAACCTATAAAAACCTGTGAACGATGATTTTGAGAAAAGGAAATTTTTTCCCCAACAATTACCGTAAAAACTTTAGTATAACGCCACCTGTAATTCAACGCCCCCTCTAATACAACGCCACCGACAAACCACCTCTGAATCATTGATGGTTGCAATGAACTTTTTGAATTGTTCGAATAATTTTAATTACTTGTCCCTATTGTTTTTTGTTTTTTACTGTTTTCCCGGTGAACATGGAAGATTCTGAAGAACCATTGGCCGTTTAAAGCTCGGGGATCAAGTGAAAAATTTTTCTTCGAAAAATAGAACGCCACCCTCTAATAGAACGCCACCTGAAGTCCCCTCCGAAAAATAGAGCGCCATGGCGCTATATTACAGTTTTTACGGTAAATTAAATTTCTGGAAAAATAACCGGCGAATATATTTTTAAGTCACTGCAGTTCTCTTCCACAATTCCTATCTTTCGTACCAAAACAATAAAGTCGGGAAGAACTCTAAAAGCTCCGAGAATGGGATGATTCGAGTCTTTGAATCTAAACATTGTAGTAAACTTTATGTTTCATGAAAGTTTTGTAATTTTTCTCAAACTTCTTCGAGACCAGAAAAACATTCACGACTTGAAACTTAAGGAATTCAGAAAAGTTCCCATCAACGGTGAAAATAAAAATTGGAAAAGTTTCAGGAGATGAATCAATTCATATACCGTAAAACCTGTATTAGAATTGCCCCTGTAATAGAAGGGCCCCTGTAACAGAAGAGCCCCCGTAATAGAAGGGCACTCTGAAAAAAGGACTCCCTCCAAAATGTGCTTTGAAATTTGAAAATTTCCGTACGTTTTCAGTGAAAAATGTTCCGGAAATTTCACAATTTAATGAAAATTTGTTGAAACACTATTTTTGATAGAAAACTTGCTAGATTTCGGTGAAATTGAAAGAATTTCATGAATTTTGAACAAAAATTTGTCGAATTTTTCAATAAAACAATTTGGAAAAAATGGCCGGAAAAATAGAAGGGTCCCCTCTAATTGAAGGGCCCATTTAATAGAAGGGTCCTCCGGACGTACCTTGGAAAAATAGAAGGGCCGGCCCTTCTAATATAGGTTTTACGGTATGACTGAGAATGAAGAAAAAACCATAAAAATGCGGGGACTTTTTCAGGCTTCACTGGCAAAATTTATTCGGAGATTGTTCAATGAACGAAAGTAATCAAAATTAATTAATCAAATTAACTGATATCCACAAACAACTCCCCATTGACTTCTAGTATCGTCGCATGGCACATCATTGATTGTTTGAGATGTGCCATATATCCTGGAAGCGCTCAAACAATTTTCAGGGGTTCCCGTACTGAAAAATCAGATAATATGCACCTGATTTGTATTACTCTGTATTTACCCTTGATTCACGCCAGAAAGCGATGCATGGCTTTGATCCAGTGCAGCACTTACGTTAGTGTAGCCATCGGTCCACCCAAAAACCTGAAAAAGTTATTTTAAAAAATTAAAATCAACACTTCTTTTCCATTTACCTTGTTTTTTCTTTCGCCGTCAATCCAATATCCTTGCCAGTTTTCACCATTGGTGATTATTCTTCCTAGAAAACCGAGGGAAAATGACAGCGCCCTTTCTGATCAATCGATTTTTCAGAATTCAGAATAATTTTTAAAATTCCCGAACTTAATTTCACATCTTTCAAATTTCGGAAAATATAAATTTCTGAGATCTTATTCACCGAATATGCCAAAAAATTTCAACGATACAGATTTTCCAACATTTCAGGTTTTCAATATTTAGAATGTCTAAATTTTCGAAATTTAGAGTTTTCGAATTCTGAAATCCACATTTCCGATTTTCCGAAGTTCCAAAAACTTTTCGACGAGACTGTGTTTCGAAAAGTTGAATTTCTGGATTTCTAATTTTTCAGGTTCTCAAATTCTCGATTCTAAACTTTTTCGAAATTCTATAAATTTTGCAAACCAGGCCGTTTCAGGCCAGCCCGGCATTTAGTAAGTATGCGAAAATCTGAATTTTCCGATTCCTTAAAATTTTATATACCAAAATTTGTGTATTTGAGACATACAGATTGAAACACTTTACTAGATTTCAAAATTAATGTTTCCTACATCTGATTTTTTAAAATTTACTAATCTCTGAACTTGCGAGTGTCTCACTTTTTCAATTTCCGGAAATCCTTACTTCCGACTTTCCGAATTCTAGGAATTCTGAATAACCAAAATATCGAATTTCGAATTTTCCTAACAGACCATGAAAAAATAGTCCCTGAAAAATGACAAAACCTGTCTATAAGACAACGGTTACTGTAAGCGGGAGCTAGGAGGCTCAGCCCGAAGGGGCGCAAACCGACTGTTTTTCAAAATTCGAAAATTTCGAAATTCAGAATTTTCGGAGAACAGAAAGTTTAGTAAACCTGACATTTAGTTATCCAAAATTTGAAACTTCAGGAAACCGGGAGTTCACATACTCCGGATTTCAGAACATAACAAATCTTTTTTCAATAGTTTGGAAATTTTGAAAATTTGGGAAATCAAATATTCCTCGAAGAAAATTGATAGTATGCAAAACTTTCGAAAATTTTGGTGAATTCGGAAACTCGAAAATTTTTTAATTAGAAATTAAACTCGAAAATTTTTTAATTAGAAATTAAAAGATACAGAAAGCGGAAGCCAGGAGGTTGAGCCCCCGACAGGGGGCGTAAACCGACTGGTTGTAATTAAAGAAAAGACAGTTTCCATTGGAATTCATGTATGCCACAAAGCAATTTGCCTGATTGTAACAGTCATTAATGCAGTTCTTCTCCGATTTGATTGTTCCATTGGCCAAGTCGACATTCACCACTTTTCCAAACACCAACATCATTTTCTGATTTACTTAAAACTAACAAGCATCTAATCATGATTATCAACTACAACAAACCAGCAGTCGAATGCAAAACAGTTAACAGAAAGTAGAACAATTCCCACTGAAGAAACATAATGCAACATTAGACGTTGTTTCAGATCTCAAGTGACTTGTATGGACCTCGGGAGGGTGGGGCTTAGAAAGCTTGGGAGCCAGACTCAGCACTAAATTTTATGTTCAAGGGTTGTGCTTCGCCCTGACGAGAGAAATCGAAACACCAGGCTCAAAATCTTGTTCAAAATCAGAAATCTTGCGGATAGGAAGGAATGATTGAAAGAGAACTGATTTTTGAGTTAGATTTTCAAAAAGTTTATTCACTTCGAAAGAAATTATCTCTTATTCAAATTATTTCTAATAATGTATCCAATGTTTCTTCATAAAAAATAGAAGTTATCCAAACTGAATGGAATCACATCTGACTTCGTTAATTGTCCCGGATTCTAACATTTTCGAAATCAGTGCCTGCCGCTTCCAGAAACTCGTACAACCAGAGAATTGTAAATATCCTGTAACCCAGAACCTTTTCAGTATTTTTTCTTGTTGGCTTAACATGGAATGATTCATTGGTGCTGTACAAATCGAACGAACAAAAAAGGTGTGGACTGACTGTGACGTCAGCTACGTGGATAGTTTCTGGTGGCGGAAAAAGCAAACAACTGGGGAAATAGAAGAAGTATCCTTGTATCTAAAGTGACCATTCAAGCCGTCATTCTTGTTCTCCTCTTATCTGATGCTGACTCTCTTTTTTAAATTGTCGGGTTACCGTAGTTCCTGGGTTATTACTGTATCAATTTTTCTTTACAAAAATTGCACTGTCTGAATGAAAAACATAAATACGACAGAAAGGACAAGTAGTTGGTCATTCTGGTTCAGAACTTTAAAAAAAACGATAAGAAACACTGTCAAGTTTGAGCTTACACTGTCAAGTTTGAGCTTATTCATCTTGACTCCTAGGCAAGATACCAAAAATGTGTGAACTAATAAAATGTTTATATATTTATCAGTTGATAACTTTTTTTGTCTTTGACAGGAATCGAGATAGAGTGGCTCAAAGTTTAACGTTAGGGAGGTCCATCTATTAAAGGTTTTTCGGTATTTCAAGAAAATGTTCATTTTGATTTTCAGGAGTCTGGAGCTCGGCTGTCAAGTTTCCGATTACTGTGAAAAATTAGGAGGCTGTAAAACAGACCTGGATTGATAACATTGCATTCCCTGAACTTAAAAAATCACCTAGTTTTTTTCAGATTTTTGTTTTCAGTACAACAACAGGCCATGAAAGGATGTCTTTCAGAAATCGGCAACTATCTGAAAAACTAGGTATTTTATTGACCGGTACACGCTCTCCCACAGAACATTTCCGAACTGCAAATTAATTTTTGATCTACAGAAAAAAAAGTTTGATCACAATTGCAGGTTTAAAACCATAATTTCAGAATTTTTTATCTGATTTTGTGGAGTTCCAAGATGATTCAAATGATTCTTAAAAAATTAATTAGTGGTTATAGATTCATGTATGGTCCTTTTCCGGAAGAAAAAATGTCAAAACTGGTCATTTTTGAAAGTTTTTTATAGAAAAAATGTATCTCCTCTTTCAGTTTTTGACATTTCTAGAAGTTCTATAGCTCAAAAAAACCGCAATTATTTTTCTACATTTTCTAGGACGAATTTTTAATTAGTC